>NC_066579.1:419849840-420169864 GCF_024323335.1 Lathyrus oleraceus
TGGGTGGAGAGAAAGCATTGTTGGTGATCCATTTGTCATCTTTTTCAGATGTGGAAGCCGAGGAGGAAGTTAGAACTCAGTTCCAAGCTCAATCTATTGCTGAAGTGAAGAAAACTGGGGCACCCATGTCCTCTTTCAAAGATGCACAGAAAATTATTGAAGATGGCAGTTTAGATCAGTGGGGCCGTATGGTAGAGGTCACCGAGAACAAGAATAGATCCGGATTGGGATTTCAGCGAGGGCCATTTAGTGTTAAAATTGAAGACATGTAACCGAGTTTCCGTAGCGGAGGGTTCATCCATGGTAATGAACAACACTCAAATGTTGTGATCGAGGACGATGAAGATGAAGACTGCGCCAATTTTGTGACGCATGGAAAGGCTTGCAACAATTGGATTGCCGTTGATGTTCCTGTTATTATCCATCGCTCTAAGTAATTTTTTTCCATTATTTTGAGAAAATCCTTCTCCTATGCCTAAGGGAGAAGTGAACATTGTTGGGCGTATTCAAATTTTATCATCAATAAAATGCAATTCTATTCATCCACATCTATGATGTTTTTATTTTTTACTTTTTGCTTTTCTGAAAATGGTAATCACATAAAACATAAATAAATAAATAATAATTTTCCATCTGCATAATATTTGGTCACAATTCACTTCTCTAAAATCAAGATATCAAATCATTATACAGGTTGGTTTCAAGTGTACGAACAATATGGTTGAGTATGAAGTTTTCATTATGGGGCTTGAAGAGGCCATTGATCTCAGAATCAAGTATTTGGACATTTATGGAGATTCAGCTTTGGTTGTGAATCAAATCAAAGGTGAATGGGAGATGAATCAACCCAGTTTGATACCATATAGAGATTATGCAAGGATAATTTCAACTTTCTTTACAAAGGTGGAATTTCATCATATCCCTCGAGATGAAAACCGGATGGCAGATGCTCTTGCAACGTTGGCTTCAATGATTATGGTAAAATTCTGGAATGATGTTCCCAATTTGAATGTGATGTGTCTTGATAGGCCAACTCATGTGTTTGCTGTTGAAGAGATCAAAGATGAAAAGCTCTGGTATTTTGATATCAAGTGTTTTCTCCAAAGTCATATTTACCCGCCTGGGGCATCTCTGAAAGATAAGAATACTTTGAGGAGGTTAGCTGGAAATTTCTACCTAAATGGTGATGTGTTGTACAAGAGAAACTTCGATATGGCTCTTCTCAGATGCGTGGATAGACACGAAGAAGACTTATTGATGACTGAAGTCCACGAAGGTTCCTTTGGTACCCATTCCAATGGACATGCTATGGCTAAGAAGATGTTGAGACCAGGTTACTATTGACTGACAAAAGAATCTGACTGTTGCAAGTTTATGAAGAAATGCCACAAGTGTCAAATATATGTAGATAAGATTCATGTTCCACCGACACTGTTGAATGTCATTTCCTCCCCATGGCCCTTCTCCATGTGGGGAATTGATATGATTGGCATGATTGAGCCCAAAGCTTCAAACGAACATCGTTTCATTCTGGTGGCTATTGACTACTTCATAAAGTGGGTTGAAGCAACATCGCATGCAAATGTAACCAAGCAAGTTGTTGTAAGGTTTATCAAGAATCAGATTATATGCCGATATGGTGTGCCAAGTAAGATCATTACTGATAATGGATCAAACTTGAATAATAATATGGTGGAAGTTCTTTATAAAGACTTCAAGATCGCACATCATAATTCTTCTCCCTATAGACCCAAGGTGAATGGGGTTGTTGAAGCTGCAAACAAGAACATCAAGAAGATCATTCAGAAAATGGTTGTGACGTACAAGGATTGGCATGAGATTCTCCCATTTGCTTTACACGGGTATCGTACATCCATCCACACTTCAACAGGGGCAACTCCTTTCTCACTTGTTTATGGCATGAAAGTTGTGCTCCCGGTAGAGGTTGAGATCCCATTACTGCGCATGCTGATGGAAGCCAAGTTGACAGAAGCTGAATGGTGTCAGACCAAATATGACCAGCTGAACTTAAATGAAGAGAAGAGGTTAACTACCATGTGTCATGGTAAGTTATATCAGCAAAGAATGAAGAAAGCATTTTATCAGAAGGTCAGACCTTGTGTATTCAGAGAAGGTGACCTTGTGCTTAAGAAAATCTTATCTTTCAAACCAGATTCTAGGGGAAAATGGAATCCTAATTATGAAGGCTCATATGTTGTTAAGAGAGCCTTTTCAGGTGGTGCTTTGATTCTTACAACTATGGATGGTGAAGAGTTCACTCGTCCTATGAATGTCGATGCAATCAAGAAATACTTCGCCTAAAAAGAAAAGAACAACTCGCTAAGTTGAAAACCCGAAAGGGCGGCTTAGGCAAAAATGAGCGTCTCGGTGGGTTGAAAACCCGAAAGGGCGATCTAGGAAAAAGTTAGAGACATAAAATAGAAAGATTTATCCCGATTAAATTGAGTACCCCACCTTGGGAAATTTATGCAAAAATTAGGGATTATGGCAAGTAACTGCATCTTGTTGATCTTCAGTCTTGAAGACATTCTTGAGCACGTCATTTGGTTCTGATTCATCTTCAACCGAAGCCAAGAGCACAGTGGATATCAAAGTTGGTAGAAGGAGTAGTGATCATTGTATTCAATGTAGCCCTCTTCCATGTAATTTATCATTTTTCAACTTTTGTAAGGATCTATGAAGTCTAGTCATTTACAGACTACCATTCTATTAAATAAAGTTGAGCTTTTTATCCAATTGTTTCTACTCTTATTTATTCAGCTGAATATAATTAAATGTTATTATGATCATTTTAAAATTGAATTTAAAAATCAAAATCATGTTTTTCTTAAAATAATAAAAGCAATTACTTTTTAAGAGCAATCGATTCCATTAAAGGAACATCAACAACAATCTGAGAATAAGTAAGTCCCAAAATGTGAAGCATTGTTGGTCTTCCCCAAGCAGTTGGTTCGGTCATCTTTTCCGAACGGCAACTCAACTTCCCCAGCCGAGTTTTGTTGGTTTCCCCATCTGAGTTTGTATTTACCTCTCTATCTTTGAGTTGTAGGCGCATCGTCTCAGCGGTTTGCATAGACTCAGCACAGATTGTTACCCCGCTTGAGTCGTCCGCAGAGTTTGTGCCTGATCCCTGTTACCACTGATTCATGAGCAATAGTTTTGGTCCTCTACAAGGTTGTCTCCCATTTGATATGGTGTTGACCTAAAATTCCCCGCATAGTTGATGATGCAGGTCCTCAACAAATCTGTCCTCTTTCCCCAGCCAGGGTCGAGCCTTCGAGACGGATAATTCATGTTCATCCTTAACATCTCTTTCTCCAGTTGATGACTTCATCCTGTTGAGATCGGCTGAGTGTTGTAACGATGATTCAGACCATTGACATTTATATCCTTGTGATTGTTTTGTCAACATAATCATCATATATACATATACATATACATTCATAGATTTCATTATTGCATTTTGTGATTCATTCTTTTTATGATCCTCTTCTATGGTGGTATCCTCTCCCCCACACATATTTGGTGTGTCTGTCCTCTTTCAATTGTAGAGTGTCAGCCCCCTTAGGCAGAAAAAATTTAACCTTTCTCATTCCCCACTAAGTTATTTCCTCGTGGATGATCATTATTTCAGCTTCCTCCCAGTTGATTATCTGGATGGAACCACTCTCATTGAGTTATATCCTCATTGGGCTGAGTCTTTGATTGACTTTTTCTTTCTAGATCTTGCCTAGATAGATACCTTGATCCCTCGAGAGTCTGTTACCCAGTAAATGGTAATATTCTTCTTGATTTGCGAGTGCTTTACTCTTACCCAATACCCTGCAAGAGTAATATACTTCCTCTTATTTTCCCCAGCGGATCTGTTTTCACGTTTCCTAAGAAGTCTATCCTTGATATGTTCATCTTAACCGATGACAGGTATTCTTCCCTTTGAGTTTATCCTTGATATGTCCATCTTAACCGATGATGGATATTCTTGTTTTGGTATTCTACCCAGTAAAAGGTAGTTGTAATCCCTATTTCATTCCCTAGACGGTTAATCCTTGATATGTTCATCCTAACCGATGACGGGTTTCCTCCTCTTTGCGGTTTTCTACTTAGCAACCGGTAGTTGTAAATCCTGCTTCTCCCTGCGGAGTCTATCCTTGATATGTTCATCCTAACCGGTGACGGATATTCTCTTTTTGGTTTTCTATCCAATAACCGATAGATGTAGTCCCTATTTCTCCCCTCGGAGTCTATCCTTGATATGTTCATCCTAACCGATGACATATATTCTCTTTTCTGGTTTTCTATCCAGTAATTGATATATGTAATTCCTACTTTTCCCCGATAGTCTATCCTTGATATGTTCATCTTAAATGATGACGAATATTCCCCCCTTTGAGTCTATCCTTGATATGTTCATTTTAACAAGTGACAGATATTCTCTTTCTTTGTGGTCTTCTGCCTAATAATCGGTAGTTGTAAACCCTATTTGGATTTTCCCCAGCTGGTTATTCTTACCCAGTAACTGGTAATGAATACACCTTCTGTTTCCCTCGGCGAGTCATCCTTGATATGTTTACCCTAACCGGTAACGAATGTCCTCTCTGTCATATTATGTTATCTCCTTACCCAGTAACCGATAATGGATAATATACTTTTGTCACTCCTATGTTGAAGTTCATTCTGCCCCAGTTGAGTTTGAGTGTTTTTCCTCAGTGAAATTGTCGTTTCCTGTTTGGTTCGAGTATTTCAGTTTCGCCCGGATTTACCCGTTTCCCCTGTAAATTTTCCCCTTTATCCCCGACTGAGTCTTTCCATTGATTTATTTTCCAGAATCCCTCGTGTCCCCCAGCAGTTTTAAGTCGTATCCTACCCTACACACAACCTTTTATCCCCCCAGAGTCTCTGTCTCCCTAGTGAGTTTTCCTTATGGAATGCATTATTCTCCTGCGGACTTTCAATCTCTCCGGATTTTTTTCCTTTGTGGCAACATTTTCCCCACAGAGATTATTTTTAACATTCATATAATATGCATCATGAGGTCTCTTAGGGACCAAAATTTGTTTCTATATGTTGTTATTTAAGTTCATTCTACTGAGCCGATACAAAGATTTTAACCTTCACCTCCTCAGCTAGAATGTCCTTAAATAGGGGCAGCTGTAAGACACCATTTTTGACCCTAAGATCCCTCATGCTATCTCATCATATGCATTGGCATTGGGATCACACCTTGGCATCCTCCTTACCCTTCATTATTTGGGTTTCATTGGGAGAGGTCACCAAGCACTTTTGATTGTATCATACTTTGCTTTTCATTATTTTTACTAACCAAAATACCAAAAATATGTCAATGTATAATTTGTTGCTTTTGTAGGTAGTGTGTGTGTTCACCTATGCTCTATCAAGCTCATATCTAGGGTTTAAGACCCTCAATGCAAGGAGCATAATCAATAATTTGTTTACATTAGCTCTAAGCATCATATATGGATCCCCATGATGTTCACATGTTATTTTGAACAAGAAGTTATCAAGAGCTTGGAGTTGGTTTGCCTTGGAAACCCTAATTCATCTGGGTATCTTATGTGACTTCTTCAACAAGTTTCTTCAACAGTTGATCAAATATTTCAAGTGATACTTCACATTACATCATCTTATGCATATATGATCCTCCATGAGTCCCAAAATTCAAGAGAATATCAAGCTAGCAAGTTGGTTCATGGTGGTTGATCAGAGAAAGTCAACTGGTCAAAACTGGGGTTCCCTAGACCCTATCTCCTACAATTTTTGTCATATGAAAATGATTCCAAGAGAAAAGTTACTCAAAATGACATTCCAAACAACTTTAATGTTGAAGTCAAAATCTAGTGTTTCTTGGAAAGTCATTTTTCATGGTGAAAGATTATAGGTCATTTTGTCTGAACCCTAGTTTGGAGGTCAACTTCCCAAGTCCATAACTTGCTCATTTTTTTATGATATGGAAGCCATTCAAATTTCATGATCAAACTAAAGATGTCTACTTAAACTTTGATGTTTGAAGTTAGTGCAAATTCAACTTGCAAATGCATGTGCCAAGAGGAAACATTATAGGTCATTTTGGGACAATACCATTGAACAAGTGATTTTCCTCAACTTCTAAAATGCATAACTCCTTTATGCCAAATCCAAATGAGGTCAAATTTGTGACCAAATTTAAGAGGTTTGAAATATATAAACTTTTATGAAGCGACGTTTCTCATTTGAAGTCCATAGAAAAAGTTATTCAAGATGGAAGAAGTGAACATTTGACTTGGTACTTAGAAAATTTTCAAATATGTTTGATTTCCCAAACTTCCACCTCAAAATTCATCATGATCCAAGCTTCAAATGAAAAAGTGTTCAACATTAAAGTTGTTCCCCTTGATCTCACCTTTCCAAAAAGTTTAAGATCACCTCATTTGGCCAAAGTATGAAGTACTTGCACATGAGTGTAAGTTAAAGGACCATTTGGATAATTTCAATATCCATTTTCACACACATTTGCATGGACTTATAACATGATTTCCGCATGGTGTACATTCAATTATGGATCAGATTACATCATCTCATGGGCCTAGCACACGCCCATGCAACCATGCAAAGGGGAAATTCAAAATTTTCCAAATTCTCATGGGCCTAGCACACGCCCATGCAACCATGACCTCATGCCCAAGCTTTGAACCTACAACCCCAAACCCTCACCCTTGAAGGATAAGCTTGAAGATTTTCTTTGAAAATCAAGTTTCAAATCTCCAACCGTTTTGAGATTGAAACTCCAAGAGTCCATCCCTTTATTTGATCCATTTCACTTCCATTAAGCATCTGAAGCAAGGCCAAGCATAATTGAAAGCAAAATCGTGCCAATCTGAAGCTCCATTGAAGGTGATTTTTCAGAATTTTCATCTCTTCGATTCTCCCTCATTTCTTCACCATTCTTGTTGATTTTTGGTTATCTGAAGTCCTATCAATGTAGGAAAGAAGATTGAGTTGCTTTGAGGTCAAATCGAAGCAACTCAGTTCATGATCCTCAAAATTCAAATCCTTGTATCTTTTTATATACTTGGAATTGGACAAAATTGAGGCCAGATTCGTGCTCCTGGGCATTTTTCCTTAAAATGAGTGTACTCACTTTTCATTTTTCATGAGGTTTGAGTTGGACCAGTCCGGTGGTCCTCGCCGGAGAAGATGACCGAAGCTAGGGCTCTGGTGGTGTGCTGGATCAATCCAGGCCATCTGATCTATTTGAATTGTTTTAATCTCATGTGTTGCTTCTGATTACCATGCGTGTACACGCATTGACTTGAGAACATGTGGAGTGCGCGTTTCCAACCATCTGATTTGCCACCTCAATTAATGAGGGAGATCAGATGGCTCTCCTTTTTTTGAATTTCTGATTATTTCATTTAATCCATTATTTTTAATTAATTCATATCAATTTCATTTTTAATCCAAAAAAATGGGAATTTCACTAAAAAAAATGAAATATTTTCCTCTTTCATTTTATGAATTAAAATTAGTTTTTGGTTTTGATATTTTTCATGAATTAATTGTTTTTGTGCATATTTTTAATTGTTTAAATATACTTCTGACTTTCCAAAAATAGTGAATTTTTTTATCTAAGGTCCTTTGACCTTTTTTGACCTAGGATAAATCTCTTGGCCATTTATTTGGTGTTTTGAAGAGGTTTTAGGTTTTTGATCAAACATAATTTAATTTAAATGCATTTTAATTTGATTTTTAATTGATTAATTGTGTAGAAATTGTGTTGAACCATTTTTATTGACTTGTGAAGTTTGACTATGTGTTTGAGCCTTGATCAAGGTTGATTTGACTTTTATTAGATTAAAATCGTTGGATTTAGGGGATTGATGAAATGTACATTTCATCTCCCAAAATGAATGAATGATTTTAATTTGATGAAATTCCTCCCATGACCAATTTGTGTTTGTCTCATCTCCCCTCCCTCTTCATATTCAATCCCACTGTATCCCATCCCTTTCATTGACCAATGAAGTCTCAATATCCTAAGGCTAATTGGTTCATTAATAACTTCATGTTAGATGAACTAATACAAGTATGGATGAGATTAGGTTCATCCTTTGATCATTTTCTTTTTGTGTGTGGTATGTTTTAGGAGTATGGTTCATTATACCATATCTCTAACATGCATTAACACCAAAATTTCTATTGCCTGGCCTCAGATAGTTGTGACTTCTACATAAGTCCAATTACGATTGCTTAACATAGCGCTAAAATTTGACCCAAAGGCATATCATTCTAGTAAGTGAGATTGTAAGTCTCCCCCTTTCATGGTATTATGTGGAAACTTGGCCTTTTTTCCTTCCTTTGGAAGATGTCTTGGTTCAAGGATCCATGCTTGTGAATAGAGGGTTGAGTGTTCTCCAAAGAATGACTTAATTAATTGAAAAGCAAAACTTCACTAACATCTAATCAACTAACATTTGACTAACTTTTTATTACTATTGCTTTTAATTTCAAGTCATTTACTTTATTCAATTTAAATTCAAGTCATTTACCATTCCATTTGCCATTTTTACATATCATTTAATTTGTTTATGTTTATGCCATTTTCACTTTGCTCACTTGAGCCATACATTGTGATTGTACATATTTGTTTGTGTATCTTGTTTGTGTTTGTCGTCTTAGGACCTTAAAATACCTAATAAACAAAAAAAAAACCCTAAAAAATGTTTGTGTGGACTGTTGGATTTGATCTGAGCTATGGACTTAGAATTAGGCAACATTCCCTATGCAAAAGGACTTGGCCAATGCCAACATTTCTGAAACCAAGTTATTATGATTTGAGCTTTCATCTGATACAAGTATTGGGATCCACATGAGTTCATCTGCTACATGGTCTTGATGCAAATGTTACTTTGAACCTGTGTCTAATGCCTTGTTCTAAGCCATTCAAGGAGTATGTCATCTGATACATGGGAAGATTATGAAGAAGACTATGAAGTTGCTAGCTTGGATGTGGCTATCTTTATTTCATGCATTACTCTTCATTTTTCTACTTTCTTATTGATATTGCTTGATTTATAGTCCAGAGGAAAAATGGGTTTCTATAGGACATTCTTGTCTATTGGATTGCATCCCATTGATCAGATCTTTTCAACTCTTAACTCTTAAATTTTTGCTTAGGATTAGTCTCTTCATCTCCTCCCATTTCTTAAATTTCAAATCTCTCCCTCTTTTCAAAATCTTCTTTGCTTGTGATTTCTAAACTTAGAATTTATTACAAATTAGAAACTTTGGCTTTATGCCATTGCATTTTTTTTAAATCTTTTCTTAAATCAAACTTGTAAATGAACTTAACCATATTGACTTAAAATTTCAAAAGACAAAAAGAACTAACACTCATTCAAACTCTTTTGGGCCTTTTTGCCTATCTTAAAATTTAAATTTTGATTAAAATTAATCCCCTCATTTTGAAATTGATACCACAAACTACGAGGTTTTGATCCCTCATTTTTATGTTGGTAGGTAGGCACAAGTCCGAAGGTCTTGTCAAACACAAAAATATAATTAATGAATTCTTTTCTCATCCCCACACTCTATTTAATTGAAAACATCATTTTATACCAACACACATACACACATAAAAAAGGGCTCCCTAGGAGTACCTAGGACACTTTGGGTGCTAACACATTCCCTCTGTATAACCAACCCCCTTACTTGTAATCTCTGGCATTTTATTAGTTTTGATTTGAAAACTTCTTATCTTTGGGTTTTGTTTGTACTTTTACCTTTTCCTTTGGAAACAATAAAAGCACGGTGGCGACTCTGGTTTTATTGACGTTAAGTTTATCCATAGCTTAATGGTCATGAATGTACCACTACAGCGGGTGCCAAGTATAGATGGAAAGTGTCATCTTCATGGTTTGACCATGTCCCAACAGTCAGAAGGACGCATCTCCCACTCTTTACACACATGGCGGGCGCCATGTAGAGGATGGAGGGCGCCATCTACCTTAAGAAAGCTTTCGGTCAAGGCAGCTGGAGCATTCTCCCATGACCAGAGAAATTCTCTCACACGAATTTTGAATGGGTTTCTTGGACCCCAAGGCATGGTTAAATTATAAATAGGTCTTAGATTCTTAGTTTAGGGCATCCAGTCTTAGTTTCAGCATTAGGCATAAATTTAGTATTCAAAGCGATAATCTGTCACATCGAGAGGTTATCGCATTATTGTTGTAATCGAGATTGGAGCTCTGTAGCATATAAGTTTATTTTCCTGTTGAATTTACCTTCAAGTCATATTTACTTTCTGCCATTGTACCAGACTCAAGTCTCCGATTTGGAGCAGGTTTTTATTTAAATTCACAATTTGTTATATATCGCATTGTCTTTACTTTATTTAAATTCCAGCACCTCTTTACATTCTTTATTTTCTTGTCCCGCTTTAAATTTATTTACATTATTGCTCTACTTTACTTTGTTTACTTTATCGCACGATTTACTTGTTTTAAATTCTCTTACCGCAAAAATATTTGTCCTCGAACCGAACTTAAGAGTGACACTTTCGTTATTTTGGAAACCAATCACACACTTATCACATTTTTAATCCCTAAATAACTTATTCTGCAAATCAATTATATGCAATGTTTACCATAGTCATGTCCAGCTAAATTTACTGTGATGGGATGTGAGGACCGTCGTTTCGACGGTACTCCATATGTTGTATATGTAGAAATACTTTAGGGGCTGACTTTGATTTTAAACAATTTTTCTGAACGTAAATGGATCGGCCATTACGTAAATGGGACCGTGTTTCTATTTACATAATAACTGTGATTACGTCGGGTAAGATCGAAAGCCGTCTGATACTTTAGATAAAAGTTGGTTAGTTTTTAATTGATAAAAATAACAAAAACGCTTAATTAATTAATTAGGAATATTTGATATTATTAGAAGGCGATTGTAAAACTATTTTCGGACGCGTTTATAGATTTAGGATCTGGTTATTCGAGCGAAAGCCCGGAACCCTTTTAAGTCAAACTTTCAAATCAAAATCACTTTTCAATTGAGCTAAGAGTTTATTTCCTTAAAAAATGAGTTTACTATTTTAACGCGGTAAGAACCGGCCATATGTGACAAATGGAAGGTATAAATTAGAGAGTAAAACTCGGTTCCGATTACGCTAACGTGATGGTTCTTGTTTAATTAACTTTTATTTCAAGAAGAAAATATTGCCCCGTAAGTGTTACTACTAGACAGTAGGAGTACTATTAGATCGAAATGAATCACATTCCAGTATTATTTCTCTCAATTCAATCTTTCTTTTAATTTCCTGTATGCATTACACTCTGTTTCAATTAGCCTTAGATATACAACGTAACAATAGTAATCGATAGATTGACATTGGCCTTTGTGGGATCGATAATCTTTTATATTACTTAGACATACTCTGTATACTTGCGGATAATCACCACCATTGATTACTCTTTGTATACCAAGAAGAGGCACATTAGAGAACTCCTGACAACTATCAATAACATCGACGTCATCGTAAGCAGAAGAATACCAAGGTATATCATCATTGGTGAAAGACATAAGTCTTTGAGACCACCTTAAACAATCCTTGTTTTCTTTGAAGGTAGGAGACTGCGGCAAGTGCGAAATAAACCACTTGTACAGTAAAGGCGCACAACAGACAATAGTTCGACCTCCTTTAGAAGTCCTATGATGAATGGAGAAGTAGGTGTCACCAAGCAAAGTTGGAACAGGATTTCCAACCCAAAAGATCCTGATAGTGTTAACATCAACAAAATTGTCAATATTGGGAAACATGACCAAACCATAGATGAGTAAGGAAAGAATAGTTTCAAAGGTCACCATACTATTAGCATTAGTAAAAGAAAAATCATTCTCAATCAAAAATTTTGAAGTAAACCCTCTGATACCTCTTTTGACAGTGAGATTAACATCTATGTTAGATTTCCTCAGGTGAATAGCTTCGGCAATAACTCGAGACTCAAGAATTCCTTCCACCCCACTAAAAGGAACTCTATCATAAACTAGTATACCCAAAAGATAAGCATACTCCTTCATGGTAGGAAACAACTGATAATCGGGGAAAGTGAAACACTGGTAAACAGGATCATAGAACTGAACCAAAGTACAAATAAGACCATCCTCAACATCAGTAGATAGAATAGATAGAAGTCTTCCGAAACGGTCTCTGAAATCCTTAGGATCATTCATAAAAGGTGATAGCTTCCTTAACTCCATGAGATCGGGACATCTAAAATTGTATTTCCGAGTGTTTCTTCTTCCAATATCCATATTCAAAATATTTGCGATGTTTGCAAAGAGAGTGTCTAAGTTCCTTGAAAATTGAGAGAAATGCTCATGCATGCAATGAATGCATGATGCAACAATCATAAACAGGATCACACAAAGCACACAAATAAAGTCCAAAGGTCCGAAGTCACAAGCATGGAGCCAAGGGTAAGAACCAACCCACAATGTATGTGCTAAGGGGATAATCACCTGTAGAACAAGGTTCTAAAAAATTCTCGTAGTCATAATTCCATCTTTTGGATATTATCGGCTTAAACGACTACTTGTCAACTAATAATATTCTCAAGAGAAACTTGTCCAAGTGTATTATCACGTAACAACTAATTCAAGTCTACACCTGAATAGCCACCGCACTACATCCTAAAAGGCCAAGATGGGTTAAGGGTTCTAAGGTCCTCAACTTCTCGAACTCCCAGGTCAGAAAAACTAATGTCAACTACGACTGCTCATGTGATATCAGTAATCCCAAAGGGGCCTCCACTGAGTGGGGGATCTCAAGTCATCTTATTAAGGATTAACACCCCGTAAGCCAAACATGACTATACCACCCTCCTATCATAAGAGCACTCAAGTCCGGGTATAAGACTTATCTCACCATACAGAGATCACCAAGCACCAGACAGAACAATCAATAACAAACAACAACATACATAATATATACACATAAACAAAGATGGGCTTAACCTACTAGGGACTACTCCCTAGCAGAGTCGTCACTTTTCTGTAGCGGTAAAATTTTTGAGATTAAGTTATTGATTAACTTAACTCATAAAGCAAGAGTCGCCACCACGCTTTTATTGTTTCTAAAGGAAAAGGGAAAAAGTACGAACAAAAATCGAAGAAGTTTTAAAATAAAACTAATAAAAAGAGATAAGGTTTTGGGGGTTGGTTATGCAAAGGGAAGGTATTAACACCCTAAATATTCATGGTACTCCATGGGGACCTCTTTGAAAATATCTACATTTTAGTTTGAAAAGGGTGTTGTTTGCAAAAGATTGGAGAGATGGGGAAAGAAATGTTTTTTCTTAGTTTTTGTGTTTGCCAAGACTTTTGAAGTCTCGTGCCTATGTACCAACAAAGTGCAATGGAGGATCGAAACCTCGTAGTTCATGGTGAAAATAACAAAAATGTTTATTTTGACTCATTTTTAATGGAAAGACATTTTGTCATTTTTAGGAGAATACTCAACTAGTCACCCACAAGTATGAGATCTTTACATCATCGTGAGAAGGACTCCAACTTGGATAAGGATCAACAAGCATGTCACTAGCTCTCACAGATGGAAAAGAATTGTCATCAATACTATGGGGATAGGAGAATTATATCTCAACTATGGAAATACTCATGTCTAAGCTTCGATAAAAGTTTTAAAAGGAATAGTGCACAAAGGACACAAATATGATTTAAATGAGTTATGCATTTTTTAGTCTTTTAAAATTGGTCTGAATATGCTTAAAAGGGATTAGCATTTATTAGTAAAAAGGTTTTGAAAATCAATTGACAAAAAGTCAAGGTTTGTTAAAAAAAATGGTGCAAGTTAGAAAACAAGAAGATTTTTGTAAAGAGGGAGAAGATTTGAAAATTAAAGAGAGTGGGGGGGAGGGGGGAAGAAGAGACTATCCTAGAGCATAAAGTAAAATATAGGGAGGAAAGATTTAACCAAGAGATAGCAAGCTTTATGACATGAGTCAATCAACAATTCCCTCCTTTGGATTAAGTCTCAATCAAGCCAAATAAACAAATAATAATCCATGTATCAGATGAAACCAAAATAACCAAACCAAGTCTTCACATAGAAGTCCAAAGTCAAAGGCATCAGATGAATCCCAAGGTCTTAAATCATGATATCCCAAAGCAAAGGTCAAAGTCGTAGCTCTAAGTCCATAACTCCATAACAATGCTAAGGATAGTAACCTCAAGTCCATGGATAAAGGGAGCCAAAATCTTTAGGGTTTTTTCTTTATTAATGTTTTCTTTACAAGGATATGAAACAAAAGTCCAAATGGACAAAAAACAAATGACATAATCACAAATAATATGATATGGGATGCTAAATATAAAGTATAAAGTAAATGGCATAAATAAAATAGCATAAATTAAATGACATTAAAGTAAAAGTTAATACAATAAAATGTTAGTAAATGATGTTAGTAATAAAAAATGAAAGATGGCTTGGTCATTTTTTGGAGAACACTCAACTATTTACTCACAAGCATGAAAACATGAACCCATACATCATTATGAGAAGGACTCCAATTTGGATAAAATCAACAAGTATGCCACTAACTCTCACAAATGAAAAGGGAGCAATATTTTCACACAATACGATGAGGAGTAGGAGACTTACAATCTCACTTATAAAAATGCCTTTTCTTTCGGGACAAATTTAGTGTTATGTTAAGCAATCGTAATTGGACTTATGTAGAAGTCAGAACTATCTGAGGTCGGTCGATAATAATGTTAGTGTTAATACATTCTATAGAAATGATATGTAAATCATTCTCTTAATGTCATGCCACACAAAAAGAAAAGAAGGAATGATCAAGCACAAAGGCTAGAAGGATTATCTATTACTTCAATCCATACTTCATGACACTTAGGACAAATTTATGCATCATTTCAAAGTACTTTAAATGATCCATGATCAATTAAGAGGTAGATTTGAAATGATGAAAGTTCATCAAACACCAATCCACACATCATGAACAAGATGGACACAGACTATCCAATTGATCAAAAGGGGAAAGGAGGGAAATGAAGAAGAATGGGACAAGAGAAGCCACACCCAAATTGGACCAAAGGCTTGATCAAGTAATCATCAAAATCAACCATCCATTTTAGTGGATTAGGTTTTTCACCCCATCAACACCCAAGATCCATTGAGTTTGATGAGACTCATGAGACAAACCATCATGATTCAAGGCCAACAGAAGTTCACAGAGGTCACAAAAATATAAAATGTAATCAAATGAAATAAAAATGCACCAAAAATATTTTTAAATGAATTTTAAAATAGAAATAAAATGAAAAATCTATAAAGTCCTTCAAAATACTAAACAAATGGCGAAGAAAATTATGGAAGGTTGAAAAAAAAAATAAGAAGCATGTAATAAATTTTTCAGAATTTAAAAATGCAGAAAAGTATTTTTAAACCAATTAAAAAAAGGAGGAAAGAGAAAATTCATAAAAAAAATATAAAATCAGTGAAATAAAATATGAAAAAATAAAAATCAGATGAAGAAAAATAAAAGAGAAATTTAGAAATTATTTTTGGATTTTTTGGATGAAAAATGAAATTACTATGAATTTTTTTTAAAAAAAGAAATTAAAAATAATAAAAGAAAAAGAATTAAAAATCAGAAAAACATGGAGCGTTGGATCACGCCTCATTAATTGACGTGGCAGATCCAATACTCCTCAGGTTAGGACGCACGATGGAATGCAATACAAACAACACACAAGATCCAATTCAAAATGAACCAATGAAAACATTTCATTTGTCCAACGTGTCTGGCCAAACTCAGATGACTTGGAGCACTCTGGTCATCTTCTCCGGTGGATTCTCACAGGAGTTTCATCATTTGGTAAATTCAGAACACGAGACCACCATCACTATGATCTTTTTCTCATCCTGAATTCAACCTTATGCTCCAAATTCATCTATCTAAATTGAGCAAGAGGGATTTTAGAGAAGTTTCAGAAGTAAGCAAGCCGCAAAAAATTAAATTAAATGATAAACACGATTAATCAACACCAGATAAGTTAGGGGAAAGCATCAGAGAGTGAATGACTACATTGTGGTAACTTGTTTGAGTTCAAATGATGCTCAGAACTACCTTGTCCAAATGGTGATCAGAAGTTGATGAAGCTCGATCTGGTTAGAGCACTTCAGAAGGTCTCACATCTTGGGAATTGTTACAAAAGCTTCAGAGGATGTCGAAGATGCTAATGGAATCAAGAAATTGGGTTAAAATAAGCTAGAATTCAAAACATGATAGTTGAATTTTTCTGGAAAATTTCAGGTTGCAGTAGGGATTTCTTGGCTCTCCAAAACTTGGAAATGAATGCAATATCTTACTCTATTTATAGGGAATGTCTTTAGATCCAAATACGTGTGAAATGATGTTGAATTCGTGCAAAACGAATTTGATCCGAATGTGAGAAAAGTGTGATTTGCAACTCATAAAAACTCATTCAAATGATGCGTTTCAAAGGTTAACTAATTATGGAGATTTGGTTAAACATGTTTAGATCCAAAACACATGATAATTTTGCTTGTAATTGAGTATAGTGAAGTTCAAATTTCGGGCAATGGTAATTTCTTCAGTTCCAAGTCACCATGTTCAACCCAATGGGGCATCCTACTCAGGAAGCTTTTTGATCTCATTCTTTTTGCAATGTGTTAACATCATAACAAAGATTACAATATGCCAAGAAAGGTTGAATTTGGATGTTTATGCACAAAGTTATGGCATGCTGAAGTTGGCATGAAAAACTGGTTATGTAACTTAGAAAAATTCAAGTGTTTAATGGCTGAAAATGACCTACAATGTATAAATGAATTCCATGGCCTTCCGAGCATAATTTTACCTTGATCATTGAAGCAAACTTATAGAGGGCATCACAAATGACATTGTGAAAAAAGAATCATCCTCAAATTTTGAAAGTTGAAGAAGATATGAATCTTGAAAGTTGAGAAAAAGTCACTTGAAAATAGGTCAAATTTCCCTAAGCCCACAAATGACCTATAATGTCTCCAAACTTTTGACGATCCTCTAAGCATAATTGGATCTTGTCATGTAAATATAAGTTATAGAGGATGTTAAGAAGAGTCATATTCAAAAATAATCATTCAAAAATGTTGATAATTGAAGGAGTTGTAATCCTTGGAACCTTTACTTCAAATGTTGACTTTTTTTGTCAAACCACTTGGAACAAGCTTGTGTACTTGGACTTTTCTTGCATCTCAAGGTACATGGATGATCATATGAACTAAAAATAAGTTTTCCTTGAATGTTTCTTGATTAATTTTCTCAATATTTGAAGTTACTTGTTGAAGAAGGCATGATAAAAAAACATAACCTTTGACTTTCCTATAGAAGTTAGCAACAAAACTTTGATGTACTCTTGATCAAAATGAGATTGAAATATGCCTTGGAACCTTTGAGATCATGCATTTAAACATAAAGGGGGTGTCTCTCAATAGAGCCGCAACGACAGGTCTGCACCGAATAGGCGAAGGCGGCATGCGTGATTGGGCAGCGATGTGGCGACATCGCGTGCAGAGGTAAGACAGAGCAGCGTAGGGCACGCGCAGTGGGAGCCATAATGGTGTTAGGCAGTGCACGTACAGCCGTGAGGTGGCGATGACAACTGAAGGTGCACGACGCTCGTATAGTTCGGTAAACGGTCACAAAGGCTGGCGGTGGATCGACGACGACGGGTTTCACGGTATGGTTCTGAGAGTTTCAAGTCGTTTTCAATTGTGGTGACTGTTTGCTGCTATTTTGATGAGTTTAGAGTCATTTTAAATTAACATAGTTGATATGATATGTTTTAAAGCCTTACAATTCTTTTTGTAAACCTTTTATGGTTGTTCGAGTTTACGCGATGGTTTGGGGGGAAACCAAGAAGGTCAATAATTGGATTTGGGATTAATTGATTGTTTGGTATTGATCAATCAAGGTAAAGAGGATGATTTTAGAGTTAATGAGAGAGGAATTATGAAATTTCAGGATAAAGTTTGTATGCCGAATTTTCCAGAGCTTAAGAAGAGAATTCTTGAGGAAAGTCACAAGAGTAGTTTGAGTATTCATCCTAGAGATACTAAGATGTATCAAGATCTTAAGAAGATGTTTAAATGGTCATGTATGAATAAGGATGTTGTTGAGTTTGTGTATGACGTGTCACACGTCAAAGATCGATCATCAAAAGTCCTCTAGATTGATGCAGCCTTTGAGTATTCCTGAGTGGAAGTCAGATATCATTTCTATGGATTTTGTGGTGGGTTTTCCAAGGACAATAAGAGGAAGTAATTTGATTTGGGTTGTTGTGGATAGACTGACTAAGTCGATGCATTTCATTCTAATAAATATCAGTTACCCATTATAGAAGTTAGCAGAGATCTACATTAGTGAGATTGTGAAGTTGCATGGTATTCCTTCAAGTATTATTTCAAACAGAGATATGAGGTTCACGTTTAGGTTTTGGGAGAGTTCAAAAGAAGCCCTGGGAATCAAGCTGAGATTGAGTTCTGCTTACCATTGCAAATGGACGGTCAGACATAATGATTATCCAATCTTTGGAAGATTTATTGAGAGCTTGCGTTTTGGAACAAGAAGGTAATTAGGACAGTTAATTTCCATTGAATTAGTTCACCTGCAACAACAGTTTCCATTATAGCATTGGAATGGCACCTTATGAAGCTTTATATGGTAGAAGGTGTATGATACCTTTGTGTTGGTATGAATTAGGGGGGAGTGTTGTGCTTGGACCATAAAGTTGCCAAAGGTTGTATTCAATTACTATGTCGTATACGATGTCACGACACCAGGTTCAAGACATGCACAACAAAAATAGTTATAGTGTAAAAAGTAGGAAGAAAATAACACAGGTCAATTGTTAACCCAGTTTGGTGCTACGTCACCTACATCTGGGGGCATCCAAGCTAGGAAGGAAATCCACTAAAATAGTATTAGTTTTAAGTTCTAAGTAACCTCTGGTTTTACAAACTTCTCACCTAATCACTACCCTTAGAATTTCTATCTAAGACTCTCCTAGATATGAGACCCCTATCACTTCCCTTCAATCACACATAATGATAATGACTTTAATCAGAAAATAGAAGACACTCTTCCAAAGCATATAATATCAACGAGATTTAAGAGTGACTCACAAATCTTATGAGTGATTAACAATTACAACTCAAAAAGCTTATGAGTGATTAACAATTACAACTTATAAAGACACAGTCTAACTCTAATATCAACGAGATATAAGAGTGGCTCACAAATAACAAAGAACACTAAAAACCATAATTCCATAATACTCAAGCGTAGCTCTCTCTTCTATATATTAGGTTTAGTAATGTCTTCTTTAAATAGCCTTTTATAAGCATGGGCTTAGGCTAACAAACCACACCATATCCAATTTGCACTGTTGCACAAAGTCTGCTGAATCTTCTGCATAAAATCAGAACAAGATCACATGTTTCCTAAAATGTCTTAACATCCCTTTTATAAAACAAGTGCACAACTGGAAACGAAACAAGAGTTCCTAAAATAAACCTTCTTGGACAGTCAGATATGATAGCTGAATATTCAGAGAATCTTCAGATATCTCATAATAAAATAAGTCTTCCAAGAAGTAAAACAAAACCTATAAAGATATCTGATCTACATGTCACGACACCTTGCTCAACATCTTGATGTGATACATGTTTTAACAAAACTGCTGCCAATCATAAAAACACAGACCTAACACTTTGTATGGTAGAAGATGTTTGATAACTTTGTGTTGGTATGAATTAGGTGGGAGTGTTGTTCTTGGACCATAAATTATTCAGCAAACTATTGACAAGATTAAGATGATCCATGAGAAGTTGAAGGCCTCGAAGAGCATACTGAAAAGCTATCATGATAAGCTAAGAAAGGCACTTGAATTCTAATAAGGAGATCATGTGTTATTGAGAGTCACTCTGGTGACTGGTGTTGGTTGTGCGTTGAAGTCTCGAAAGCTCACGCCTTATTTTATTAGTTTGTATCAGATTCTTCAGAGAGTAGAAGAAGTGGCCTACATTATTGACTTACCACCGTCTCTTTTGAATCTTCTTAAGGTTTTCCATGTGTCTCACCTTCGGAAGTATATTCTTGATCCATCTCATGTGATCCAATTGGATGATGTGCAGGTGAGAGAGAACTTGAGTGTTGAGGCATCACCCTTACAGATTAAGGATTGAGAAGTGAAGCACTTGAGAGGCAAAAACATCGCTTTAGTGATAGTTATGTAAAAATAACAAAAATAATAGAAAAACATGAGATATTTGGTTTTGGGGAGGTAAATAGAAATATAATGAAAATGGAGGTTGAAGGTAGGATTAGTGAGAAATAAGGAGAATAAATATAATTAAAAATAAAATTAGGTTTTTTATTTTAATATATAGGTTGGGAGATATTGGAGTCAGTGCGTGCTTTTAGTTGGAAAAGAGGCAGAAGAAAAACATAAGGATATTGTTTGGAAGAAGCTGAGAAAAATACCAAAAGGAAAAACTACATCGTACTGCAAATTCAAGGTAGAGGAAATTGTTCATGTATTGGTGCTTAATCAGATGGCTAGTGAGGGTTCCTTACCTTTCTTCCTTCTTCCCTTTATTTTTCCTCTTGATGATGTTTGAGGTCGGTGAAGGTTTGAGAAAAACCTTTCTAAGGCGATAAATATGATTTGATTCTCTTTTATATCATGTTGATTGTACTTTTTAATTGATGAGATATTGTGTTAATGCCTTGCGATAAGGCGAATGTTGAATTAATAATTCATTTGTTAATACCTAATGATAAGGCGATAATTAGAATGTATCATTCTTAAATGATTGAATCTATGAAGTTGATGTGATTACATGTTAAATCTATGATGTTTGAGTCATATTTATCAGGGTTATGTTTATCGTTGTATGTTGGGGCGATTAGGACTCAAATAGGTGAATCGAATTGGATATGTTCAATAGGGAAAAAAATCAGAGAATCGTGAAAGTCGATAAAAAGTCGGAAAAATCGAGAAAAATAAAAAATTGAAAATCGGGTATGAGTGTGCCATGTAGCAAAGTCGTGGTTGAGGGGCCTTGTTGGATCGACGACGGCGAGGCCACGCCAGATCTTTTTTTTGTAGCTAAGTTTCTCTTAATTAGGGATTTTTGTATGATGAGCCTACTTTTACTCTCTTGCTAGTTTTGTCACCATAGTGGTGTCCCTATTCACATAGATAGTGACTCTTAAAGTAATGTTTCTTGCAATGCAGGAATGAGGGTAGGTCTCGATTCCCATTCCCCTTACCTTACTCATAATTACACGAGTCATGAAGGTGTGTCCTTGATTCGATGATTCTGATTCGGGAAAGGTATTTGACAACTCCCTCAATGATGGTGCTTCTTTACTAAATTCTTTCGAAGCTCTCTTGTCAGATGACGGTGGTGGTGAGGAGGATCACATTGAGATCCCCATGTCCCCTCCTGTTCTGACCAAAGCATAAATATAAGTTGCTAAGAAGATGAGAGAACATGCTGAAAATTTCATCCAAGTTTACCGAGAGCGAATAATTGTGAACCTAGTGACGCTGAAATTAAGGCCCACTTAGAGTTGGGGTAGGTCAGATGTAGTTTCTTGGATCAAGCACGATGACCATTTTAAAGTTGATGAACTGTCCTAAAGGGGCATGACGCTGGTGGAGCCGGCTGACGTGGTAAAGTACTGATGGGTGGCAGTAGAAATGGTGGGGACCCCATCCATTCTAAATACCAAATCGGGTATTAATGATGTTGATATCACGGTTTGTAAGACCCCAATTTTGACCCTAAGATCCCTCATGCCATCTCATAATATTTGCATTGGCATTAAATTCACATCTCGGTATCCTACTCACCTATCATTCATTGGGTTTGCATTGGGAGAGATCACTAAGCATTTGTGATTATATCATATTTTATTTTATTTTGTCTACTAACCAAAATACCAAAAATATGTCTATGTGTAGCTTTGTTTCTTTTGTAGGTAGTGTGTGCATCCACTTGTGCCTTATCAAGCTCACAACTAAAGTTTGAGACCCCTAGTGCAAAGAATTAAGCAAAGTAATGGTCCACATTTGTTCAAATAATGGATCCCCATGTTCTTCATTTTCCATTTTGATCAAGAATTCATCAAGAGTTTGAAGCTTGTTTGTCAACGAAGCCCTAATTCATCAGGGTATTTTATGTGACTTCCTCAACAAGTTTCTTTAATAATTAGTCAAATATGTTATGGGATACTCCATTGAACTTCATATTAAGCCTATGTGATCCCCCATGAGACCCAAATAGCAAGATAACTTCAAGTTTGCAAGTTGGTTCAAGGAGGTTGACCAAAAAAGTCAACTGGTCAAATCTAGGGTTACTTAGACCCTATCACCTATAATTATTGTCATTTGAAGATAATTAAAATATAAAAGTTACTCTTTATTACATTACAAACAACTTTCATGTTGGCATCAAGAGCTAATTTTGCTTGGAAAGTCAATTTTTATGGTAAAGGATTATAGGTCCTTTTGTCTATGCCCTAGATAGAAGGTCAACTTCCAAGAACCATAACTTTCTCAATTTTTAAAATATAAAGATTATCCAAGTTTCATTATCAATTTCAATATGTCTTCTCCAACTTTGATTCTTTGAGAAAGGTCGAATTCCACTTGCAAGAGCATATTCCATGAGGAAACATTATAGGTCATTTTGGGTCATCATCATTGAACAAACATTTTCCCCCAACTTCTAAAATCCATAACTCCATCATTAAAGATTCAAATTGTGTCAAAATTTTGACCAAATTGAATATAATTGAAAGATCTACAACTTTGTAGAAGGAACCAAAGTCATTTGAAGCTCATATCAAAAGTTATTCAAGATGGAAAAATGGGTCATTTGACTTTTAACTAGAAAATTTTCAAGTATGTTTGATTCCTCCAACTTCAACACCAAAATTCATCATGATCCAAGCTTCAAATGAAAAAATTTCCAACATCAAAATTGTTCCGCTTCATACTAGCTTTCCAAAGCGCTCAAGATCATTCCATTTGGACAAATATTAAAGGACTTGCTCATGGATTTTTTGCATGGCCCAATTTGGCAACTTTTGAACTCAATTTTCAAACAACTTCACATGGCTTCATGAAGTGATCTTAGCATCAATTGTGCACAAATTTGGACTTGTTGCAATCATCATTTGGGCCCAAATGCATGCCCATGCACCCATGCACATCACTTGATATTTTTGGATTCAAATTGGAATGGTGTGGAAATCACTTTGCAATGCCTATTTAATGAGCTCTTTGGCCTTATAACTAAGGATGACCCTTGCCCAAGCTTTGATCAACAATCCCTAACAACCATTGATAGAATACCTTGAAGGTTTCATTTAAAATCGAGCTTCTAATTCACTTTCTGTTTTTGAATTAGAACTCCAAGGATTCAAATCTATTTGTGTTCTAATCATCTCCTGCAAGCAAGAGGAAGCAATGTTAATTGAATTTGCATCAAGATCTAGCTCAGAATTCATCACCCAAAGGTGAAATTTCTCAAACTTTAAATCTTCAATTCTTTCTCATTTCTCCATAATTTTGCTTGATTTATGGTTGGCTGAAGTCCTACCAATGTAGGCAACAAGATTGAGTTGCTTTGAGATTGAATCAAAGCAACTCAATTTGCATACCTTATATTTCATCTCCACGTATCTCTTTATATAGTGAGAGTTGGAGAAATTGGAGGTCAGATTCGAGATCCTATGATTTTCTCTTCAGAACCATATATGATATATCCATTTTGGTGATGTTTTGGTCCTGATAGTCCGGCGAGGATGACTGGAGCTAGGGTTCCAATTGTGCGCTTGCAATGTCCAGACCATCTGATCTGGTTCCCACGTTTTAATCTTGGCCCTTGGTTCTGATTACCATCCATGTTACTCGTTGACCTTGGACCACCATGGACATGATGCGCGTGGCCATCAAATCTGCCATCTCAATTAATGAGGGAGATCTGATGACCCTTGTTTTTTTTTGGATTTAATTAATTTCTGTTTTATTTTCTTAAAATACCTTTTTCTTATTAAATTCATATTAATTTCAATTTTGATCCAAAAAATATGGGACTTTCACTAAAAATCTTTAAATAATTTCCTCTTCTATATTTTGAATTAAAATCATTTTTTGAATTGGATTGGATATTTTTTGTGAATTTAATGATTTTTTACTTTTTTTTAATTGATTTTAAATACTTCTGACTTTTCAAAAATGTTAAAAAAAAAATTCTAAGGTCCTTTGACCTTGTTTGACCTATGATAAATCCCTTAGCCATTTATTTGGTGATTTGAAGGGATTTGAGGTTTTTCATCTTTTAAAATGCATTTTTATTCATTTCAAAAATTGAAATTAAATTGTTTAATTGCATAAAATTATGTTGAGCTATTTGGTTGACTTTGTATTGATTCATCTTTTTTTGGCCTTGATCTTGGTTGAATTGGACTTCAATTTGATTAATACCATTGGATTTAAGGGGTTGATGAAGTTTTAACTTCATCCCTCAAAATAAATGGATGGTATTGATCAAATGAAGTTCATCCCTTGATCAATTTGGGATTCCTTTTCACCTTACCTTTTCATCTTCGTCGCCTTCTTCCCAATCCTTCATTGACCAATGACTTCTCAAAAGATCAAATGCTAGTTGATTCATCAATGACCTAGTGTCAGATGAATCAACATGAGCCTGATTGTGATAGGTCAATCACCTCTTATTTTTGTGTGTGGTATGATGTAGGAGCTTGGTTCTTTATACCTTATCTCTAACATGCATTAAAACCAATATTATTATTGCCCGACCTCAGATAGTTGTGACTTTTACATAAGTCCAATTACGATTGCTTAACATAGAGCTAAATTTGTCCCAAAAGGCATATCATTTTTGTAAGTGAGATTGTAAGTTTCCCATCCTTCATGGTATTGTGTGAAGATTTTACCTTTTTTCCATTCATGAGAGCTAGTGGAATACTTGTTGATTTATCCAAGTTGGAGACATTCTCATGGATGATGTCTTGGTTCATAGCTTCATGTTTGTGAGTGAATGGTTGAGTGTTCTCCAAAGAATGAATTAAACAATTGTCCATTCCACTAACATTTCACTAACATTTCTTTGTATTGCTTTATTTTTAATGTCATTTACCTTAATGCAATTTAAACTTATGCATTTTACCATTCATTGCCATTTACATTCATGCAATTTGTTAATGTTTCAGTCATTTTCACTTTGCTTACTTTGTGCTTGTATTATATTGTATGCTTGTGATTTTGTTTTGTTTGTGGTCTTAGGACCTTAAAACACTTAATAAAAACAAAAACTCTAAAAAAGGCATTGGTGGACCGTTGGACCTATGTTTGTGACTTGATCTGGTCTTTAGACTTAGAGTAGGCAACATCCCTATGCTTTGGAAGAAACTTGGCCAATGGCATTATTCTGAGACCTTATCTTGACCAATTCCATTCATCTGATACAAGCTAGAGACTCCCTTGGTGTATCTGATGCATCTTTCTCTATGTGCTTAAGTTGTTATTTTGATCTTGTTGTTTTTATCTAATGCATTCTCTTTAAGTATGTTTCAAGGGATATTTCATCTGATACATTTAAAGGACACTGAAGACTGCTTGCTTTTGGAGTGCTTACTTGGATGTTTGGTTATCTTTATTTGATATCATTGGTCTTTGTATTAATTGCTTAGATGATTATGATTGTTGCTTGCTTGAAAGTCCAAAGGAAATGGGTTTCTATATGACATTCTTGTCTTGTGGACGCTTCCCATTGGTTAGATCTTTTCAACTCTAAACTTTTAAATCTTGTCATAGGATAGTCCCTTCATCTCCTCTTCCTTATTTAATTTCAAAATCTCTCCCTCATTTTCAAAAAAAAAAATATTTGCTTGTGTTTTCAACTTAGACTTATTTTAATAAGTAGAAGCCTTGGCCTTATGCCATTGATTTTCAAAATATTTTCTTAATCAAACTTGTAAATGAACTTCACCATATTGACCTTATTTTCAAAAAGACAAAAAATAACAAACAACCTCATCTAATCCTTTTGGCCATTTTGTGCCATTTTCTTTTAAACTTTTCAAAATAGAGCATTTAGATTTGAGTTATCTTTGGTTGAGATATAATTATCCCATTCCATTATATATTGATTATAAGTTTTTCCATTTATTAGGGGTTAGTGGCATACTTGTTGATTGAATCCAAGTTGGAGCCCTCCCTCTTAAATGTTGTAAAGCCCTCATTATCAGTGGATGTTTGGATGAGTATTCTCCCTTTGATATCAAAAGATCTTTAAGCTTTTATAAAAAATAAATCCACCCATTCCTTTGAAATTTTTACCACGAACTACGAGGTTTTTATCCCTCATTTTTATGTTGGTACGTAGGCATAAGACCGAAGGTCTTGTCAAACACAAAATTGTAAATAATAAATTCTTTTCTCATCCCCTCATTCTAATTTTTTTAACAAACATCTTTTCAACTAAAACACTTGCACACAAAAGGGGCTTCGTAGGAGTACCTAGGATACTTTGGGTACTAATACCTTCCCTATGTGTAACCAACCCCCTTACCTATAATCTCTGACATTTTATTAGTTTTGATTTGAAAACTTTTTATCTTTGGGTTTTGTTCGTACTTTTCCCTTTTCCTTTGGAAACAATAAAAGTGCGGCAGTGACTCTGGTTTCATTGATGTTGAGTTAACCAATAGCTCCATGGTCATGAATTTACTGCTACAGAAAAGTGGTGACTCTGTTGGGGATCTAGTCCTTAGTAGGTTTGGCCTACTTTTTGTGTGTATTATATTTGTTGATTATTGATGTTTGATGTTTGTATATATCGTATGTGTGATACTTTCTGTCTATTGTGCTTGGTGATCTCTGTGTGGTGAGATAAGTTCTAACCCTTTGACTCAATCCAACTCATTAAGGACTACTCCATACGATTCGAACATCAATTAAGGACTCACAACAAACCCTTTGATTCTTGGTTGATCCAATCAGTTATCTTCAAAATCAATGGAACTTGGGTGTTGATAAGGTGAAAACCATAATCCACCAAAATGGATGATTGATCTTGATGATAACTTGATCCATCCCTTGACCTTCGTTTGTGTTTACCTTGTGTGTGATCCCTTGTGTGTGATTGTTACATTCATGTATACATGCGCACCCATTTTGTGTTTACCATGGATTATGGACGAAGGAACACTAAGAAGTATAGTTTCATATGTCCCGACTTGAAAGAGTTAAGGAAGCTATCATACTTTGTTGTTGATCCATTGGATTTCAAGCTACGTCATGGGAAGCTTTTATCCGTGCTGTCTACTGATGTGGTTGAAGGACTCTTGAGTGTCTTGGTCCAGTTTTATGATCCTCTTTATCGGTGCTTCACTTTTCCTGATTATCAACTCATGCCCATGTTGGAAGAGTATGCCCATCTCTTGGGTATACCCGTATCTAACAAGGTGCCTTTCAGTAGATTAGAGGAGATTCAGATATCCCAAGTCATAGCTGATGCCCTTCATTTGAAGAAGTCTGAGATCGATGCTAATATGATGAAGAAAGGAGTAATCTAGGGTTTGGCTTCTGAATTTCTGATCGGGAGAGCTACCACTTTGGCTCAAGTTGGTAGTATGGACGCTTTTGAAGCCATCTTTGTCTTGCTTATGTATGGTTTAGCTTTGTTCCCTAACATTGACAACTTTGTTGATGTTAACGCCATTATAATCTTCTTGATTGGGAATCTTGTTCCGACTTTGTTGGGTGACATGTATTTCTCTTTGCATTTAAGGAATTATAAGGTTGGAGGAACCATTGCATGTTGCATTCATCTTATGTACAAGTGATTTATTTCGCACTTTCCTCATACACCAATCTTCTTGGAGAATCGACAATGTTTACAGTGGTCTCAGAGACTTATATGCTCACTAATGATGATATTGTTTGGTATAATTCTGCATTTAATTGCTTGGAGATTATTGACAGTTGTGGTGAGTTCTCTAATGTGCATCTTATTGGCACACAAGAAGGAATCAACTACAACCCTGCTTTGGCTCGTCGTCAGCTTGGGTTCCCCTGGAAGGATAAACCTAATAACATTCAGTTAGAACACTTGTTCTATCAAGAGGGTAAAGATCCCTAACATTTGAAAAATATGATGATGCGTGATTGACATAATGTTCATAGGAAGGGAAGAGCCGAGCTTGGTCCGTGAAATTGTGTATCTTTGGAAGCTTACACTAGTTGGGTGAGGAAGAGAACTTTGGAGCTTAAGATGTCGTACGCCTTCGGAAGACCTATGTCTATTGTTGTGGTTGAGCCGTCAACTCTTCCTAACCAAGATGTAGAGGAGTTGGAAGATGCACTCGCCAAGATGAAGCAAGAGAAGGACTTCTGGGAAGAATGGTTCCATGCTCTGAACTGAAAGCGGGTAGAGTTGTAGCTTGAGTTGAAAGAAAAATATGCACTCATTGAGATTCTTGAGGAGCGTGCAGTGAAGAGAGAGAGAGAGAGATCCAGAGGATTTATTTTCCTATAGTATTCCTCAGCCTTCCGGTGCTTGGAAGAAGATCGTCAATCAGTTTGTCATTGAGAAAGCTAAGATGAAGGACACTTATGAGTCAGAGATCAGACTCATCCGAAGGAAGTATACTTCCTTGGCCAGTTCAGCTGATTCAGTTACTAGGGATCCTTAGGATGATACTTTTCTTTTCTTTTGTATTTGTATTTTTGGTTTCTGAAATTGTACTCAATGTAATCCTTCCAAATTTATATGAATAAAAAGAGATTTTTATGGTCAATTCAATTGTTATTATTGATTATTAATTGAAATATTTTCAAGTAAGTCTTTATATGTTCCTTGAAAAAATTAAAATGAAAAAACTTTGCATTTAATACATCATTTGCATAACAGGTTTCTTCAGCCAAATGTCTTATTGTTCTTCTTCTTTGTATCAAACAAGCTAACTCATCACTATAACACTCACGCTAATCATCAAAGAAGAATGAATCATTTGGAACAAGAGAACCGAGAGCTCAAGGAAGAAGTTTCCAGACTCACTGCTCTGGTGGAGTCATTCATTGCTGCTCAGAATCAACCGAATTCAACTCCTGCAACTCCTCCTCAAAGGACTGTCATTTCTAAGATAATTGTAATACCAGTGTTTGTGGTTCCTAACAGCCAGCTTGTACTAGCCATGCCATCCGGATTCCCGTGGGGAATGCCTCTGAATTTTATGCCTGAAGGTTATGGTCCGACTTTTTCTCGTATGCTGACATCTAGCTCGATCATGTTTGTTCCTCCTCCTGTGGTACATGTTATGTCACGTGTTGATGAAACCATTTATCATTCTGAGCCATCTGAGGGCCTTGATGTTTATGAGAAAATGGACGAGATGAAAGACCAATTTCTTGAGCTGAGAAAGGAATTGAAGACCCTGAGGGGTAAAGATCTGTTTGGAAAGAGTGTTGATGAGTTGTGCTTAGTGCCCAACGTGAAAATCCCTATCAAATTCAAGGTCCCAGACTTTGAGAAGTATAAAGGGAATACTTGTCCTTTGAGTCATCTTGTGATGTACGCCCCCATGATGTCCACCCAGATAGATAATGATCAACTGCTCGTCCATTACTTTCAAGACAGTCTATCCGGTGCAACGCTTCGGTGGTATATGGGTTTAGACAGTGCTAGTATTCATACTTTCAACGACTTGGACGGGGCCTTTCTCAAACAGTACAAGTATAACATTGATATGGCTCCCAATCGTGATCAGTTAAGGTCCATGTCTCAGAAGGATAAGGAGACGTTCAAGGAGTATGCCCAGAGGTGGAGGGAGCTTGCTGCTCAAATTAGTCCCCCATTGGAGGAAAAGGAGATGACAAATATATTTCTCAAAACCCTGAGTTCATTTTATTATGAACGTATGATTGTCAGTGCTCCCAATGACTTCACTGAAATGGTGAACATGCAGATGCGTTTAGAAAAGGGGGTTCGAGAGGGCCGTTTGTCTAAAGAAGAGGCATATACGAGTAATAAGTATGGTGGTAGTTTCTCTAAGAAGAAGGATGGGGAAACCAATTCAATCTTTGTAGGGAGGAAAATAAGGCCTTATGTGAGGAAGAATTCTAGATCCCAGTAGCATCATCATCAAGTATATTCAGTTATTCTGGTATTTTCCAACAATTAAGAAATTCAATTAGTACCAATTTAACAATAACAACAACAAAACACACATAACAATCATAATAACTACAATAATCAGTAGAATTTTGAAAGGAAGGTCACTTTTTATCTCATTCCGATGACATATGCTGAACTTTATCCTCCCCTGGTTGTCAAGAATTTGATTCAGCCAAGGAATCCTTCGTGTACACCTGAGCCTTTACCATGATGGTACAAGCCTGATCTGTACAGTGCTTTTCATTAGGGGGCGCCTGGCCATGACACAGAAAATTGCTATCCATTGAAGTATGAGGTCCAAAAGTTGATCAAAAGTGGAATGATGTCCTTCGAGGACCGCACACCTAGTGTCAAAGCTAATCCTTTGCCTGATCATGGCAATGTTTATATGAATATGGTAGATGGTTGTCCTGGTAATTTCAGGGTTTTTGATGTTCGTCATATCCGACAATATTTGGTGGAGATACATAGGACTTTATGTTTGATCAGTGATTGCAAACATGACCATGATGGTTGTGTTATCTGCAGTACCAACCCCCGAGGATGTGTGATTGTCAAGAGAGACATTCAGAGGTTGGTGGATAAAGGTGTGATCCAAAGTCAACAGTCCAGAAATATGGGTAATGATGTGAACGTAATTATACCAGTATTCAAGACTTTAGAGAGAGTAGTGATCCAGTTTGACAACATCAGCAGAAATGATAATAGATCGGTATCGCCTTTGGTAATATGGTTAGTGGGCCCAGTCCCGTATGCATACGATGAAGTTGTACCTTATAAATATAATGCTACTATGATTGAAAATGGGCAAGAGGTTCTTGTTCATGCAACTAATTCAGTAGTGAGCATTGTAGATGTTATTAAGTTGACCCGTAGCGGTCGTGTATTTGGCCCAGTATCCACGAAGGTTATGGAAGATGTTGTGATTGGTAAGAAGGTGAAGGTTCCTATGGATAATCCTATTAATGCTCCAACTTGCCAGTCTCGTGAATCCAGTAGGTTGAAGGTTAAGGATGATGATGATGAGATTCTCCCATTAATCAAGAAGAGTGAGTTCAATGTTGTGGAGCAGCTGCTCCAAACACCATCCAAGATTTATGTCTTATATTTGTTGATGAACTCTGAGGCGCATAGAGAGGCTTTGTAGAAAATGCTGGAGCAAACCTATGTTGAGCATGATGTCACAATGGATCAATTTGATCATATTGTTGCCAATATCACTTCATGCAATAATTTGAGCTTTTGTGATGAAGAGCTTCCTGAGGAAGGCAGAAATCACAACTTAGCACTCCATATATCCATGAATTGTAAAGAAGATTATTTGTCCAATGTTCTGGTAGATATTGGTTCGTCATTGAATGTTTTATCCAAATCTACTTTGGCAAGGTTATCATATCAGGGTGCACCCATGAGGCACATCGGTGTGGTTGTAAAAGCGTTTGTTGGTTCTCGTAAAACTGTTATCGGAGAAGTGGACCTTCTAGTCAAGATTGGTCTGAGTGACTTCCAGATTAGTTTTCAAGTAATGGACATTCACCCGGCCTACAGCTGTATACTAGGAAGGCCATGGATTCACGAAGCGGGTGCTGTCACATCGACTCTGCACCAAAAACTTAAATTTGTTAAGAACGGAAAACTCGTTGTTGTGGGAGGAGAGAAAGCTTTGTTGGTAAGCCATCTATTGTCCTTCATTTACGTTGAAGCTGAAGAAGAAGTTGAAACTCCATTCCAAACTTTGTCCATAGCTGGTGAAGTTCAGAAGACTGGGGCATCCATGTCTTCTCTAAAAGATGCAAGGGAAGTTGTTCAGGCTGGTGGCACTGAAAAATGGGGTCATGTCATAGAAGTTATTGAGAACAAGAATAAAGTTGGTCTAGCATTTCAGTAAGGGTTGTTTAAGGAAGATGTCAAGGCTATGAAATCAATTTTCCACAGTGGAGGGTTCATTCACAAAGATAAACAACCCTCAACTGCAATCGTTGAAGATGAAGAAACTTGTGCCAACTTTGTGATACACGGCCAGACTTGCAACAATTGGGTTGTTTTAGAAGTTCATGTCATTGTGCACCATTCAAACTAATTTGTCTTATTGTTTAGGAAAAATCCTTCTCCAATGCCTAAGGGAGAAGTAAAATGTTGTCGAGCATTTTCAATATTATCATCAATAAAATACAATTTTATTCATCCACATTTATGTTATTTTTACTTTTCTCTTTTTTTCTAAAAATGGTAATCACAAAAAACATAAATAAGCAATAATTTTTCCTATGTCTGCATAATGTTTATTCGCACTTCATATTTCTAAAATAAAAATATCAAATCATTATGTAGGTTATTTCTCAAACCAATTGAACACAATGATCATACTCCCTCTCCAAAATTTGATTTCCCTGTATTTAAAGTCGAGGAAGAGAATGATGATGAAAATGTGTCTGATGAGTTATCCCAATTACTTGAGCATGCATAAAGAACCATTCAGCCGTTTGAAGAGCAGATTGAATTGGTCAACTTGGGTTCCGAAGATGATGTCAAGGAAGTCAATATTGGGTCACAGCTTCGAACATTCTGATGTATTTTCTTGGTCCTATCAAGATATGCCAGGTCTTGATATTGATATTGTGGAGCATAGATTTTCATTGAAGCTCGAATGCCCGCTGATCAAGCAGAAGTTGAGAAGAACTCATCTTGATATGCCAGTGAAGATCAAAGAGGAAGTGTAGAAGTAGATTGATGCTAGTTTCCTTGTTACCTCTAAATATCCGCAATGGGTGGCCAATATTGTGCATGTTCCTAAGAAGGATGGAAAAGTATGCATGTGTGTTGATTATAGAGATTTGAATAAATCCATCCCAAAAGATGATTTTCCTCTGCCACACATTGATATGTTGGTAGACAATACAACTAAATTCAAAGATATGGAGAAGACCATATTCATTACACCTTGGGGAACATTTTGTTATCGAGTGATGCCTTTCGATTTAAAGAATGTTGGTGCAACATACCATAGAGTCATGACCACTCTTTTCCATGATATGATGTATAAAGAGATTGAAGCCTATGTTGATGATATGGTCTCTAAATCAAGGACTGGGGAAGAACATGTTGAGCATTTATTGAAGTTATTCCAGCGTTTGAGGAAGTATAAACTCCGCTTAAATCCCAATAAGTGTACATTTGGTGTTCACTCTGGTAAGTTGTTGGGTTTTATTGTCAGCGAGAAGGGTATTAAAGTTGATCCTGCCAAGGTCAAAGCAATACAAGATATGCATGTGCCCAAAACTGAGAAGAAAGTCAAAGGTTTTCTTGGCCGCTTAAACTATATCTCAAGATTTATATCATATATGACTGCCACATGTGCTCCTATATTTAAGCTCCTTCAGAAAGATCAGTCTTGTGATTGGATCGAGGATTGCCAAAAAGCTTTTGACAGTATCAAAACGTATCTGCTTGAGCCTCCAATTCTGTCTCCTCCTGTTGAAGAAAGACCTTTGACCGTGTATTTGACTGTGCTTGAAGAGAGTATGGGTTGTGTTCTTGGTCAGCAAGATGAATATGGTAAAAAAGAATATGCAATTTACTACCTTAGTAACAAGTTCACCGATTGTGAGTCTCGGTATTCTATGCTTGAGAAGACATGTTATGCTTTGGCTTGGGCTGCTAAGTGTCTACACCAGTATATGTTGAATCATACTACTTGGTTGATATCCAAAATGGATCCAATCAAGTACATTTTTGAGAAGCCTACTTTAACTGGGAGAATTGCTCGTTGGCAGATGTTGTTATCTGAGTATGATATTGAATACCGAGCTCAGAAAGCTAATAAAGGTAGTGTCTTGGCTGACCATTTGGCTCACCAACCTATTGATGATTATCAGTCAGTGCATTATGATTTCCCTGACGAAGAGATTCTATACTTGAAGATGAAAGATTGTGATGAACCATTGCTTGAAGAAGGGTCAGAACCTGGTTCCCGTTTGAGCATGGTATTTGATGGAGTTGTTAACTCTTATGGTAGTGGCCTTATGGCAGTGATTATTACTCCTGAAGGCACTCATTTTCTGCTTACAACTAGATTAGCCTTCAAATGTACAAATAATATGGCTGAATATGAAGCTTCCATTATGGGGCTGGAAGAAGCCATTGGTCTCAGAATTAAATATCTAAATGTTTATGGAGATTTAGCTTTGGTTGTTAATCAAATCAAAGGCGAATGGGAGACGAATCAACCCGGTTTAATACCGTATAAAGATTATGTGAGGAGGATATCAACTATCTTTACAAAGGTTGAGTTTCATCATATCCCTCGAGATGAAAACCGGATGGCAGATGCTCTTGCAACGTTGGCTTCCATGATTGCGGTGAAGTTTTGGAACGAAGTTCCTAATTTGAATGTAATGCGTCTTGATAGGCAAACTCATGTGTTTGTTGTTGAAGAAATCAAGGATGATAAACCACAGTATTATGATATCAAATGTTTCCTCCAAAGTCATATTTACCCGCCTGGGGCATCTTTGAAAGATAAGAAGACTTTGAGAAGATTAGCTGGAAACTTCTACTTGAATGGTGATGTGCTTTATAAGAGAAATTTCAATATAGTTCTGCTCAGATGCGTGGATAGACACGAAGAAGACTTATTGATGACAGAAGTCCATGAAGGTTCCTTTGGTACTCATTCCAATTGACATGTTATGGAAAAGAAGATGTTGAGAGCAGGTTACTATTGACTAACAATGTAATCTGATTGTTGCAAGTTTGTGAAGAAATTCCACAAGTGTCAAATTTATGTGGATAAGATTCATGTTTCTCCGACACTTTTAAATGTCATTTCCTCTCCATGGCCCTTCTCCATGTCGGGAATTGATATAATTGGCATGATTGAGCCCAAGGCCTCGAACAAACATCGTTTTATCCTGGTGGCTATTGATTACTTTACAAATTAGGTTGAAGCGACATCGTATGCAAATGTGACTAAGCAAGTTGTTGTAAGGTTTATCAAGAATCAGATTATATGTCGTTATGGTGTGCCAAGTAAGATCATTACTGATAATGGATCGAACTTTAATAACAATATGGTGGAAGCTCTTTGCGAGGACTTCAAGATTGCACATCATAATTCTTCTCCTTATAGATTAAAGACGAATGGGGTTGTTGAAGCTGCAAACAAGAACATCAAGAAGATTATCCAGAAGATGGTTGTAACGTACAAGGATTAGCATGAGATGTTCCTCTTTGCTTTGCATGGGTACCGTACATCCGTCTGCACTTCAACAGAGGCAACCCCTTTCTCTCTTGTTTATGGCATAGAAGTTGTGCTCCCCGTAGAGGTTGAGATCCCATCATTGTGTGTCCTGATGGAAGCCAAGTTGACCAAAGTTGAATGGTGTCAGACCAGGTTTGATCAACTCAATTTGATTGAAGAGAAAAGATTGATTGCCATGTATCATGGTCAGTTATATTAGTAGAGAGTGATGAATGCTTTTGATAAAAAGGTCAAGCCTCGTGTGTTTCGAGAAGGTGACCTCGTGCTCAATAAGATCTTATCTTTAAAACCTGATTCTAGGGGGAAATGGGCTCCTAATAACGAAGGCTCATATGTTGTTAAGTGAGTCTTCTCAGGTGACGCATTGATTCTTACAACCATGGATGGTGAAGAGTTCACTCGTCCTGTGAATGTCGATGCAGTCAAGAAATACTTCTCCTAAAAAATAAAAGAACAGTTCCCTAAGTTGAAAACCCGAAAGGGCGGATTAGGTAAAAATGAGCGTCTTGGTGGATTGAAAACCCGAAAGGGCGATCCAAGCAAAAGTTAGAGACATAAAAATAGAAAAATATCCTGGTAGATTGAGTACCCCACCTTGGTGAAATCTAGGAAAAAATTAGGGATTATGGCAAGTAACTGCATCCGGCTAGATTCGATCGTTGAAACAGCATAGTCTATCACTTGGTTCTGATTCATCATTCTCAACCGAAGACAAGCACATCGAATTTCAAAGTTGGTAGGGGGAATAATGGTCATTGTATTCAATGTAGCCTTTTTCCATGTAAATTACCATTTTCAAATTTTGTAAAGATCCATGGAGTCCCGCCATTTGCGGACTACCATTCTATTAAATAAAGTTGAGCCTTTATCCAATTATTTTCAATTCTTATTTGTTTCTGTTTAATAAAACTATATTTTTATAATGATAATTTTGAAATAAGCAAATCTATGAATAAATTTTTTTCTGAAATGATAAGACATTTACTTTAAGAACTTTGAATTCAAAAAGGAATGTCAACAACAATCCAAAGAACGGTAAGTCTTGATGTATGAAGCATTTCCTTCCCCAAGCAGTTGCCATCCATCCCCAGTATTGGTTGATGTGTTCTTCTCTTTGCAGTTCACCGTCCCTTCCTAGCTGAGGCCTTCATGGATACTTATCCCTAGTTTGCATGATTATAATTGAACCATGGATCTCCGGTAAAACCTTTATTTGGTTTTCAGATCCCTAACACCCTTATTCAGTGATTGCATAACCTTGGCAGTGCCTCCCCTCAGGGTCCCCAACTGTCTGGTTGATATTTTTAGTACCTTGGAATTGGTTCATTTCTCAATCCCCAAGAGGAGTCTTACGACTATTTTCTATTTGCATCCTCGTGTGGTGCCTATTTTGTCTTGGCAGATTCTATTCCCTAGTGAGGTCCCTACGAATTTGATGTTTAATTGTTGTATATCCCAAGCAGTTGTATATCCCTAGCGGAGTTCCATCTTCTGATGAAAGATCTCCTCATTTAAGCAGTTGTTTGATTCTGAGAAGTATTGTTGTAGCCGTCTTCTGTAGGGTTGTCTCCTATTTGATATGATGTTGACCTAAAATTCACCGCAACATTGACTTGTTTCTTTGAAGTATATATGTTTCCCTCAAGTTGAAGATGTGGATTCTCATCATATCTCTCTTATCCTCGGCATGTTGGTTGATGACCTCAACAATGCTTTCATCCCCCGCGAGGTTGCCAAGCTGTATTTCCTCCTCTCCCAGGGAGTTTGAGCTTTAAGCAAGATCTTTGGCAATCAATTCTTATCCCCTAGCAATTTTTCCTTCTCTCTCGAGAGTCGAGTTTTGAGAATGAATTTGTTTTAATCCCCGTAATTCTTGTTGATATATATATATATATATATATATATATATATATATATATATATATATATATATATATATATATATATATATATTCTTCAGTTCCTCTGAGCGCCGAGTCTTCAGCAGTTTTTGGTCGGATGTATGTTCTCCATGTCTTCCCCTAATCAGAGTTGAGCATTGATTTGGATATCCCTGGTCTTCCTTGAGTACATGGTTGTATGATGTTTCCCAGGGAATTGAATATATTTGAAGTTAGGATTTATTATGATTTATTTTCATCCCTAGAAGGTTCTCCATGTTGGTGTTCCCATCTTGTTGAGATTAGCCGAGTATCTAGTTGTGATGATTAAATCTTCATCTTTGTATCCTTTGTGCTCGTTTTTCAGCATAATCATATACATACGCATGCATATATAGAATCAGATATTTCATTGTGCATTTTACACAATCGACCTTTTTCGGATTCCCTGCTTTGGAGATATCATCTCTCCATGCAAATTTGGTATGTCTGTCCTCCTTCAATATAGAGTGTCATCCCCTTAAATAGAAATAACTTATCCTTTCTTCTTCCCCACTGAGTTATTTCCTCGTGGACGATTATTATTATTGTTTCCTCCCTAGTTCATTATCTGGATGGAATCACTCCCCTTGAGTTATATCCTCATTGGGTTGAGTCTTGTTTGACCATTTTTTTCTAGCTCTTACCTAGATAGATCTTTTAGTCCCTAAGAGTATATTACCCAATAACTGGTAATATCCTTCTTGGCGTTGAGTGTTTTACCTGTGTTAATTTACCCTAACCAATAAAAGGTAATTTACTTCATTGATTTCTCCAACAGATTCGTTTTCATTTCCCTAGCAAGTTTATCCTTGATAAGTTTATCCTAACCTGTAACAAATATTTTTTGCACTGAGTTTATCCTTGATATGTTCATCTTAATCTGTGACGGATATTCTCTCTTTGGTCTTCTGCCCAATAACAGGTAGTTGTAAATCCTATTTCTTTTCAGTGGTTTATCCTTGATATGTTCATCTTAACCGATGACGGATATTCTTCCTTCTGAGTTTATCCTTGATATGTTCACCTTAACTAGTGACAGATACTCTCTTCTTTGGTCTTCTACCTAGTAACCGGTAGTTATAAATCCTATTCTTTCCCAGCAAGTCTATCCTTGATATATTTACCTTAACCAGTAACAGATATTCTTCTTCTGGTAGTTGTTTTTTTTTCCTCCATTTTGGAATATTCTTGATATGTTCATCTTAACCGGTGACAAATATTCTTCCTTTTGAGTCTATCCTTGATATGTTCACCTTAGCCGGTGAGATATACTCTTTTTTTTGTCTTTTGCCCAATAACCGGTAGATGTAAACCCTATATCTTTGTGAGTATATCCTTGATATGGATGGAGGTTATACTTCTTAAGGAATCCTTTTCCGAAACTTCCCTCGATTTCTACGGATCAAACCTAGTTTCTTTCTATGTCATGTTGCCTTCTTGTCGGTCGATGAAGTCGAGCATGAGGTTAGGTGAAGGTGTCGAGCTGAGTTTATTTCAATGGGAAATTTTTATTTATAAGCTCCTCAAAAATAAAGTTTGAGAGTTACTAAAGATCATAAAATCTATATTATCTTGCATATTCGGCTCCGGTCAATAGAGACCCGATAATTTAGTTGCCTCAGACTGGAAATTGTCGCTCTTAATCTACTTCATGTAAGGTGTTTCCTTCGAACATTGTGCACTTGGATTTCCAATTTTGGTACATTATCAGTGTGTTAGGAGGATTAAGTGTTTTAGTCAATGGATCGCTATTGAGTACATGAGCGTCGTGGATTTTAGTGGTGATAATGAAGTATGATAGAATATCAAAAATATCTGGTACTCCATGTTGTAATGGCGTGCAGTGTGATTCGTTATGGTAAGTGCTTCAAACGCTGACAGTTTTGTGTTTGGAGTTTGGTTTACTCCATATCGATCTAGTATATTAGATACGATACAATCTTCGTTCATTGCTCAGAGGTTCTTCACCTCCTAGAGAAGGTGTTTCAGTCATAGATATACTCCAGAAGTTGCTACAACAAATATCGTGTCGATGATGGATAATTGAGATGATGTGCAATTAAGAGGTCGATCAGGAATGTTTGATAGGATAATTGGAAGTAATTATTTCCATTCTTCACAGGAATCGGGAGTTCGTAAATTCGATAAATCAAAGTTGAAATAATTACATAAATATGAATTTGGATCTAGAATGATCCATTCATGGAATCTTTACGGGAATCGGGAGTTCGGAAATTCGATGAATCAAAGCTAAAATGATGCTTGATTGGATCGAACACCACGAATCCTTGTGCTCGATTATGAATGTTCTTCATTCGGTGACCTAAGAAGGTTACAATCTTGCAAATTGAGGAGTGAACGTGAAATCGTGAAAACGCGGGAATCATAAGTCGTTTCCCAGATGCGGTGCCACTGTTCTGTACCAGAACCAGAAATAATTGAAGTAGGCGGTGAGTAATTCTGAACCGATGGTGATGATCTTCGATACGGTGGTCCAGGAGGGACCTATAAGGTTAACACTCTAGTGTATAAGTCAGTTCAATATTCAAGATTATTGTAGTGACAAGTGGATATCCGAAAAATGTACCTTGCTTTTAGTGTGAGATGACTTTTATACCTAGGATAAAGTGTAGTGGATTTGAGTTGATTTGAGCCTTAGTTATTTGGGTCTTTCTTCGGCCCAGAACAATAACCATTTATGTATTGTTTATCCAAATATTAAATTTTCAAACTTCAATTTGATCTCAATTAAGACTAGGGGTGGTAATGGATACCCGTTGTAGCAGTAAATTCATGATCATCAAGTTATGGATAAGCTAGAGATCAAATAACAAGAGTCGCCACCGCGCTTTTATTGTTTCCAAGGGAAAGGGAAAAAGTACAAACAAAACCCAAAAGTAAGAAGTTTTCAAATCAAAACTAATAAAATGTCAGAGATTACAGGTAAGGGGGTTGGTTACACAGAGGGAAGGTGTTAGCACCCAAAGTGTCCTAGGTACTCCTAGGGAGCCCTTTTTGTGTGCATATGTATTTGGTACAAAATGATGTTTACAAACAAATAGAATGGGGGGGGGGGGGGGGGTGAGAAAAGAATTCATTAATTATATTTTTGTGTTTGGCAAGACCTTCGGTCTTGTGCCTACGTACCATCATAAAAATGAGGGATCAAAACCTCGTAGTTCGTGATACAAATTTCAAAATGGATGCATTGCTTTTAATAAAAAATAGGTTTGAAAGGCACAAAGGCCTAAAAATGGTTTGAACGAGTTAGTTCTTTTTGGCTTTTTGAAAGCTTAAGTCAAGTATAGTTAAGTTTATTTACAAGTTTGATTAAGAAAAGGAGGTTTGAAAATTCAATGGCATAAGGCCAAAGTTTCTATCTTTTTGCAAAGTGGTCAAAGTTTAGAACAAAATAAGTTTAATCAAAGAAGATTTTGAAAAGGGAGGAAGATATTTGAAATTAAATAAATGGGGAGAAGATGAAGAGACTAATCTTATGCACAAAATTAAAAGTTGAGAGTTGAAAAGATCTGACAAAATGGGTAGCAATCCAATAAACACGATTGTCAATAGAAATCCAGAATTCCCTTGGACTTTTAGAATAAAGCAACACACAAATGCACAATTATATTATCTTGAAGAGCAAAGTCATCAAATAAAGATAGCCACATCCAAGCTTATCCATTCCATGATCTTCTTCAAAATAGCCCATGTAACAGATGAATTCCACAAGTCACAAGTTCAAAATAACAACTTCACAATGATCATAATGCAGATGAACTCAGAGGGATCTTGAATGATGTATCAGAAGAAGTTTCAAATTGCAAGAACTTGGTTTCTCAATAAGTTGGCATTGGCCAAGTCCTTTAGCATATGAATGTTGCCTAAGTTCTAAGTTCATTTGTCCAAGATCAAGCCAACAGTCCACACAAAGGTTTTTTAGGGTTTTTGTTGTTATTATGTACATTAATGGTCAAAGACCACACAAACAAGCAAAGTATAAACAAGGAATATCACACAATATGGTCTAAGTGGACAAAGTGAAAATCGCATTAACATAAACAATTAGAATGATATGAACAATGGCAAATGTATAAAAGCTAGAATTAAATGACATTAAATTAAATGACTTGAAATTAAAAGTTAGTAGTTAATAGGTTAGAAGTTAGTATTGTTTTGCTTTTGCTTTTCATTCTTAGACATTCTTTGGAGAACACTCAACCCACTTATCACAAGCATGGATCCTTGAGCCAAGACATCTTCCAAAGGAAGGAAAAAAGGCCAAGTTTCCACACAATACCATGAAAGAGGGGAGACTTACAATCTCACTAACTAGAATGCTATGCCTTTTACGTCACAAATTTAGCGTTATGTTAAGCAATCGTAATTGGACTTATGTAGAAGTCACAACTATTTGAGGTCGGGCAATAGAATTTTGATGTTAATGCATGTTAGAGACATAGTATTATGGACTATGCTCATGAAACATACCACACACAAAAAGAATATGCAAAAGGTGGGGCCTAATCTCATCCATACTCATGTTAATTTTTCAATCAACTAGCTTTAAGACTTTGAGATATCATAGGCCAAATGAGATGAATGCATAAAGAAAGGGAATGACATGAAGTGAGAGGGGGATGAATCAAAACACAAATTGATTAAAGGAGTACTTTTACCAAATTAATACCAACCTTGATCAAGGCCCAACAACAAGAGTCAAACACAAACAAGTCATCACAATTGGTCAACAAAATTATTTGGCATTTATTCAAATTAAAAATACTAAAATAATACATTTAAGTTAAATATGGTTTGTCAAATTCCTAAAACCTCATAAAAACACCAAATAAATGGCCATGAGATTTATCATAGGTTAAACAAGGTCAAAGGACCTTGGAGAAAAAATTTCAGAATTTTTAAAGACTTAAAAGTATTTTTAAACAATTAAAAACAAATGCAAAATCAATTAAATCATGAAAAATATTAATAATTATCCAAAAAAATAATTTTAATTCAGAATATGAAAGAGGAAATTATTTAAAAAATTTTGGTGAAACTCTCATATTTTTTGGATCAATATTAAAATTAATATGAATTAATGAAAATAAAGCAATTAAAATGAAATTCAAATAATCAGAAAAAATGTGGACCACTTGATCTCCCTCATTAATTGAGGTGGAAGAACAAGTGGCCACCAGCGCGCGTTCCATGGTAGTCTTGAGTCAACGCGGCACATGCATGGTAATTAAAAACAACGAACGAGATTAAAACAATTTAAAAGAGATCAATGGCTCTGAACTGTGCCAATACATCACCGGCGTCCAAAGGCCGGTCATCTTCTCCGGTGACCCTGGCCGGACTGGTTCACTCATCACCATCAAAAAAAATGAAAAAGGAGGACATGATCTGAAAGAAAAAATGGCGTAGAGCACGAATCTGACCTTAATTTTAACTAACTCCTCACATATAGAAAGATATGAGGAGTTGAATTTTGAGGTATGTCAATTGAGTTGCTTTGATTTGACCTCTAAGCAACTCAATCTTCTTGCCTACATTGGTAGGACTTCAGACAACCAAAGAATCAAGAGAATTGAGCAAGATTGAGAGAGAATCGAAGAGATGAAATTTTCTGGAAAATACCTTCAATGTAGGTCTGGATTCAACTATTTTTGCCTTGGCTCGTGCTTGATCTCACTCAGAATGCTTGCAGAAGTAGAATGAAATGCACAAAAGGTCTTGGATCCCTGGAGTTTTAAATCTCAAAACAGTGAGATTCAAACTCAATTTCAAGATGAAATTCTCAGGATTATCCTCTCAAATGGAAGGGTTGGTGGTTTAGGATCATAGTTGGCGCGAATGTGTGTTGAATTCTGAGCATATGAAGCTCTATTTATAGCTGGATCAAGTGATAATTGCACCTTCCAAATGACTTTCCAAAATTGGCAATGGGTGATGCATGGATGCATGGGCGTGCACAGGCCCATGAGATCATTGCTTTAGGTCCACAAATAAGTGTGAGAGAGTCTGAAATCAACTTGGATTGCAAGGCAAGTGTGCATAGCTGTTTGAAGTTTGATCTTTGCCAAATGATAATGCAATGTTCAAGCCATGTGCATCCTATTCAATTCTTGTCCAAAATGGATGAAATTGGACTTTTTGGAAAGATGAGATCAAGAGGAACAACTTTCATGTTTAACACTTTTCCATTTGAAGTTTCCATAATGATGAATTTTGAGGTGGAAGTTTGGAAATTTCAACATGTTGAAATTTTTTCTAAGTGTCAAGCCATATATCTTAATATTCCACCTTGCTTAACTTTTTATGTGAGCTTAAAATGAGAAACGTGTCTTCATCAAATTTATAGATATTTCAAATACCTTAAAAATTGTCACAAATTTCATGTCATTTGGATTTGAAATTATAGAGTTATGCATTTTTGAAGTTTGGAAAAATCACTTGTTCAATGGTATAGGTCAAAAGTGACCTATAATATAACCTCATATCACATGCTCAAAAAAGTTGAATTAGCTCTCACTCCAAACATCAAAGTTGAATTAGACATCTTGAATTTTATTATGCAACTTGGAAATCGTTTATCTCATAAAAAATGAGCAAGTTATGGCCTTGGTAAGTTGACATTCAAATTAGGGTTTAGACAAAATGACCTATAATGTTTTAACATAGAAAATGATTTTCCAAGCAAAACTAGATCTAGGTATCAACATGAAAGTTGTTTGGAATGTCATTTAGAGTAAGTTTTATCTTGGAATCATTTTCATATGGTGAAAAGTGTAGGAGATAGGGTCTAGGGAGACCCAGTTTTGATTAGATGAATTCATCTGGCCAACCACCATCAACCAACTTGCTAACCTTCAATTATCTTGACTTTATAGGCTCATGGTAGCTCATATATGCATAATATGATGAATTTTGAAGTGTCCCTTGAGAAATTTGATCAATTGGTGAGATAGCTTATTGGAGAAGTTACTCAAGATACCCAGTCAAACTAGGGTTTCCAAGGCAAATCACCCTCAAACTCTTGAAGAAAACTTGATCAAAATAACTTGTAGAGATCATTGGGACTCATATATGATGCTTGTTACCATCCTTGTATCAATACATGGTTGTGCTCTTTGTCATGAGGATCTCAAACCCTATATATGAACTTGATAGATCAATGGGATCATGCCCTACCTACAAAAGAGTTAGGCAAATGCAAAGACATATTTTTGGTATTTATGTTAGTAAAATGATAATATACAAGTTGATATAATCATATAGTGCTTGGTAATGCCAAGGTATGATCCCAATGCTAATGCTTATAATGAAATTGCATGAGGGATCTTAGGATCAAAATTGGGGTCTTACAGCTGTCCCTATTTAAGGACATTCTAACTGAGGAGGCTAAGGTTAAAATCTTCATGTTGACTCAGTAGAATGAGCTTAAATTACAACATATAGAAACAAATTTTGGTCCCTAAGAGACCTCATGATGCATATGGTATGAATGTAAAAGTAAATTCTTTGTGGGGAAATATGGTCACAAAGGAAAAGAAATCAGAGAGACCGAAAGTCTGCAGGAGTATAATGCATTCCATAAGGAAAACTCACTGGGGAGACAAAGACTCTGGGGGGAAAAGACGTTATGCGTAGGCCAGGCTACGACTTAAAACTACTGGAGGACTCGAGGAATTCCATATGAAATGGAAAGACTCAGCCATGGAACAACAACATCTGCAGGGGATACAAGTAGATCAGAATAAAACTGAAGTACTTGAATCGTGCGTTATTTATCCCAAGGGAGGAAAAGGAAACGCTCGAAGTAAACCTGGAAAAAAGGAAAGGAAAAGACAAGGTCTCATAACCGAATCTTGGGTTCGGGAGCCGATTATGTGAAGGGAAGGTATTAGCACCCCTACGCATCCGTAGTACTCTACGGGATCCACTCTTGTTGTTCTTATCTAAAGGGTGTGGGTTTATCTAATGTACTATTTACTAAAAGAGGGGTCAAAAGAAAATGACTCGCACGGATGTCGCATCCATTGCATACGTATCTCATCTGAATATGAGAATCAGAGTCTTCGTAGCTCGGCTGACCTATGGGCTAAAGAGGAGTGTGCTCGCTAAGACATCGCGTCCTATGCCTATGTATCTCGTCTGGAATGAGAATCAGAGCATGCCGTAGTTCGGCTAACTACGGGTTTGTTTTGGGTTTTTGAGGTGAACGACGTTACTACGCAATCTACCGGATGCTCGACCTTTGGAGACTTACTCGCCTGTAGTAGAAGGAGTTAACGTGTTCTTAGGAGAAGAAAAATCAATGAGTTTGTTTGTGTTTTAGGAATGCTCATGCAAAAAGGAAGTCCTAGACGAAGGAACAGTGCTACCTTAATTGACATGCAACGAGAGACTATACGAAGCCTAGCAATCCTATGGGGAGACGATCACACCATACAAAACAAACATGCATAAAGTAAACACGCCAACAAGGGGGATCAAATATACGTGGGTAGGGCTTTAGTCAAGAGGGGTCATATCAACCTCGACAAACAAGCCATGGAAAGGTAATCGAATGGGCTCTTAACCACTGACATTGAACGTCATGGTGAGCAGATCAAAAGGGTAATAAGGATAAGACCTCATAGCTCTTAACCCTGGACAGGGTGAGCTCATGACAAAAAGTGGGGATTCAAGAAGGTGGAACCCTCTCCACTGACTGACCGGACAAAAGATCTTGGGCTTTTGTTCTGAAGCATCGACACGTAGTGTGAGCATAAAGAACGACACACTGAATAACGGGGGATTGACTACTAGTCCCTTTTATCCGTCAATTGCCTCTTCATGGAGGTCTTTATCACTGGTGCCTCTCCTTGGAGGTCTTTAGGCACAAAAGTAAACACACAGAAACATTGCCTCCTATCGAGGTCTTCCAGCTAAGAAAGCGGTAAAATGCTGAAAAGAGGTAAAAGGGATCAAGAGATCTACCACACGGATGAAAATCCGAAGTAACAGCAACTAAAGAAATAAGAAACCCGAGGATCTCTCAGGCTAGCACCATCAAAGAAAGCATGTCAGCAAAGTAATCGAAATAAATCTCCAAATGGTACCCCACAAATAAAGTGGAATACCAAGCAAGCTATCTCTTCCAGAGTCATGTGAGCCCTCACAAAAACTCAACAAACAGGTTAGAGAAACAAGATAGGGTGCAATCAAGAGTTGCACCAAATCAGAATGAAACCACATGAATCATGCCATTAAAGTTCACAAAAAGTTCACAAGAAGCAACCAAAGGTAGGAGGCCTAAACCTCTTATCAAACCAATGCATCAAAAGGGTATCAAAACTCAAAGTCAGGGGGTAAGGATCCACACATCAAGACGTGACATATATACTAAAACATGTGCCCGGAGGCAATAGAAAGCATGTCATAACAAAGCGTGAAACAGATTGGAGAGCAAACAGAAAAAATCAGCTATTGTCGCGATCGCTACTGCTTCGCCTAGCGAAGGCTTAGCAAAGCTTCGCTGCAGGCGCGCCTAGCGATGCGGCTAGCGAATGCCTGCGGGTTCTGGATTTTCCATGGATAACAGTACGATTTCAGAAATTAAGTGGTCAAACATTCAAGGCATTGTTTTACACATTCATGCATATCTAAACCCACATGTGAAACCTAACTATACCCACTCTCTCGGATTCAACCATAACACCTCATGCTTTAGGAATTTCAAATTAAAAGCGTAAAGTAATGGGAATAAGGCAAACCTGACTGGAGAGATCGAAAGAAATTGAATTACATTGTTGGTTTGCAGAACAATCTTAGGGTTTATATGAGAGGGAATTGGTTCTTTGCAGATGAGTTCCCTTCAGTCTCTGGAGGCTGCTCTGAATTCTGTTAGCTCTTCTCTTTTTGTTCTCTCTAGTTTGTCTCCCTTTTGTTTCACTGAAACTTTAGAATTTATAACCTGATTTTCATGGCTTTGTGGGCTCAAATGAGAGAGGTCCAAGTCCAGGATTTTCTGTTATATTTTAAAACGCGTGCGCTTTGCCTAGCGAAGGATTTGCTCGCCTAGCGAGCATGACAGTTCAGGCACAGACTTTTGCTCCTTCAAGATTAGCATTTTGAATGATGAATAAACCCCATTTGAACATGTCGGAAGTGACTCAAGTCATTCCCTTGTGTTGACTGGTCATCCAGATAGAACACACAAAGTATCTTGGATGATATTCAAGCTTCTCGGATCTAATCATGATTGACATGATGAAATGCAATATGAAATGTTGAATGACCTAAAAATGAATGTATGAATGAGGGGGCAAATTTGAGGTGCTACAGTTGCCCCTATTCAATCAACTGGAGACCCGAAAAGAAGATAGTCGCGGCTTTCGCACTTTCGAGGTATCAAGGGATTGTATATAATAAAAGCCGGAAAATTTGCACTGAAGTGAAGTGAAGTAACAATGCCTCTCAAAATCGGCAAGGAGGTGGTCTTGAAAGAAGAATTCGTCTGGTACGGTGGGAGTAGGTCTGAATACCAGAAAAGAATGTTAACCTGGATACCGAAATAAATGGTAACACAGAAATAACCATGGCCTGAATGCCGCTCATCAGTCTGAATACTGGAAATGACTTCGATCTGAGCATCGGAAGATATGAGATTATCAAACATCGGTCTGAACACCGGGAAACTAGCCTGAATGCCACAAATTGCGTCGACCTGAACGTCGGAGACTTCTTCGATCTGAACATCAGAAAATTGGCATGAATGCCACTTTGGTCTGAATACCGGAAAAACTGGCCTGAATGCCGCAAGTTGCGTCGACCTGAACGTTGGAAACTTCTTCGATCTGAACATCAGAAAATTGGCCTAAACGTCACTTCGGTCTGGATACCGGAAAACTGGCCTGAATGCCACAAATTGCGTCGACCTGAACGTCGGAGACTTCTTCGATCTGAACATCGGAAAATTGGCCTGAATGCCGCAAGTTGCGTCGACCTGAACGTCGGAAACTTCTTCGATCTGAACATCGGAAAATTGGCCTGAACGCCACTGATCGCGACTTTATGAGTCGAACTTGGTGTACAAACTGCAAGTGCACAGTTCTATCGCGTAGTTTTAAAAGATATCGATCCCACAGGGACTTATGAATCGATATACCGTTTTCTAAGGTTACTTCGTAAAGCTAAGGCGGGTAATACTTTGATTGTTTGGGGAAAAGTTAAAACAAAAAATAGGATCTAAATTAAATATCAACTAAACGGATATCGGTATGTAGTTCGTCGTAATTAGGGAATCAATTCTTCGTTGGTTTCTTGGTTTTAAAATAAATCTTTTCAGTTGACACTATTGATTAAAAGTCTTATCTCAAACTCTCGCTCTGTTGAATGAACTATGATTTTATATTAACGTAGCTGTCACTTATTAGTTAAGTCAAAAACCACTTTTTGAAAACAATAGAATCCGTAGAAACTCTTTTTAAGAAAACACTAATCATTTAAACACCCTTGTCTCAAACTCTCGCTCTGTTGACTTAGGTTATATAATTAAATTCAAATGCTTAACTCTCGTCCTCACATTCAACCTTTAAAAATACTTTTTGAAAAAGATTAGAATTTAATTAACTCTAAAAATTTCTCTCGCCCCACTACGCCAAATAAGGGAAAAGAGGGCGCTTATTTTGGCCTATAACAGCGCTTTTAAGCGCCCTCTAAAGTGGCGCTGGCATAGGTAAAGACAGCGCTTTGTTTTCCTGGAGAAAGCGCTATCTAAAGTGGCCCTTTAAGGGCCACATTATAGTGCGCTTTAAGAAAAAAGCGCCCTCTAGAGTGGTCCATAAAGAGACACCTTAGAGGGCGCTTTCAGGAAAAAGCGCCCTCTAAAGTTGTCAATGTAAAGTGTTTAGAGGGCGCTTTCAGGAATAAGCGCCCTCTAAAGTTGTCAATGTAAAGTGTTTAGAGGGCGCTTTCAGGAAAAAGCGCCCTCTAAAGTTGACAATGTAAAGTGTTTAGAGGGCGCTTTCAGGAAAAAGCGCCCTCTAAAGTTGTCAATGTAAAGTGTTTAGAGGGCGCTTTCTGGACAAAGCGCCCTCTAAAGTGTTAGTTATTTTAAAAAAAAATTGTTTGAAAAACAGTGGATATTTAATTGGTAACCTGTTCGCATGCTGCAAAAGTGTAAAATTCATATTGATTTCATCCTTTAATCCAATGTTATACACCATTAATCCATTGATATATACAACATGAATCCATTTATATACAACATTAATCCTCCATATATACAACATTAATATATGATTCTTTGATCAAAAATATACAACATATTCATGATTTAGTAAAATTACAACAACAATATATAACATATATACAACAACAGCATACAACAACAACATTCCATACATATATGTACAACAATATACAACCTAGCTATATGATTCTTTGATCAATAATGAATTGACACAATTCATCCTTGATTTCATCCAAATGAGCTCTTGAGTAAGATTTTTATTCCTCAAAGTACTACAATTAAGAGAATAAAACATATTCATGATTTAGTAACAAATTAGATGAAATATCCGATAATATTAAAATAAACCCTAAGTTATTATTCCATACCATTTTTGGGATGTCTATACGATTCAACGCAATGATGTCTCTCATAAATCTCATTACAAAAAATCCGCAATCGACCGAATTATTTTGCTGAGGACACTACACAGAAAAACAAACAATATATATATAGTTAATTTCTTACAAACACTATTATAAGCAAAAAAACAAACACTATTATAAGCAAAAATAAGATACTTAATATATACCTGAACTCTGATCCAGGTAATGTCCTTCCTATTGCGGTATTTCTTTTTCAATCTAAATTTTATTATTGCCCTAACAAAATAAAAACGTATATTGAGATCAATCTGACAGACATAATTAAATATACAAATACACACGATTATTTAGGGGAATTTCACTTACGCGTCAACCGTCTTCTTCATACTCGGATATTTACTCCAATCACCCGATAAAGAATCAAGATAATACACTATTAGTCTCGAAAGATCCATAGCAACCAACACCCAGTGACCACTGTAAAATAAAACAAAAATTTAGATGAATGAAAATTTTCTACGTAAAAGATATACATAGATTAGAATGAAATTATTAGAAAGAAAATCTAACCCGTTGCCAGAATTAAACGGTAAAAAATACAAACTGGGTGTAGACTTATCGCCGGCCGCCATGAATATATCGACTAGATCATTCTTTACGGATGTTGAATTATTCGTTATTAACGTTGCGTTGATACGGGAAGCAGCAATAAAATTGAAACGGTTACACAATTCAGTTCCCCGCATCAATGTTACATACATATACCTTAAATAGAAACATAATAAACATTAGACTACTCATTGAAATGTGTAAATAAATTGTTCAACTAAGTAAATTATAGATTGATCGGAGTACCATATGTATGTATGAATGACAGCGATGCCCAATTCGGTGTGTTCAAAAAGTTGTTGGAAGTCCTCCTTTCCAATTATTTCGAAATGAGCAGCTCCGAAAACACCTCCATCAAAATTTATAGTACGAATGGCCCCCCCATGCATAATATCGGACTCCTCCACCATTTTCTCAAGACGCATCAAAATTTGAGATTTTGTCCCGGACGTCGTTGGAATATCCTTAGCAGCGCTTTTCAACTCTCGACCGGGAACCTAAAAATTCATATAAAATAAATCATGACTTTTTGGGATGCAACAGAATCGTTGCGTATATAATTCAATGGGTATATATATTTGTACCTCTTTTTGAGATGCAACCGACTCGATGCGTCTTGAAATCCCTTTACCAACTTTATGTGTGGGTCTTGTAGGAGTCTAACATTACCATATAATTGATTAAATATCATAATTGTAGCTGAATTGAAATGTGAATACTAAATATTCATAATCATTTAGAACATATATACCTCGGCATCAGGGAAAATTAGCTCTGACAGCCAACCAACAAAGGATCCGACTGCATCTCGCATCAACGTTGTCTCTGAAACAACGTCAGGTAATGGTAGACGGGCGTCCGTATCGAATACGAGGTCAACCGAAACTTTCATAAATCCCACCGGGAGGGGATTATGGTGAAGTAATTCACCCGAAGTATTGTGCACTTTTCCCTTGCCAACCATGCGATAAGTTGGTGACGATAGATACAGCTGACAAGGTGAAATGCCCTAAACCAATAATAAATGTTATTGTTAACTTGTATATGTGTCAAGTAAAAAAGTGCTATTTTAATTTCATAATAACATATATAATTACCTCGGGAAATTTCGGTTGATGATTGATACTAGCTCGGTCACTAGTATCTTTTGCCTCGGAAGCGCACCTTTCCTCTCTATACCTTGCATTCTCGTTTTGCAGTTGGAGTACTTGTGCCCTTAACTCCGCCAAGGTCTCCATCACCTCTTTGTTGGTAGGATTTTTTGTTTTTGTTTTTTTATAAAATGACGACGGAGTCACACCAAAACCCTTACCCCTCACACGACCGGAATACTCAGGAACATTTAGTACTCGACTAAGTACGCTCCTGCAATCCTGGACCTCGGTTGAAGGTACGGTTTGGGATAAAGTCTCCTGAAATATTATTAGAGGAGATTAAAAATGAATTATATGTCTAACAAAATTTTCGATATAATTAAAGAAATAATGTTACATATACTTACACATTCGTCATAAACATTTTGGACCGCTTCAACGACAGCCCCATCCTTCCCAACCCGAGCAGCCTTCCATAATACGTGATCCGGAAGAGATGTTGCGTCACTTTTCTCCTCGGCTAGCTACACATTGAATTAGATTATAAGATCATCAATTATAACATATTGTGACAATGTATAAGCTCATAGTATTTGAATATACTCACAATTCTTTGTTGTAACCGTGCATAACCCATACGCCCTTTTTTGTACGGATACGCGGGTTTTGATGCCCTTTTCCTATTTATGTCGCTTACTTCCTGGATAAAAAAGTTTAAGGCATATTAGAACTTAGTAACTTAACAATTGTATAATAGCATAATTAATAGACATTACATGGAATTTTTCGTTTCTTCGTTTGGCGACAAAGTTATTCCATTCATCGGCTGAAATAATCTCGGCATACTTCATTGGCCGTTCTCCTTCAACAAATTTTCCTTCCTCATCCTTGAGAAATTTGTTGCACAAAAAGGATCGAAATCCTCGGAGTCTTTTTCCGGCCAATTGAATACAATATTTTTGCCGGCTTTCATCGATGTGAAAGGATCTCTAAAAAACATACAAATGGAGTGTGTTATTATAAAGTAATATTATAACAATATATGGTTAACAAATAGTCAACAAAAAACATATAACAATATATGGTAAGTACCTTTATCTCCGACCATATTTTTTCCTTGCCAACCTTCAAGTCCGGACTTCTCCAATTATCACATGTAATCGGAATATGTTGGCGAACAAGGAAACCAATGTAACTTGCCAACATTGAACCGTTAGGCTCAATTAGTTGGTCTTCAGCACTCCAATGTACTTCAAATTTTACACCCTTGTCTCTTGCACGAATGATTGACTTCATAACAGTCAATCCTCGTTTGATTTCTTTTTCAACATTATTACGTGATTCATTCGCGGCATTGGTATCGTCTTGGTTAGCCATTTTATCTGTAATATAGAAATGATTCAATAAGACCCAAGTAAGACAATGATTCAATACGTGAACACATTCATATACCTTCCATTTCTCTCATGTTACAACAATCTAAACTCTTTTTTTTTTATCATTATTGAATACAAACTCACACACACCTACTGCATGCAAAAGACCAATGCAAACTTATGGTGTTTGGAACATGAACAAACTTGTATCCATAATCATCAAACTTCCAAAAACAAGCTCAAACACACTTCAAATATATCAGTTTTCAATCAGAAATAAAAAACTCAGTTTGCCCTAAACAACATTAATCAACATAATGCACAAAATGAAAAACTAAGTTTAGAAAATGCCATAATCAAACACATGAAGAAAGTGAACGGTAACGATGGAGAAGAGAAATACCTTAAAGGTGACGGTAACGATGGAGAAGAAAATGAACAGTGACGGTGGAAGAGGATAACGCAGTGAACGTGAACAGTGAGGGAGGGAGAACGAACAGCGACGATGACGGTGAGGGAGGGAGAACGAACGATGAACGGTGAGGGAGTAATCGCAGTAGAGAGTAATCGCAGTTGAGAGAAAACGAAATAGCTTATAGAGAGGGAAAATAAAGAGACATGCAGTATATGTTATATTTTTAATGTTTACTAAAGGGGACCTTAGAGGGCGCTTTTTTAAAAAAAGCGTCCTCTAAAGGGGGCCTAAGAGGGCGCTTCTGAAAGCGCTCTCTAAGGCTTTCCAAAAGCGCCTTCTAAACTGGAAATGTACATGGACTTAGAGAGCGCTTTTTCAAAAGCGCCCTCTAAGGGTAACCTTAGAGGGCGCTTTCACAAAAGCGCCCTCTATTGTTGTCCCTCCATTTTTTTTTTGGCTTCACTTTAGAGGGCGCTTTGTTACAAAAGCGCCCTCTAAAGGGGGTCTTAGAGAGCGCTTTAAGCGCTCTCTAAGGCTTTCCAAAAGCGCCTTATAAACTGGAAATGTACATGGACATAGAGAGCGCTTTTTTAGAAGCGCCCTCTAAGGTTACCCTTAGAGGGCGCTTTCAATAAAGCATCCTCTATTGGTGTCCCTTCATTTCCTCATTATTTTTTCGCTTCACTTTAGAGGGCGCTTTGTTACAAAAGTGCCCTCTAAAGTGCGCTGTCTATTCAAGTTGTTCGCTCCTTATTTTTTCTCTTCACTTTAGAGTGCGCTTTTGTAATAAAGCGCCCTTTATAAAGGGGACATTAGAGGGCGCTTGTGGAAAAAAAGCGCCCTCTAAAGGGGGCCTAAGAGGGCGCTTACGAAAGCGCTCTCTGAGGCTTTCCAGAAGCGCTTTATAAGCTGGAAATGCACGTGGACTTATAACAGCGCTTTATTAAAAGCGCCCTCTAAGGGTAACCTTAGAGGGCGCTTTCTAAAAAGCTCCATGTATTGTTGTCCCTCTATCTCCTCCTTATTTTTTCGTTTCACCTTAGAGGGCGTTTGTGGAAACAAAGCGCCCTCTAAAGGGGGCCTAAGAGGGCGCTTATGAAAGCGCTCTCTAAGGCTTTCCAGAAGCGCTTTATAAGCTGGAAATGCACATGGACTTATAACAGCGCTTTATTAAAAGCGCCCTCTAAGGGTAACCTTAGAGGGCGCTTTCTAAAAAGCGCCATGTATTGTTGTCCCTCTATCTCCTCCTTATTTTTTCGCTTCACCTTAGAGGGCGCTTTGTTACAAAAGCGCTCTCTAAAGTGCGCTGTCTATTGCTCCTTATTTTTCGCTTCACTTTAAAGAGCGCTTTTGTAGTAAAGCGCCCTCTAAGGTGCGCTGTCTATTCCAGTTTTTGGCGTAGTGCCCTGACCTAGAATTAATGTCCAATTAACACTGTCCAGTCAAAAACTCAAACTCTCGTTCTATTGCTTTTAACTTCTTTATGTCTTTTACTTTCGTACAAAAACCTTGTTATTAAACCTGTAAATTGAGACCGTGAAAAGAGTGATTTTAATTTTAAACTTAATTAAACCAACTTAGTTTTGATTCCTTCATTCCGCTTACTTTACATACCGATACCTAAATAAATTAGCCAGACATACTAAACAGATCTAAATAATCAGCATGCATAAACAAATTCATCTCAGGCAAATAATATAAATAAACAGTAAAACAAAGCATATATAAATTCAAACAATAATTAAAGAACCTGAGTAATTAACAGCAGTCTCGAACATCCACCACAGACCGGTTGGATTTGTTCTTGAATTCTTCAATCAGACAGAAAAATAAAAGTGAAGGAATAAAAATCTAAGGTCTAACGTAAGGTTAGATCTAGTAAAAGATACACAATAGTTTCCGGTGTAGAAACTATTGTGCGAAAAAGAATTAATTAAGTGCTGAAAGCTTAACTGGAAAAGAAAATCAAAATAAAAATAAAAATAAAAACTGCAATTAAAAGCAAAAAGGGTAAAGAAAAATAATGGTATGCTTGCACGGCTGGAAGAAGAAAATTTAACGACGACGGAGAGCTCCTGTAGGGTTTGCAAGGCCAATATTTATACTGGTCACTTTGTTGTAACGGTTTCCAAGATTCTTCCGTTCACGTTCCAATGGTCAAGCGTAACAATAGGCCTCAACGTCTTTGTTGCGCTTCTGAAGCCAAAAATATAGGAGAATGGTGTGACGTTCGTCACACCATGTGTTACGCTCGTAACACAAGTGGGTAAAGCGTGACGCTCGTCACAGGCACAACGCCTGTGTTTTTGGGCTGGGCTTTGGCTTTTGATATTTGCTTCTTTTCATTCTTTTTGCACCTCCTTTTCTTCCTTTTTTACTTGTGCTTCAAATAAACTACCTGAGATAAATAGAAAGAAAATACCGAGTAATATCGCGTAAAATGAAATAAATTGAAGTAAATAATAATATAATTTAATTAAATTGAGTCCTAGAATGTGATATTATTTCATGTTATCAAACTCCCCCATACTTAGATTTTTGCTTGTCCTCAAGCAAAATACAGTATAGAACTTGTTTTTAAAATTTTAGCTAGATGAAATTTCAAAACACACATCAATTCGTACTAGGTTGCATGTAAACCTTGTTTAGAAGTAACTTGAGTTTAATCCTTGACATCAACAACCACCGTCACAACCTCAGATAACCCCACCTTATGCAAACCAGTTCGAGTAATGACATTATAGCTATGCTAGTTCCTTTACTCTTATTTCACCCGTTTTCATTCTAGCAAAATCACATTAAGCCCTTTATCTTTTCGCGCACATAATGGAGTAACCGGTTAGTGATTCTGATCCCCTTTTTGCTAGAAGTTCTGGTACTTAAGTCGGATAACTTCGTTATTCAATCCATTGCAAATTGCGGGGGATCGGACCGTAGTCCGCCCTACCAAGTTCAGCACCAGATACCTGCTGAACCAACTCATAATGGATCTTTCATATTATGCTTTTGTATGATCTGCAACCTTTAGATTAAATGATCTGGTAAGGATCACCTAACTTAATTAGTGCATTTCCTGATATATATATATATATATATATATATATATATATATATATATATATATATATATTATATATATATATATATATATATATATATATATATATTTTATGTTACTTTGGGAATCATTCACTTATATTCATCGGCTCTCCACGTAGTTTGCTATTAAGATGGTGCTGACTTCTCGTATAAACTACTCGGGGTTACTATAAAGTTAAAAGTCCATGGACTTGTATAGCAGGTGCCTTTCTGATCTGACATGTTGAGGTTTGTTTAGAGTGTTTGGCGGTAATAATTTTTGTCTTAATTTGTCTCAAGTTCGATAAAATGAGCAACCTTTATACTTACTGAGTGTGTTGAATTTTTGTTATGGCTCATAAAAATTTTGAGGGAATAGATAATAGAAATTTTTCACACTTGGGACTTAACTTAAAATAAATCTATATTGTAAGAAATATATTTTTTTTTTTATAAGGGAAATAACAATGAAAAGAAAGATACATACTTGAAAAAGAAAAAGGAGGATATAAAGAACACGGTTTCCACCCATACTTAAATGAAACATTGTCCCCAATGTTTTAAAGATAAATAAAAAAAAGAGGAAAAAGAAACTAAAGTTAATGCTGCCTGCCGCCTCTTGTTCTTGGACCTGGTGATCGTTGATGTACTTCTAAGTTGTCAAACCTACTAAGCAAATCAGTGAACCGCTGGTCGGTTATGGCATTCCTCTCTTCCTGTTGTTGTTGCATTTGGCGCATCATTTGCATCATTTCGAGATTCTGTGCTTGCATACCATCAATAACATCCATGATGTCGTCGTTGGTTGCAGGCCTTCTTCGTCGACGACGTCGTGAGGATGGGCCAGCTGCATTATCGGAAGGGTTGAGCGGGACTGATTGTTGTGCAGGAGCATGATCACCTTGCTCCATTTCTTCGAACTCGTCTGTAGACGGGTTTGCATGTGAAGGCTCGGTAGCTTCGGGAGCATTTAGATCATAGAGGTGGCGGTTGGGGTTGGTGACATCTGTTAGGGCAATGTTGGGTAGAACAACGCTTGGGACTGCCTGGTTATTCACCATAAGGTAATATTTTCCGCCTACTCTGTTCTTTATTAGGCGGCTGGACCGACAGTAGCTTATATCCATAAAGAGGGGAGGTAAAGATTCTAAAGTTTGGAGTCGGTCCCCTAGGTTTAAGCCAAGTGCTATGGTGGTGATTAATCCACCAATTACAAAAGGTTGACGGCCTCTAGCACATAAGGTGCGGATATGATGAAATAGGAAGGAGGCGGCGTTTACCTTAGTATTCGGTTCGAAGACGCATTCGAGGAAGAATAATTCCTTTGCGTTGACCTTGCTGTTGTTCGGTCTTCCAAAAACTGTGTTTTGCAGGATGCGGATAAAGTACCGGATAGTTGGGTTATGTATATGGGAAACAAGGAGCTCTTCCCAGTTGTTGGCATCTACACCGGATATTTTCCTAAAGAGGTCGAAAGCGGCAACTGTGTTCCAGTTTAAGTTTGGAGGGATTCTGGGGTAGACTTGACCTTCGATGGGGAACTGTAGCATGGTACTCAATTGGTTTTGGGATAGGGAGTACTCGGTGTTGAGCATACGGAAGGTTGCGGTACCGGTTAAGTACTCGTCTTCACCGGTGGGAGTGTTGTACGCATATGAACTTAAAAATTCTAAGGTTAGGGACGGGTAGGTAGGTTGATTATGCGTGCATAGAAAGGTTAAATCAGCAAGACGGAGCATCCATTCTATACCTTGAAGTAATCCTAATTCTTGTAAACAAGTTAAATCAGGATACCTGGTAGAGGTGACACCTCGTTGTTGGAAACGCTCGAACTGCTCCCTTTGATAATTATCATCTTCGGATCGGAAGATGATATTTCCGAAAGCTTGGTTGCCCGCCATATCGATAAGTGGTTTGAAAGAGGTAATTAGGGGATAAGGGAAATGAAATTGAGTTTAGAGAATGGTTTGTGGTGTATGAAGAAAGGTATGGTGGGTATTTATAGGGAAAAATTTGGAAGTTGGAAAGGGAGTGGTTGAAAAGTAAATAAATGTGGGTAAATGTGAATAAATGGGGAAGGTAAAAAGGTGAAGTGGTGTAACGGTCATCTCCCAACGGTTAGTAACGTTAACATGGTCAGACGGTGTCACGTTCGTGACAGGGGCGTGACGGGCGTCACAGGCACTTGGCGTGACGTCCGTGATAGATTGTGTGACGCTCATCACACAGTCATTCTAGCATGGTTACTGCTTGCGTTCTTCATAATAATTATAGTAGTTTATTTTATTTTTTTGTTTTGCTTTGCTTCAGATTATTTTACTCTGCTATTTAAAGTTCCCCTGCATGCTATTCTACTTTGTATAATAGTGCATAAATATATTTTTTCTTTAATAAGTTATGTAAGCAACAATAGAGAGCATTTTTGATAGATATTGCATAATTCATAATAAAATAGAATAAATCAATAGCTTCATAAAATAATCATAATGTAACATTGGAAAAAAAAAACAAAAATGCGAAAGAGAAACAAATACGAACATAATTTGAAATAACATTAATGAATAATCTAACTAAAACTAAATAACTAAGAAAAACGACTTCTATCCATCTGCATGATCTCTGGCCGGAGGAACAAAGGAGTTAACACGGTATAGCAACTCGTGAAACTGATTTGTCATACTGTTCATGTATCCTAGAAATTCGTGTCTCATGTTAGCGAACTCTTCTCTGAGGGCGTCTTGTTCTGACATCAAAGCTTCAATGGCAGTGTTATAATCAGTTCCGGGCATATGATGTCTAAGGTCGGGTATTGCCGATTCTTCGGTCTGAACAGGTTGAGGAGGAGGATCAATATCATAATAACCAGATGGTGTCTGAGGGTCTGATTCAGCATAAGGAATCTGGTCATCACAAATTTCATAGTCCTGGATGGATTTAGTGGATCTAGCAGGAGAGGGGGTTTCGTTCAGATTGTAGAGCCAGTTATTGCGGTTATGAACACTAGTCCTAGGATTGGGCATGGTGAATAGGCAAAGAAATTGGTTATTAATTATAAGCTCAAACTCGTCAGATCCTAGGTTCGCTATAAACATAGTGTTGAAGAGGAAGGGTATACTCATAATAGTAATGCCACAAAAAGGGCTTAAGTCAAGCATAGGCTGACGTAATCCGATAGCATTACCAATCATGGTTATCAAACCGCCTATTCGAATTGGTGCTCGTTCATCTTGGATAAGGTGGTCTAAATTTTCCAACATAAAAGTGGCACCGTTTACTGGACGGTTCTGGGAAGCACAAAATATGATGAAGAGTTCATCACGTGAAACTGTGGTATTGTTTGGCTTCTTCCCAAATAAGGTGTGGGTCAGGATCTTATGGAAATAACGAAAGGCCGGGTTATGTATGTTTCCAGAGAGAAACTCATGTTCCTCGGGATCGTCATTTCCAGTCAAGCTTCCCCAAAAGTGTTCAAGTTCTCTATATTCAAAAAGTTCTTCTTGGCTCACTGTGAATGTGTCAAAGGAGGTAGGGAAACCTAAAAGGTTGGTAAAGTCTTGAATATTAAATTGGTACTCCATGTTAAACATTCTGAACTGGATGAAACCTCTGCTTATTCCTTTCCCATGGCTGGGTAGATAGATTAGGGAACTAAGGAATTCTAGTGTTAGTCTCCGGTAGGTGACGAAATGTCTACGGATAGGAGAGGTTTCCCACCCTATCTGACTCAGCAAATACAGGACACTTTCTCTTAGTCCAAGGGCAGTCATTGCCCAGTCATCAGCATACAGGCTAGGTAGTATCTCTCTCGTGGCTAGTTCCTCAAACTTTTGTTTCTGAGCTTTTCCTCTAAATTTGATACCCATACGATCGATTTGTCCCATCAGGTGAATGTTAGCTAGAGAAAAGAAAAACAAGAGTTTTAGTCAGGATTTGGCCAAATGCCGAAAGAAGAAGAGAAAAGTTTTTAATAAATTAAAATAAATTAAGAATGAATACTAAACAAAAATTAAAAGAATAATTAAGGAAGAAATAAAAAAATAAATATTTCTGGGTTGTCTCCCACTAAGCGCTTTGTTTAATGTCGCAAGCTCGACATAAAACTATCAATTATAATCTATAAGTTCTGGAGGCATTTAGTCTAAGTGCAAGACTTGTGAATCTTCATTGTTTTCTGCATAGTGATAATGTTTTAGACGTTGCCCGTTTACGGTAAATGGTTCCATAGATTTGCCTTTAATTTCTACCGCTCCACTGGGAAAAACATTGGTGATTTGAAAAGGACCTGACCATCTAGATCGTAGTTTTCCCGGGAATAACTTTAGCCTAGAGTTAAATAAAAGGACTGTATCGCCTTGTTTGAAGATTTTCCTTGATATGCGCTTGTCATGCCATTGTTTTGTTCTTTCTTTGTAGATTCTGGCATTTTCGTAAGCGTCTCTTCTGAGTTCCTCTAATTCGCTTATATCAAGGATTCTCTTTTCGCCAGCGGCCTTATAGTTTAAATTTAGATTTTTAATAGCCCAATAGGCTTTATGTTCTAATTCTACCGGGAGGTGACAGGATTTTCCATAAATGAGCTTAAATGGGGTTGCCCCTATGGGAGTTTTGTAAGCAGTTCGGTAAGCCCATAAAGTTTCTGGTAATTTCAATGACCAGTCTTTCCTTGAAGTGGCGACTGTTTTCTCTAGTATCTGTTTGATTTCTCTGTTAGACACTTCCACTTGCCCACTGGTTTGAGGGTGGTAAGGTGTCGCTACTCTATGTCTTATGCCATACTTAAGCAGTAGTTTTTCGAGTACCTTGGATATGAAATGCGATCCACCATCACTGACTACTATTCTTGGGACACCAAACCTTGGAAATATTATATTCTTAAAGAGTCTAGTTACTACTCGTGTGTCGTTTGTTGGAGAAGCTATAGCTTCAATCCATTTTGATACGTAGTCAACTGCCACGAGTATGTATTTGTTACCGAAAGAGGATGGAAAAGGTCCCATGAAGTCTATTCCCCACACGTCGAAAATCTCTACTTCCAAAACGCCCTTTTGTGGCATCTCGTCACGTCTAGATATGTTTCCTGTGCGTTGACATCTGTCACATTTCTTAATAGCTGCATGTACATCCTTCCATATATTTGGCCAATAGAAACCGGCTTGTAGGATTTTAGAGCAGGTCTTGGATGTACTTGCATGTCCACCATAAGGAGCGGAGTGACAGTGTTGGATTATATTTTCTACCTCTTCTTCAGGTATACACCGACGGAAAATACCATCGGGGCCTCTTTTGAAAAGTAAAGGGTCATCCCAGTAATAGTGTTTTATGTCATAGAAGAATCGTTTCTTCTGCTGGTAGGATAAGGTAGGTGGAACTATTCTGGCAGCTAAATAATTGACGAGGTCAGCGTACCACGGTGTAACAGATATAGCTAAGGTGGTTTCTACCTGTTTATCAGCGTTATTTTTTTCCAAAGTAGCTATAAGTTTATCGTACGAGAAATCATCGTTGATCGATGTTCTTTCCGGTTCAAGGTTCTCAAGTCTCGAGAGGTGATCTGCTACTACGTTTTCAGTTCCTTTCTTGTCTTTGATTTCCAAATCGAACTCTTGTAGCAATAGGATCCATCTTAGGAGTCTAGGTTTAGCATCTTTTTTTGTTAAGAGGTATTTGATAGCAGCGTGGCCAGTGTAGATGATTATTTTGGCTCCGACCAGGTAAGAACGAAATTTATCTAGCGCAAACACTATTGCTAGAAGTTCTTTCTCGGTTGTGGCGTAATTCATTTGTGCTTCATCTAGAGTTCTACTTGCGTAATATATAACGTGAAGCTTTTTATCCCTTCGTTGTCCTAAAACAGCACCTACAGCGTAATCACTGGCATCACACATTATTTCAAATGGTTCATTCCAATCTGGTGTCTGCATTATGGGCGCGGAGATCAGTGCTTGTTTAAGCGTTTGAAATGCTTCTAAACATTTATTGTCGAATATGAATTCAGCATCCTTCATTAATAGCCCGGTTAAAGGTTTAGTTATTTTAGAGAAGTCTTTAATGAATCGTCGGTAAAAACCGGCATGTCCTAAGAAGCTTCGTACTTCTCTCACAGTTTTCGGGGGTTGAAGGTTTTCGATTACCTCTATTTTGGCTTTGTCTACTTCAATTCCTCTGTTCGAGATGATGTGTCCTAAAACAATTCCTTCTTGTACCATAAAGTGACATTTTTCCCAATTAAGTACTAGGTTTACTTTTACACATCGCTCTAGAACTCTTTCTAGGTTTTCAAGGCATTCTTCAAAGCTTTGTCCGCATACGGAAAAGTCATCCATAAATACTTCCATGATGTTTTCTAGCAAATCGGCGAATGTTGCCATCATGCACCTTTGGAAGGTTGCGGGAGCATTACACAAGCCAAACGGCATTCGTCTATAAGCGAAGGTACCAAAAGGACACGTGAACGTTGTCTTTTCTTGGTCATCAGCGTGAATTGGTATTTGAAAGAAGCCTGAGTAACCGTCTAGATAGCAGAAATGAGAATGTTTTGCTAATCGTTCTAACATCTGGTCAATGAATGGTAAAGGGAAATGATCTTTTCGGGTTGCTTTGTTTAGTTTCCTATAGTCAATGCACATTCTCCATCCCGATTCGATTCGTTTGGTTATAGTTTCTCCTTTTTCATTTTCAATGACTGTTACACCTCCTTTCTTTGGTACTACATGTACAGGACTAACCCATTTGCTATCAGATATAGGATATATGATACCTGCCTCTAATAACTTGGTTATTTCCTTCTTCACTACCTCACTCAGGATCGGGTTTAGTCTCCTCTGGTGTTCCCTAGAAGTTTTACAGTCTTCTTCTAGCATGATGCGGTGCATACAAATAGAAGGACTTATTCCTTTAAGATCGGTGATGTTGTAACCTAGTGCGGTTGGATATTTTCTTAAGATATGCAGGAGTTTTTCTGTTTCGAGTCTTCCTAGGTCAGCATTAACTATCATTGATCGTTCAAGTTCTAAGTCTAGGAATTCATATCTCAGATTTTTGGGAAGTGTTTTCAGGTCTAGGGTTGGTTTCTTAAGGCATTGCGTAGGGTCCGGCGTTATTGCTAAACATTGGTTAAGTTTGTCTTCTACAAGATAGTCAGATGATTTGTCTTTTTCTAACTCTGTTTCTTTTATGCATTCATAGATGATATCCATGAAGTAACATGTATCTTCTATTGCAGGTGCTTTCAAAAATTGGGAAAGAATGAACTCAATTTTCTCTTCTCCTACTTCGAAAGTGAGTCGTCCTCGTTTTACGTCTATGATTGCACCGGCCGTTGCTAAGAACGGTCTTCCCAGTATAATGGGTGTAACTTCATCTTCTCTAATATCCATAATTATAAAATCAGTTGGAATGTAGAATTGACCTATGCGCACTAGAACGTTTTCAAGAATTCCTACAGGATATCTAACGGAACGATCTGCTAGTTGCACAGACATTTTAGTTGGTCTTAATTCTCCCATTTCCAGTTTCTTGCATATGGATAAAGGCATAATACTAATACCGGCTCCTAAATCGCATAAGGCTTTGTCAATGACAAATTTTCCTATGTGACAGGGTATAGAGAAACTATCTGGGTCTTTAAGTTTAGGAGGCATATTCTGGATTATAGCGCTACATTCAGCGGTGAGTGTAACGATTTCGCTATCTTCAAGTTTCCTTTTATTAGAAAGAATTTCTTTTAAGAACTTGGCATATGAGGGCATCTGCGTAATAGCTTCTGTAAACGGAATTGTGACGTTTAATTGTTTTAGTAGGTCAACAAATTTTTTGAATTGGCCCGCATCTTTGGTTTTAATAAGCCTTTGAGGGTAAGGGATAGGTGGTTTATAAGGTGGTGGAGGTACATAAGGTTCCTTCTTTTCTACGGTTTCCTTATTACTCTCTTCCTTTTCCTTAGGTTCACTTTCTTCCTCAGTTGACTTTTTAGAGTTTTGGTTTTCTATCCTTGGGTCAGACGGTCCTTCCACTTCCGCTCCACTTCTCAGTATAATTGCATGAGCGTGGCTTCTTGGGTTAGGTTGGGGTTGGCCAGGAAATGTACCAGTTGGGACAGCAGTAGGCGCTTGTTGTTGAGCTACTTGTGATATTTGCGTTTCCAGCATTTTGTTATGGGTAGCCAGGGCATCTACTTTACTTGCTAGTTGTTTAATTTGTTCGCCAGTGTGTACATTCTGGTTTAAGAAATCTTTATTGGTTTGCTGTTGAGAAGCTATAAAGTTTTCCATCATGATTTCCAAGTTGGATTTCCTAGGGGCGTTATTGTTAGGTGTAGATGGGATCGGCTTTTGATATCCTGGAGGTATATCTGGGGCTTGATTTGGAGATTGTCCAGGTGCGTATAAAGCATTATTACTCTTATATGAAAAATTGGGATGATTCTTCCAATTTGAGTTATAGGTATGCGAGTAGGGGCTTCCTTGAGCATAATTTACTTGCTCCGCTTGGATTCCTGTTAGGAGTTGACAATCTGCAGGAGTGTGACCTTGGATTCCACAGACTTCGCAATTCTGAGTTATGGCTACCACGGTGGCTGGAGGTGATACATTTAAACTTTCAATTTTCTGGACCAGAGCATCCACTTTTGCATTAACATGATCAAGGTTACTTATCTCGTACATGCCAGTTTTCGTTTGAGGTTTTTCTACCATTGTTCGTTCGCTTCCCCACTGATAGTGGTTTTGAGCCATGCTTTCGATAAGTTGGTAAGCATCAACATAAGGTTTGTTCATTAGTGCACCACCTGCGGCGGCGTCTATTGTTAACCTCGTGTTGTACAGGAGACCATTATAGAAGGTATGAATTACTAACCAGTCTTCTAAACCATGGTGTGGACAAAGTCTCATCATGTCTTTGTATCTTTCCCATGCTTCGAAGAGAGACTCGTTATCTTTCTGTTTAAATCCATTTATCTGGGCTCTTAACATAGCTGTTTTGCTCGGCGGAAAATATCGGGCAAGAAAAACTTTCTTCAACTCGTTCCATGTGGTGACTGAGTTGGAAGGAAGAGATTGAAGCCATCTTCTAGCGCTATCTCTTAATGAGAAAGGAAAAAGACGAAGTCGAATTGCCTCTGAAGTGACACCATTAGCTTTAACAGTATCAGCGTATTGGACAAATACGGATAAATGAAGGTTTGGATCCTCGGTAGGATTTCCAGAGAATTGGTTCTGTTGCACTGCCTGTAACAGTGAAGGTTTAAGTTCAAAGTTGTTTGCTTCGACTGCGGGTGGAGCAATACTCGAATGTGGCTCATCTTGCGATGGAGCGGCGTAATCTCGAAGAGCACAAGCTGGTTCTGCCATCTCGGGTATCGGCGAAGGAAGAAGATTTTTGAAATCAAGAAGTTCGACAGAAGGGAGATTGTTTGCAGCACGATATTCCTGAATTCGTCGTAAGACTCGGAGATATAGTTCGATATCGTTGATTCGTAAGTAGAACGGCTCGCCTTGTGAGCGAGTGTGTGGCATACAAATCAACGAAAGAAAGAAAAGAAAAGGAAAATAAGCCTTAGTCTCTACAGCGTAACAGAAGAGTTACGATATCGACTAAATAAAATTCCCCGGCAACGGCGCCAAAAACTTGATCGCGACTTTATGAGTCGAATTTGGTGTACAAACTGCAAGTGCACAGTTCTATCGCGTAGTTTTAAAAGATATCGATCCCACAGGGACTTATGAATCGATATACCGTTTTCTAAGGTTACTTCGTAAAGCTAAGGCGGGTAATACTTTGATTGTTTGGGGAAAAGTTAAAACAAAAAATAGGATCTAAATTAAATATCAACTAAACGGATATCGGTATGTAGTTCGTCGTAATTAGGGAATCAATTCTTCGTTGGTTTCTTGGTTTTAAAATAAATCTTTTCAGTTGACACTATTGATTAAAAGTCTTATCTCAAACTCTCGCTCTGTTGAATGAACTATGATTTTATATTAACGTAGCTGTCACTTATTAGTTAAGTCAAAAACCACTTTTTGAAAACAATAGAATCCGTAGAAACTCTTTTTAAGAAAACACTAATCGTTTAAACACCCTTGTCTCAAACTCTCGCTCTGTTGACTTAGGTTATATAATTAAATTCAAATGCTTAACTCTCGTCCTCACATTCAACCTTTAAAAATACTTTTTGAAAAAGATTAGAATTTAATTAACTCTAAAAATTTCTCTCGCCCTGATCTAGAATTAATGTCCAATTAACACTGTCCAGTCAAAAACTCAAACTCTCGTTCTATTGCTTTTAACTTCTTTATGTCTTTTACTTTCGTACAAAAACCTTGTTATTAAACCTGTAAATTGAGACCGTGAAAAGAGTGATTTTAATTTTAAACTTAATTAAACCAACTTAGTTTTGATTCCTTCATTCCGCTTACTTTACATACCGATACCTAAATAAATTAGCCAGACATACTAAACAGATCTAAATAATCAGCATGCATAAACAAATTCATCTCAGGCAAATAATATAAATAAACAGTAAAACAAAGCATATATAAATTCAAACAATAATTAAAGAACCTGAGTAATTAACAGCAGTCTCGAACATCCACCACAGACCGGTTGGATTTGTTCTTGAATTCTTCAATCAGACAGAAAAATAAAAGTGAAGGAATAAAAATCTAGGGTCTAACGTAAGGTTAGATCTAGTAAAAGATACACAATAGTTTCCGGTGTAGAAACTATTGTGCGAAAAAGAATTAATTAAGTGCTGAAAGCTTAACTGGAAAAGAAAATAAAAATAAAAATAAAAATAAAAACTGCAATTAAAAGCAAAAACAGTAAAGAAAAATAATGGTATGCTTGCACGGCTGGAAGAAGAAAATTTAACGAAGACGGAGAGCTCCTGCAGGGTTTTCAAGGCCAATATTTATACTGGTCACTTTGTTGTAACGGTTTCCAAGATTCTTCCGTTCACGTTCCAATGGTCAAGCGTAACAATAGGCCTCAACGTCTTTGTTGCGCTTCTGAAGCCAAAAATATAGGAGAATGGTGTGACGTTCGTCACACCATGTGTTACGCTCGTAACACAAGTGGGTAAAGCGTGACGCTCGTCACAGCCTGTGTGACGCTCGTCACAGCCTGTGTGACGCTCGTCACAGGCACAGCGCCTGTGTTTTTGGGCTGGGCTTTGGCTTTTGATATTTGTTTCTTTTCATTCTTTTTGCACCTCCTTTTCTTCCTTTTTTACTTGTGCTTCAAATAAACTACCTGAGATAAATAAAAAGAAAATACCGAGTAATATCGCGTAAAATGAAATAAATTGAAGTAAATAATAATATAATTTAATTAAATTGAGTCCTAGAATGTGATATTATTTCATGTTATCAGCCACTTCGGTCTGAATACCGGAAAACTGGCTTGAATGTCACAAGTTGCGTCGACCTGAACGTCGGAAACTTCTTCGATCTGAACATCGGAAAATTGGCCTGAGCGCCACTTCGGTCTGGATACCGGAAAACTGGCCTGAATGCCACAAGTTGCGTCGACCTGAACGTCGGAAACTTCTTCGATCTGAACATCGGAAAATTGGCCTGAACGCCACTTCGGTCTGGATACCGGAAACTTCATGCCTGTCAGCGTCGGCATAAATAGGGAAAATGATAATTGAGGCGGCGCATGGGCCAACGACCTATGCTGGGGATAATAGGTCATGAACAACCTTTAGTCCGAGCGCTGGAAACAACTTATGGCTTATCACTTGGGATACCGAGAATGGTTTATGCTTTATATGCGTATGTTTGAATTTTTTATGAAAATGGAAATGCTATGCGATTTGGGAGGATGTAATGCAATATGATTCTATATGCAGGGATGCAAAATGCTGGGTAGAATGCCAAGCCGAGGCAAGGAATTCTGTTGGGGAAATGATCACAATCTTCTGGACCCTGGCGAGGCTGTTGGAGATGCACAACACAAAGAACTCTGTGGGGAAATGACCCGCCACACGGCGTTCGGGCAACTAACAAAATACCGAGGCTCTGACTGAGGAGAGAATGGCACTGAAAACTTGTTGTTGGGGAAAGCGACAATGGTTCTGGCAACCATAATCTGCGAGAGAGATGACTCAGTAGGGGAAGCAAAAACCGATACGGTACCGAGATTCTGTTTCAAGGAGGGGGACCATGGATCTAGCGTCGAGATCATCGATCTGGCATCGAACTCTGAGGAGTAGCTGCTTCTGCTGGGAAGATACAGTCTGTCACTGTCAACTCCACTGGGGATATACAGTCAGGCGTTGTCGACTCTATCGGGGGGTGTATAGTCTGAAACACAGACTTGGGGAAGCACAATAGCGAGAGTCTGCTGGGGATTGAAGAATCCAATGCTCGGACCAGCTCTGCGGGGATAAGGTACTAACTATTGAAGCAAAACATCCGCGACCGTCTGCTGGGTATCTTAAGGAAATGCCCCGAGCGTACCTCTTCTGAATAGACGATCCAAAGCACTTAAAATTTACAGCAATTTTAAATGTTTATTAAGCATGTACCTGTAAAGCTCTTATGTTTCATGATGCAACGTTTATCAAAAATTCGGACGTCATTTTTGCAAACAAAACAGTAAAAATGAAAATGAACACAGTAATGTACTGAATAACATGATTTTATTGATTGAATGGCCTCTAAATAAGCATTTACATCAGGAAGCAATCCCTGGAAAGAGGTAATCGCACAAAAGATAAAATAGAAATTAATCTAATGGCAATGTGAAATGGATTTCTATCGGGTTCCAATTCTGCTATGACTCGCTCGTCTTCAAGATCCTCCAGATGATCAGCTTTCTGAAAAGAGCGATTGGACTGTTTCCTATCCTTCGGAGGTTTCCGGTTATCGACACGAAATGATATTCAGAACTACTCAGAACGCAGCCATTCGCTTAAACCCTAACTTTTGCCTGGATCGCCCTTTTCGGGTTTTCAATCCACCGGGATACCCATTTTTGCCTAAGTTGCCCTTTCGGATTTTCAACTTACCGGGTGTACAATCTTTTCATTTTAATCCCTAATTTTTTCCCGAACCTTTTCATTTTCTTAGTTCGTCAGGATGCCCATTTTTGCCTGGACTATTCTTTTTATTGTCCAACGGGTCTGTTTTATGCGAAGTATTTTTTAACTGCGTCTGAGTTCACAGGGGAAGTGAAGTTTTCACCATCCATAGTTGCAAGCATTAAGGCTCCACCATCGAAAACCTTGGTGACAATATACGGTCCATCATAGTTAGGAATCCACTTGCCCCTGTGATCTGTCTGAGGAGGAAGGACCCTTTTCAACACTAAATCTTCGACTTGGAACAATCGAGGATGCACTTTCTGATCAAAGGCTCTCTTCATCCGACTCTGATACAACTGCCCATGACAAATGGCTGCCATTCACTTCTCTTCGATAAGACTCAACTCATTGAACCTTGTCCGAACCCATTCAGCTTCGTCTAACTTGACATCCAACAGGACTCTTAGAGAAGGAATCTCCACTTCAACAGGTAGGACTGCTTCCATACCGTACACAAGGGAGTAAGGGGTTGCCCCGGTCGATGTAAGTACTGAAGTACGGTACCCATGCAAGGCGAAAGACAGCATCTCATGCCAATCTCTGTACGTGACGACCATCTTCTGCACAATCTTCTTTATGTTCTTATTTGCTGCCTCAACAACGCCATTCATCTTAGGGCGATAAGGGGAAGAATTGTGATGCTGAATGTTGAAATTCTAGCACAACTCCTTCATCATTTTGTTATTGAGATTAGAACCATTATCAGTAATGATTCTTTCGGGAATCCCATAACGACAAATGATTTCTTTCTTAATGAATCGGGCAACCACATGTCTGGTGACATTCGCGAATGACGTTGCTTCGACCCACTTGGTGAAATAGTCGATGGCAATAAGGATGAAGTGATGCCCATTGGAGGCGGTCGGCTCAATCTTTCCAATCATATCAATTCCCCACATAGAAAAAGGCCACGGCGAAGACATCACATTCAAAGGATTCGGCGGCACATGCACCTTATCAGCATAAATCTGGCATTTATGACACTTCCGAGCATATTTGAAACAATCATATTCCATGGTCATCCAGTAATAACCCGCTCTCAACAATTTCTTAGCCATCGCATGTCCGCCGGCGTGAGTACCAAAGGAGCCTTCATGAATTTCTTACATTAACATGTCTGCTTCGTGTCTATCCACGCATCTGAGAAAAACCATGTCGAAGTTCCTCTTATACACCACATCATCTTTGTTCAAGAAGAAACTGCCTGCCAATCTTCTCAAAGTCTTTCTATTATTGTTGGATGCCCCTGCAGGATACTCTTGATTCTTCAGAAAGCACTTGATGTCGTGGTACCAGGGCTTGTCATCAACTACCAATTCAGCAACAAACACATACGCGGCCCTATCAAGACGCATAACATCAATCCTGGGGACATAGTTCCACCGAATCACCTTGATCATGGAGGATAGAGTAGCAAGAGCATCTGCCATCTGGTTCTCATCACGAGGTATATGATACAACTTTACTGTTGTGAAGAAAGTCAACAGTCTTCTCGTGTAATCTCTGTAGGGGACCAGATTGGGCTGGAGAGTGTTCCAATCACCATTCACTTGATTGATCACTAGAGCTGAATCTCTGAAAACGTCCAAAGTCTTGATTCTAAAATCAATGGCTTGCTCAATACCCAAAATACAGGCTTCATACTCAGCTTCATTATTGGTGCACTCAAAAGTCAGACGAGCGGTGAAAGGCATGTGGGCACCTTTCGGGGTAGTAATGACAGCACCAATTCCACTTCCTCTGGAATTGACGGTCCCATCAAACATTAAAGTCCACTTTTCATCTGGATCAGGTCCCTCCTCAACAACTGGCTCTTCACAGTCTTTCATCTTGAGGAGCATGATGTCTTCATTTGGAAAATCAAACTTCATCGGCTCATAATCATCAACCGGCTGCTGAGCAAGATAGTCTGACAGAACACTTCCTTTGATGGCTTTCTGGGATGTATATTGGATATCGTACTCTGTTAGTACCATTTGCCAACGAGCAACCCTTCCGATGAGAGCTGGCTTCTCGAATATATACTTGACTGGATCCATCTTGGAGATCAATAAGGTTGTGTGAGTCAGCATGTATTGTCTCAATCGCTTATCAGCCCATGCGAGTGCACAACATGTCTTTTCAAGCATTGAGTATCTCGACTCGCAGTCTGTGAATTTCTTACTCAGGTAGTAGATGGCATGCTCTTTCCTACCTGTCTCGTCGTGTTGACCGAGAAAACAACCCATGGAATTATCGAGTACTGTCAAATACATAATCAGCGGTCTCCCTGGGACTGGAGGCATAAGGATTGGAGGATTCTGCAAATACTCTTTTATTTTTTCGAAAGCCCTTTGACAATCATCGTTCCACCTGATGGTCTGATCTTTTCTCAGCAACTTGAAAGATGAACCTTGCAATGTAGTCCAACCTCCCTAAGAAACCACTGACTTGTTTTTCTGTTCTTGGCTCAGGCATTTCTTGTATTGCTTTCACTTTGGCCGGATCCACCTCAATCCCTTTTTCACTAACAATAAAACCCAACAATTTTCCATATCTCACCCTGAAAGTACACTTGTTCGGATTAAGCCCCAGCTTGAATTTTCTCAAACGCTCAAACAGTTTCTGCAGATTCACCAAATGTTCTTCTTCTGTCTGAGATTTGGCAATCATATCGTCAACATAAACCTCGATTTCGTGATGAATCATATCATGGAAAAGAGTCACCATCGCTCGTTGATATGTTGCCCCAACATTTTTCAGACCAAATGGCATCACCTTGTAGCAGAAGGTGCCCCATGGGGTTATGAATGTTGTCTTCTCCATGTCTTTTGGTGCCATCTTGATTTGATTATAGCCAGAAAAACCATCCATGAAGGAGAATATCGAGAACTGAGCTGTGTTATCCACAAAAACGTCAATGTGAGGTAATGGGAAATCGTCCTTAGGGCTAGCTCTGTTCAGATCCCGGTAGTCAACACACATCCGTACCTTTCCATCCTTCTTAGGTACTGGAACAATGTTTGCAACCCATGGCGGATAATTGGTGACTGCTAGAAACCCTGCATCCAACTGTTTTTGCACTTCTTCTTTTATCTTGACAGCCATCTCTGGTCTTGTTCTTCTGAGCTTCTGCTTGACCGGAGGACAACCTTCTTTGAGAGGCAAGCGATGTACCACGATGTCGGTGTCAAGCCCTGGCATGTCCTGATAAGACCAGGCGAAGATGTCAACATACTCTTGCAGTAATTCAATCAACCCCTTCTTCACATTATCTTCCAAAGCATCCCCTGTCTTGATCTCTCTCTTGACGTCCTCGGTGCCAAGATTAATCACCTCAACAAACTCTTGATGCGATTGAATGACCCTTTCCTCTTGTTTCAATAGCCTGGCAAGTTCTTCAGGGAGTTCACAGTCTTCATCACCCTCTTCTTCATCTTGAAAGATTGGATTTTCAAAGTCGAAGCGAGCCATAGCAGAACCGTTATCAATAGGATCCGGTGACGTGCATCTGCATGAGCGATGGTATGTGCTTATGAGTATGAACAAGGAGTGAAAACTAAACAAAATATTGCCAAAAAATTTTTTTGATTTTTTTTTTTGAAAACTGCAAAAATAGAAAGACAGTGAATAAAATATTTGAATGCAAAAAGACGTCCTTTATTTATGATAAAAATGCAGGTATTCGCATAGAAGAGCCCTACAATGAGTCATTACGCCCTGGGCGGAACATAAGACTTAGACATGCATGAATAAACAAGAAAAATTACTCCTCCAGAAAAGTGACTCGGACAATCTCCTCAGAAGACCAATTGTTGATGACTTCACCCGGGATCCTCGGGCGCACCCAGTTATCGATGTCGCAATCACTATCCTCATCTTCATCGTTGATTGCAGAGATCTGGCCATATTGGATGACGCCAGCGCTGGAGAAAGTAATCGGCCCCTGACGAGTCTGAAGTGTTAAAGTTGTAGAAGTCGGAGCTGGCTGATACCCAATCCCGAACTTGTCTTCTTTCATTGGTAACTCCAACAGACGTCCCCAACCGGGGGCGACACCTGAATCCACCAAGGCTTGTGCCTGCTTGAATGACGAGATAGAGGCACCTGCTTTAACTTCTTCCACCGACGCTGCGTCCTTGATCTGAACTGCCTCGAAGGCCTGACATAGGGTCTCATGAAATTCACCTTCTACCTCTACATACTTGAATGCAGACAGGTTACTGACCAGAATATCCTCCTCACCACAGACGGTGATAATCCTTCCAATGACTGGGAACTTAATCTTCTGATGTAAAGTTGAAGAGACTGCCCCAGCATTATGGATCCAAGGATGACCCAGCAGACAGCTATAGGAAGGACTGATATCCATCACATAGAAGACGGTGTTGAAGGTTTGTGATCCAATCTGAATTGGCAGTTCTACCTCTCCGAACACCGACCTCTTAGAACCATCAAAGGCTCTCACAATGAGGTCCGAGGGCTTCAGGACCACACCCTCTACTTCTAACCTTGACAGGGCTCTCTTGGGTAGCACATTGAGAGAGGAACCTGTATCCACCAGAACATGAGATAACACGGTGTCTTTGCATTCCATCGAGATGTGCAAAGCCTTGTTATGGTTGCGTCCAGCTGGTGTTAAGTTAGAATTCGTAAAACCTAACCCGTTGCTTGTATGAACATTTGTGACGATCCCTTCCAGTTGGTTTACCGAGATCTCCTGAGGTACATAGGCAGCATTAAGAACCTTCAGAAGTGCCTCCCTGTGCGCCTCCGAACACAATAGGAGTGAGAGAATGGATATCTTGGACGGCGTCTGAATCAACTGATCGACTACCTTGTAGTCACTTTTCTTTATAATTCTCAAAAGCTCGTCCACATCCTTCGCAAAAGTGGGCTCAGAACCAGCCTGGGGTGCAAAGGCACCCTCATTCACGACTTGCTTGCCTTTGGCATTCGCCGCAGCATCAACACTATCAGTTTGGGTAACGGGTGGTGAGAACAGTCTACCACTCCAGGTGAATCGCCCGATTCCACCAACATTGTCCACTGCGGGACCTTCAACTCCAAGTTCAGACTTCTGACCCTCTTCTACCTTCAGTGGCCTTTCCACCCCATGATCGTGCACGTATACACTCCCCCCATAATGCCAAGGAATGGCCCTTTCGCTGGTGAAAGGTAAAGGACCAGGGGTCGTGATGGTCATAGTAGATGGTCGCACTGGCGGCACCGGTTGCGCTTCTGGCACACTGATCTAATTAGTTGGGTAGAAAATGGTGATAGTAGCGACATCATAGTCATACTCTGAAATCTCATTCATTGAAATGCAAGCATCCGAAACATCGGAATCAAGTTCAATTACATCAGAATCAACCACATTGGAAAAATTAAATACATCATCATGGATTACAAAATCAGTAGGAACAACATCTGCGAATTCATCAGTAACATCTTCAAACACCTCTTCCTCAACCCCTTCCATGGACTCTTGGGCAGACAAATCTTCAACCTGGAGGGTACCTTTGTCGAGCAAGGCCTGGATACCCTGTTGCAGCTTCAAACAACCTCCACTCTGAGTAGCACAATTCAGACAACCTTTCCCACAACCGGGGAAAACATCGGCCTTCAACAAGTAGCCCTTGATATCCAACAACGGAGTCTTCAGCTTCAGCACATCTTTGACGGATCTGGCTTCCCCTTTCATCATATTAACATTCGTGCCACCATGTTGTGGCATGGGATTGTTGACGACATTAGGAGCCGGTGCAAGGTCGATGGCCTTTGAATCTATGAGGTCCTGAACTACGTGCTTAAAAGCTTTGCAGTTCTCAATATTGTGGCCAGGTGCCCCAGAGTGGAAGCTACACCTAGCGTTGGCGTCGTAACCCACCGGAAGCCTACCAACAGGAGGAGCCAGAGTGCGTAACTGCACAAGTTGTAGGTGTTGAAGACTAGAAAGCAACTGAGCGTACGACATTGGAAGAGTGTCGAAACGCCGGTCCATCATCCTTTGCCTCTATTGATAGGCGAGTCTGTTACCCGGTTGTTGTTGTTGGTACTGATTTGTTGACGTTGTGGTTGTTGTTGTTGTAGCGGTGCTGCAACCGGAATGGTCACAGCCGCAACATACGGTTGTTGATGATAGTTCTGAAAGTTATTCCTCCGGTTACCCCTGTTCTGATAAGAAGATATGGCATTTGCATCCCCTTCTCTCTTCTTCTGTCCTCCTAAGAACGACTTCTTTGACCCCGAAGATGATCCAACCCCATTTTGGATCTTACACGTCTTCAAGTAGCTCTCCACCCTCTCACCGATTGAGACTACATCAGCAAAGTTGGAGGCGTTGCAACCCACCAGGCGCTCCAAGTAAGGTCCGGGCAGAGTGTTCATGAACATGTTATCCATTTCCTTCTCCAATATAGGAGGTTGAACACGGGAAGCTGTCTCCCTCCAACGTTGAGCGTATTCCCTGAAGCACTCATTGCTTTTAAGAGACAGATTCTGAAGTTGAGTTCTGTCCGGAGCCATGTCTGTATTATACTGATACTGTTTCACGAAAGCCTCAGCCAAATCCCTCCAGCAACGGATGTGGGCTCTGTCCAGCCTCATATACCATTCTAGGGATGCCCCAGCTAGGCTATCTTGGAAAAAGTACATGAGCAGCTTCTCATCGTCAGAGTATGCAATCATCTTACGGAAATACGCTTGTACATGGGTCTTCGGGGAAGAGTTGCCACTGTATTTGTCAAATATCGGGACCTTGAATTTCGGTGGCACCCTCACGCCCGAGACCAATCCCAAGTCAGCAACATCCACACCAAGAGCATTCTGCCCTTCCACAGCTTTCAACCTCTCTTCCAGTCTTCTAAACATGGGGTCCATGCCATGGTCCATGCCGAAGTCTTCCTGCATCTGGGTGAACTGATCGTCCTGATCATCATGGACGGGCTGTTGACCAAGGTTGCCATGTGGGATCGGGGTAGGCCTCGGTCCATTGGGTCCGTTAGTCTCTCCAGCTGGAGGATCAGTCAACGTCTCTGGTTGAGTAGTGGCGGGATTCCTCTGCATCATCTGCCCGAGCTCTTGCTGTCCCTGAGCCATCCCCTGGACCACATCCATGAATTGGGTCATGCGGATCTTCATCTCGGCTAGTTCTGCTTGAACTTGATCCATGATCCTCTGTTGATTCCGCCTTGTTGCATAACGGTGCGGGCGATGCTCAGCAATTCTGCCTGAAATGGGAACCAGAATGAGAAATCCTCTTCAAGAACACCTGTAATGATGCAAGAATGATATGTGTATGATGCGTATGCTATGTTTTATCATTTATCGGGTATTCAAGAGTCTCGTCCACCTTTGAAAAATGGCAACCTGCACCCGTAAGCGAAACATAAACAACAAAGAAGCAACATACGCTGGACGGCAAGCAAAAGTGAAACATCAATAATCTCCTCCGTAGACATAATAAATAAGGTTCATACAAACATGGTTCAAGCAAAAATTCAATTCATCAGTGTAGAACAAGGAATCCCATCCAACAATCCTGGAGGTGATCTTCAAAATAAACAATAAGACAAACTAGGGAAGTCGTCCTTCAGGAATGAGAGTCTTCAAATACTGGCACTGATCCATTAATCGGTCACACTCTGAGCACTCAGGTAGAGGGGTGAGCTTCTCTTTCAGTTGCTCCCTGAGTTCAACAACTTCCTCTAGGAAATGAGATGCACGGATGTCACTTCCTCTGAGCTGGCTCTCTGCTGCATGCCTCAAATCCGCCTCTTTCTTCAACTGAGTATCTTTGTCCTTGAGCTGTCTTTCCAAGTCTCGTATTTTCTTTTTGTAATTGGCTTCCGCTTTTTGTAATCTCAAACGTTCATGGTGTTCTTCATCCAACATCGTTTCTATCTCATCATAGGACCTCTTTTTGTTTCCTGATCTACTAGCACTTTCGCTTTGCACTCCTTTGAGTTTATGAGCCAAATTCAGCCTATCAACTTTTGCTTTGTAAAGCTCCATTTGGATCTCTTGTTCATTTTCTTTCAAATGGTGATTCTCCACTAAGGCTCGTTTGTAATACTCAGCAGGCACACTCTCAGAAAGGATCAAAGGCGGTTGTTCTTGTAATGGTTCCATTCGGTCATATGGTAGCAACAACGTCCCAACTCTTTCCTTGACCCACTAAGTGTAAGCAGGCATAGCAATTGCAAACTTCCTCCCTAAAACAGATCCATCTTTTATACCAATATTCTCCCAAGCTTTTCCCACTTGCTCCAATCTTGTCGAATCGCTCCGTTTCTCAAAGTACACATTTTCAGCCATCTCGACATCTTGCGGCCTTTCATTCATGACAAAACCCAACTGACGGAGAGAAAGAACCGGGTTGTAGTTGATGCAACCCCTAGTTCCTATGAGTGGAACATTGCGAAACTCTCCACAACTCATAATGACGTTGCGCACATTAATCCTATAAGCTTGTCACTTGATATCATAAGATGTGAGCGACATGATCTTCTGAGTCCATTTGTGAGTATTCTGAGTATCCACAAACGATCCACTGGTTGGTAGAAAAGACAAGAACCACTTGAGTAGCAACGGGAGACAACACCTGATAGCTCCACACTTAGCATGCCTGCTGTGTATCGCATAATAAGTGTCAGCTAACAAGGTAGGCATCGGGTTTCCTCCAATGAAAATAGTGATTGCTGCCAAGTCCACGAAACTAGGCATACTAGGGAACAGAACAACTCCATAAATCATGACAGCCAACTGAGCGTTAAAAGCTACCCAATTTCCTTTCTTTGCTTCTTCCTTAGCCATCTTTACTAAGAACTTCAAGGATAAGCCCCCAACATCACCGCTTGGTTTCCAATTATCGCTCACTTCCTTGATGCTTAAGTAAAGAGCCTTGGCGACAACTTTGAAATCCACCTCCTTTGGCACATCCAGGAAAGGTACTCAATTTTTTATTCGGACATTCATAAGGATGGAATACTCTTCAAGAGTGGGTGCTAACTGGTAATCCTGAAAAGTAAAGCAACGAAGCTCCGGATCATAGAACTGTAAGAGAGTCTGCAAAGGTACCGGATCAACCACCATCTTCAACAATGCCAAGATATCCCCATACTGATAATTAAAAACCTTCTGATTACGGTCGGTCACGAGATTACCCAATTCTTCCAAAGATGTCAATGGCTCACGGTAAAAGCTGTAGGTGCAAGTCTTCCTCTTCAACTCTGGAATGGCAGCCATCTTTCGGTATGAACAGACTCCTGAATAAACCTGAAAAACTGATATGCATATGCGGGTTAACCCTTTTTTTTTTTGAAAATAAACATGCTATGATGCAAAATGGTGAAACAATGGCTGGTTGTATATTGCGAGGCACAGGATCAGAACTTCAGCATGAATTCGGAACCGGGAACCATAGAACACGGTCATCGACTTAGAACCCATACTTCAGAACCAACGGTCACCAACAAGAACCAAACAAAAGACACCAACAGGGCACGGTCACCAACAGAACAAGTCACCATCAGTACCTGTAAATGATTCATTCCCGCCCCACTCACGGGCGTAATCTAGGCCAGGGTAAGGTCAAGAGAAACGCAGGATAAACAATCCTTTCAAGAATATCATCATATGCATACCAGGTGTATGCAACAATAATACCCCCTCAGAATCTAAACTGCTCGTGATACCATGTTTCGCTAAGTGGCGCCATACCACCCGCTTTCCATGAATCACTCTATTCCTAGGTGTCCTAAAGTTCACTCATAGCCTGTGTATTGGGCCTTTTACCTCTTGTGACTCCCACCCAACAGCGAAATAGATACACAGCCAGCACAGTATGCATGAAACAGTAAAGCGCACATAGGATGCAATGCAAGCAGATAAGTATGTAAAGCAATAAATAAATAACACACAATAGACAATAAACAAACAAACGCTAGGAAAGGCCCACTAGGGAAAATAATCCTCAGCAGAGTCGCCAACTGTCGCAGCCTAAAAAATATAGTACGCGAAAAAACAACCGACGAAGAAGAAATGACAGAAGAGTCGCCACCGTGCGTTATTTATCCCAAAGGAGGGAAAGAAAACGCTCGAAGTAAACCTGGAAAAAAGGAAAGGAAAAGACAAGGTCTCATAACCGAATCTTGGGTTCGGGAGCCGATTATGCGAAGCGAAGGTATTAGCACCCCTACGCATCCGTAGTACTCTACGGGATCCACTCTTGTTGTTCTTGTCTAAAGGGTGTGGGTTTATCTAATGTACTATTTACTAAAAGAGGGGTCAAAAGAAAATGACTCGCACGGATGTCGCATCCATTGCATATGTATCTCATCTGAATATGAGAATCAGAGTCTTCGTAGCTCGGCTGACCTATGGGCTAAAGAGGAGTGTGCTCGCTAAGACATCGCGTCCTATGCCTACGTATCTCGTCTAGAATGAGAATCAGAGCATGCCGTAGTTCGGCTAACTACGGGTTTGTTTTGGGTTTTTGAGGTGAACGACGTTACTACGCAATCTACCGGATGCTCGACCTTTGGAGACTTACTCGCCTGTAGTAGAAGGAGTTAACGTGTTCTTAGGAGAAGAAAAATCAATGAGTTTGTTTGTGTTTTAGGAATGCTCATGCAAAAAGGAAGTCCTAGACGAATGAACAATGTTACCTTAATTGACATGCAACGAGAGACTATACGAAGCCTAGCAATCCTATGGGGAGACGATCACACCATACAAAACAAACATGCATAAAGTAAACACGCCAACAAGGGGGCTCAAATATACGTGGGTAGGGCTTTAGTCAAGAGGGGTCATATCAACCTCGACAAACAAGCCATGGAAAGGTAATCGAATGGGCTCTTAACCACTGACATTAAACGTCAGGGTGAGCAGATCAAAAGGGTAATGAGGATAAGACCTCATAGCTCTTAACCCTGGACAGGGTGAGCTCATGACAAAAAGTGGGGATTCAGAAAGGTGGAACCCTCTCCACTGACTAACCGGGCAAAAGATCTTGGGCTTTTGTTCTGAAGCATCGACACGTAGTGTGAGCATAAAGAACGACACACTAAATAACGAGGGATTGACTACTAGTCCCTTTTATCCGTCAATTGCCTCTTCATGGAGGTCTTTATCACTGGTGCCTCTCCTTGGAGGTCTTTAGGCACAAAAGTAAACACACAGAAACATTGCCTCCTATCGAGGTCTTCCAGCTAAGAAAGCGGTAAAATGCTGAAAAGAGGTAAAAGGGATCAAGAGATCTACCACACGGATGAAAATCCGAAGTAACAGCAACTAAAGAAATAAGAAACCCGAAGATCTCTCAGGCTAGCACCATCAAAGAAAACAAGTCAGCAAAGTAATTGGAATAAATCTCCAAATGGTACCCCACAAATAAAGTGGAATACCAAGCAAGCTATCTCTTCCAGAGTCATGTGAGCCCTCACAAAAACCCAACAAACAGGTTAGAGAAACAAGATAGGGTGCAATCAAGAGTTGCACCAAATCAGAATGCAACCACATGAATCATGCCATTAAAGTTCACAAAAAGCTCACAAGAAGCAACCAAGGGTAGGAGACCTAAACCTCTTATCAAACCAATGCATCAAAAGGGTATCAAAACTCAAAGTCAGAGGGTAAGGATCCACACATCAAGACGTGACATATATACTAAAACATGTGCCTGGAGGCAATAGAAAGCATGTCATAACAAAGCGTGAAACAGATTAGAGAGCAAATAGAAAAAATCAGCTACTGTCACGATCGCTACTGCTTCGCCTAGCGAAGGCTTAGCGAAGCTTCGCTGCAGGCGCGCCTAGCGATGCGGCTAGCGAATGCCTGCTGGTTCTGGATTTTCCATGGATAACAGTACGATTTCAGAAATTAAGTGGTCAAACATTCAAGGCATTGTTTTACACATTCATGCATATCTAAACCCACATGTAAAACCTAAGTATACCCACTCTCCCGGATTCAACCATAACACCTCATGCTTTAGGAATTTCAAATTAAAAGCGTAAAGTAATGGGAATAAGGCAAACCTGACTGGAGAGATCGAAAGAAATTGAATTGCACTGTTGGTTTGCAGAACAATCTTAGGGTTTATATGAGAGGGAATTGGTTCTTTGCAGATGAGTTCCCTTCAGTCTCTGGAGGCTGCTCTGAATTCTGTTAGCTCTTCTCTCTTTGTTCTCTCTAGTATGTCTCCCTTTTGTTTCACTGAAACTTTAGAATTTATAACCTGATTTTCGTGGCTTTGTGGGCTCAAATGAGAGAGGTCCAAGTCCAGGATTTTCTGTTATATTTTAAAACGCGTGCGCTTCGCCTAGCGAAGGATTTTCTCGCCTAGCGAGCATGACAGTTCAGATTCGCTAAGCGAACCATGCTGCTCGCCTAGCGAGCATGATAGCTCAGGCACAGACTTTTTCTCCTTCAAGATTAGCGTTTTGAATGATGAATAAACCCCATTTGAACATGTTGGAAGTGACTCAAGTCATTCCCTTGTGTTGACTGGTCATCCAGATAGAACCCACAAAGTGTCTTGGATGATATTCAAGCTTCTCGGATCTAATCCTGATTGACATGATGAAATGCAATATGAAATGTTGAATGACCTAAAAATAAATGTATGAATGAGGGGGGGGGGCAAATTTGAGGTGCTACACAAGGATAAACCAACTGAACAAAAAGTAGGAAGTACATCTTTCGAATGCTGGATAGAAGACCATCAAAAAGAGAATTCGTCACCGGTTAAGATGAACATATCAAGGATAGACTCTGAGAGGGGAGAAAATAGGGATTACATCTATCAGTTACTGGATAGAATACCAAGAGAGAGAAGCCGTCACTGGTTAAAGTGAACATATCAAGGATCAACTCTGCGGAGGGGACAAAAGCAGGATTTACAACTATCGGTTACTGGGTAGAAGACCGCAAAGAGAACGAAACCCGTCATCGGTTAGGATGAACATATCAAGGATTAACTCTCTTGAAAACAAGAATAGGGATTACAACTACCTTTTTACTAGGTAGAATACCAAAAGTGAGAATATTTGTCACCGGTTAGGATGAACATATCAAGGATAGACTCAGGCAGGGGAAAGAAAGATATCCGTCACCGGTTAGGATGAACATATCAAGGATACACTTTTTAGGGAATCAAATCCACTAGGGACTCTACTGCTGGGAAAACTGGGATACTTTTGCCAGGTATTGGGCAAGAAGTAACAAACTGCAAACTAAGAAGAATATTACCAGTTACTGGATAATAAACTCTTAGGAGACTCGAAGCATCTATCTAGGTAGGAGCTAGAAAGAAATAGTCAAACAAGACTCAACCCAATGAGGACATAACTCAAGGGGGGTGGCTCCATCCAGATGAACAACTGGGGAGGAAACTGAAATAATAATCATCCACGAGGAAACAACTCAGTGAGGAAGAGGAGAAAGTTTAAAGTGTTTCTGCATAAGGGGATGACGCTTTACAATTGAGGGAGGACAGACACCGGAATTTGTATGGGGATAAAGTATCGCCATACAGGGAATGAGAATCTCAAACCAACAAGTTAATCAGATATGCAAATATACAATTATGAAATTATATGAATGTATATGTATATGTATATATGATGATTATGCTGACAAAACGATCACCAAGGATACAAAGGTGTCGCAAAGAAATTGAATCATCGGTGCAATCCTCGGTCAATCCACAAAATATGGAGACAACTGCTGGAGAATAGAGAGATCAACAATCCAAAAAGCTCAACCCTAACTGGGGAAGGAGGAGATCTGCTGAGGAAAGATAAATATCATCAAACTTGTGGGGAATTTGAGGTCAACACCATAAAAATGGGAGACAACCCCACAGGGAAATAAACTGCTCAGAAACCAGGAGGAAACTCTGACTGGGGAGTAAGTCGAATGGCGATTTGCGGGGAAACTAATGCGATCTACTGGGGAGATCAACCACTTCTACCGAAGGAACCCAAAATCCACTAGGGAATCAAAAACTCCACCGAGGAACTGAATCAACACAATCGTCTATGGATACCCTAAGGGTTAACTGCTTGGGGAACCTCTGATGTTTCGCACTCAAGGACTTGTTATCCATCGAAATGATGTTGATATTTCTTTTCAATTGCTTTGGAAAATTCTTGCTTTTATATGTTTTAAGAAAAAGAGATTTTGATTAAAAAAATTAAATTTTCAAAAATGATCATAATAAAATTTAAACTGTTGGCTGAAATAAATAAGAGTAGAAACAATTGGATAAAAGCTCAACTTTATTTGATAGAATGGTAGTCTATAAATGACAAGACTCCATAGATTTTTACAAAGCTGAAAATGGTAATTTACATGGAAAATGGTTACATTGAATACAACTGATCCTTAATCCTTCTACCAACTCTTGATATCCGTTGTGCTCTGGACCGCTGTCGGGGTGATGAATTGATGTCAAACCTTGTGCTCAATCAAGTCTTCAAAACACTGGAGATTAGCAGAATGCGGTTACTTTCCATAATCCCTAATTTTTGCATAAGTTGCCCCAAGGTGGGGTACTCAAATTATCGGGAAATTCTTTCTGTTTTATGTCTCTAATTTTTGCCTGGATCGCCCTTTCGGGTTTTCAATCCACCGAGACGCTCATTTTTGCCTAAGCCGCCCTTTCGGGTTTTCAACTTAGAGAGTTGTTCTTTTCTTTTTAGGCGAAGTATTTCTTGACTGGATCTACGTTCACAGGACGAGTGAACTCTTCACCATCCATAGTTGTAAGTATCAATGCGCCGCCTGAAAAGGCTCTCTTAACAACATATGGGCCTTCATAATTAGGAGTCCACTTCGCTCTAGAATCTGGTTTAAACAATAAAATCTTCTTGAGTACAAGGTCACCTTCTCTAAACACACGAGGTCTGACCTTCTTATCAAAATCTCTCTTCATCCTTTATTGATACAACTGACCATGACAAATGGCAGTTAATCTCTTCTCTCAATCAAATTCAATTGGTCAAACCTGGTCTGACACCATTCATCCTCAGTCAATTTGGCTTCCATGAGCACACTCAATGAAGGAATCTCAACCTCTACGGGGAGCACTGCTTCCATACCATACACAAGAGAGAAAGGGGTTGCCCCTGTTGAAGTGGGGATGGATGTACGATACCCATGCAAAGCAAACAGGAGCATCTCATGCCAATCCTTGTATGTGACAACCATCTTCTGAATGATCTTCTTGATGTTCTTGTTTACAGCTTCAACAACCCCATTCATCTTGGGTCTGTAGGGAGAAGAATTATGATGTGCAATCTTGAAGTCTTTACAAAGATCTTCCACCATATTGTTATTCAAGTTCGATCCATTGTCAGTAATGATCTTGCTTGGCACACCATAACGACATATAATCTGATTCTTGATAAACCTTACAACAACTTGCTTGGTTACATTAGCATATGATGCTGCTTCAACCCATTTTGTGAAGTAGTCAATTGCCACCAAAATGAAATGATGTCCATTCGAAGCTTTGGGTTCAATCATCCCAATCATATCAATTCCCCACATGGAGAAAGGCCATGGGGAAGAGATAACATTCAAAAGTGCCGGAGGAACATGAATCTTATCAGCATAAATTTGACACTTGTGCCACTTCTTCACAAATTTGCAACAGTTAGATTCCATTGTCAGCCAATAGTAACCTGCTCACAACATCTTCTTCGCCATTGCATGTCCATTGGAATGAGTACCAAAGGAACATTCGTGCACTTCGGTCATCAACAAGTCCGCTTCGTGTCTATCCACGCATCTGAGCAAAACCATGTTGAAGTTTCTCTTGTATAGTATATCACCATTCAAGTAGAAATTGTCAGTTAATCTTCTCAAAGTCTTCTTATCTTTCAAAGATGCCCCAAGCGGGTAAATCTGACTTTGGAGGAAACATTTGATGTCATAATACCACGACTTCTCGTCTTTGATTTCTTCCACAGCAAACACATGAGCTGGCCTATCAAGACGCATCACAAACAAATTGGGAACTTCATTCTAATACTTTACCATAATCATTGATGCCAATGTTGCAAGGGCATCTGCCATCCGGTTCTCATCTCGAGGGATATGATGAAACTCAACTTTTGTAAAGAAAGTTGAAATCCTCCTCGCATAATCTTAATATGGTATTAAACTGGGTTAATTTGTCTCCCATTCTCCTTTGATTTGATTCACAACCAAAGCCGAATCACCTAAGACATCCAAATACTTGATTCTGAGATTCATGGCCTCTTCAAGTCCCATAATGCAGGCTTCATATTCTGCCATATTATTTGTACACTTGAAAGTCAATCTAGCTGTAAATGGTAGATGCGTTCCTTGAGGAGTAATAATCACTGCCCCAATTCCATTTCCATATTGATTAACAACTCCATCAAATACCATGCCCCAACGGGAACCAGGTTCTGGCCCTTCTTCAAGCAATGGTTCATCACAATCTTTCATTTTCAAGTACAAAATCTCTTCATCAGGAAAACCATACTGTATTGACTGATAATCTTCAATCGGTTGGTGAGCCAAATGGTCAGCCAAGATACTACCTTTGATCGCTTTCTGAGATCGGTATTCGATATCATACTCTGACAATAACATTTGCCAGTCAAACTAGGGTTTCCAAGGCAAATCACCCTCAAACTCTTGAAGAAAACTTGATCAAAATAACATGTAGAGATCATTGGGACTCATATATGATGCTTGTTACCATCCTTGTATCAATCCATGGTTGTGCTCTTTGTCATGAGGGTCTCAAAACCTAGATATGAACTTGATAGATCAATGAGATCATGCCCTACCTACAAAAGAGTTAGGCAAATGCAAAGACATATTTTTGGTATTTTGGTTAGTAAAATGATAATATACAAGTATGATATAATCATATAGTGCTTGGTGATCTCTCCCAAAACAAACCCAATGAAGGAGGGGTAAGGAGGATGCCAAGGTATGATCTCAATGTTAATGCTTATGATGAAATTGCATGAGAGATCTTAGAGTCAAAATTGGGGTCTTACACCCGTGGGCACGAGTACTCGTCTTTCGTTATTCGCCCAGTTGGATATATATAAATACTTATGCCTGCCCCATATCCTTGCAAATATCCATGGATTTTCATATATTTGCATATATTTACGGATATCCATGAATAATATTATTTAAATAATTAAAGAAATTATAAATAACTAAAATTTATCTATCCTCTTTTTAAAGACATATAAAAATAATTTCAAATTTAGCACAAAATAATAATAACATTACGCTATGGCTTTTTATGTCATTCCTAATAAAGACTTCAGTTGAATCAGTTAGAAATAAATATGATTCAGATATCACATTGCATGAAATTTCTATGTCACTCATCCATATCGATCTATGTCATCAAGTACATAGATGTAGTGGTCGTCGAGTTCCATCATTTAAACAATTAGTGTTGGAACCATATCAATCTATATCATCAAGTACATTTATGTGGTGGTCGTAGGTTTTTTTTCACTTTATATGTTAATGACGACAACGATGTGGCCTCATTATTGATGTATGAGGTGGACAAGTTTGCAAATTTAAAATCTAAAGATAAATAACATTCGAAAGCACGCATAAAAAATTGTAATATAATTACTAAAATATATTACCTAAGTGGGAGATTGTTAGAATATTTATATTTAAATATTATTTGATTATTATACTTCAATAAGTATATATATATATATATATATATATATATATATATATATATATATATATATATATATTATATATATATATATATATATATATATATAATATATATATATATATATATATATATATATATATATATATATATATATATATATATATATATATATATATATATATATATATATATATATATATATATATCAAACGATTTTTATTGATGCGAAATTTTATAATCGTGATCTATATGATAAAAGTTTTAAATCTAACGGTGAATTTTGTTAAATAGACAAATGACGAAGAGTTATTGGAGGTGTCTTGTTTCTAAGTTTGACATCTCTCTCTCTCTCTCTCTCTCTCTCTCTCTCTCTCTCTCTCTCTCTCTCTCTCTCTCTCTCTCTCTCTCTCCTCTCTCTCTCTCTCTCTCTCTCTCTCTCTCTCTCTCTCTCTCTCTCTCTCTCTCCTCTCTCTCTCTCTCTCTCTCTCTCTTCTCTCTCTCTCTCTCTCTCTCTCTCTCCTCTCTCTCTCTCTTCTCTCTCTCTCTCTCTCTCTCTCTCTCTCTCTCTCTCTCTCTCTCTCTCTCTCTCTCTCTCTCTCTCTCTCTCTCTCTCTCTCTCTCTCTCTCTCTCTCTCTCTCTCTCTCTCTCTCTCTCTCTCTCTCTCTCTCTCTCTCTCTCTCTCTCTCTCTCTCTCTCTCTCTCTCTCTCTCTCTCTCTCTCTCTCTCTCTCTCTCTCTCTCCTCTCTCTCTCTCTCTCTCTCTCTCTCTCTCTCTCTCTCTCTCTCTCTCTCTCTCTCTCTCTCTCTCTCTCTCTCTCTCTCTCTCTCTCTCTCTCTCTCTCTCTCTCTCTCTCTCTCTCTCTCTCTCTCTCTCTCTCTCTCTCTCTCTCTCTCTCTCTCTCTCTCTCTCTCTCTGATTAAAATTATAATTATCTTTTAGTGCGGAAATAAACCTATGAATATATGACCTACATGTTGATTTATCAAAAAGATTATTATATTAATTTACATATAAAAATAAATTATTTGTCAATCGAGACCAACAAGAAGACTAGTTGAATTTTCTCTCAGTAAAGGAAGGTTAGGTGATTATAAAGACAGTTGAATATAAGTACATGGTATCTTTCTCAAGTGTCATGCGGTGCATAAGGGTGAAGGAGATGTTAGACTAGGTAAAACTCAATAACTTAATAATTTGATATTTTACTCTTGTTTCACGTTAGACTCAATTAAAACTCAATAATTCGACATTTTACTCTTGTTCCTTCCTCGTAGTGCCACTAACTAAAATTAATAGTGATACAAAGTTATGACCTTGAGAAATAGTGTATGCGTAAAATGAAGAAACAAGAAATATCGTGAAAGAAAAAAGAATAACTTGAATGTGGGTACCATATATCTCTAATAGCGAAAATATTCAGCAATATCAACATAATTATCCAAGCAATGCTAGTTTTGTTAGGTCACGTTGTTTTGTCCAATAGTATTGTTTTTGCCTAAAATTACAACTCTTATAAAAAAAATTGAAACACAAAATCAAACAAATTATACTTAACACTCATTAAAAGAGTAAAAAAAAACATATAGATAAAAGATATAATTTCTTTATTTAGCGTGATCATTCGAGAGTTTTTTTTCAGATCTCCTAAATATCTAAAAATTTCTTTTTGTATTTCGGCTTGAAGATTAAAATATAATTACATTTTAACTTTTTCTAATTTACTTTGTTAAAAAAATTACTGTTTCATTTAGTTAGAATTTATTAAAAATAGAAAATGTCCACTTAAACTTTTTAAGTTATCCATATTACTGTAATGAACACACACAAAAAGTATGCAAAAGAAAACATTAAAATATTCCTATATAAGACATTGGTCTGAGTCAGAAATGAACTATACAAATTTCCTCTAACTTTCGAGGAATGACTTGTCGATGTGACCCGTAATTCGATAAAGAATAAAAAGATATTGCCAATCTCACAATTTACAGGCTCGATTGCACTAAAGTGACACTACAACAAACATAATCTATATATACATTGCATCTTCTTTGTGTTTTGATATGGGTGCATATCATACATGTGGGTCTGTCTAGTTTCCACAAGACAACATGTTTTAACTCTAGCATGTGTCCCCCCTACATTAATACCATCAAATTATTCCACGTAACATCTCTCACCTTTCAATTTTAGTAGGTTTTATTTCGTTTTCCACACTATTATAAGTGCTTAACTAGTTCAGTGTTTACGTAAATAATTATCCAAACAGTGTTGTATAATAAAGTCATTACTTCTATCATTATGTTAATTAATTGTATCATGAATTATATATTGAGAGAAAACCTCAATCAACGTTTTGCATGAGTTAAATAAAGCACACGAGAGTGGTACTGTTGGTGGTACCAACGAAAATAGACAATGAGTTGTTTGTTTCATTGGAATGTGTATATGTGTTGTCGAAATTTGTGCTCAAGATACACATATTCTGAAGATTTGGTTTGTTTTTGTCTTGGATTTTGGGTTGAATTGAGACAAAAAGATGATATCATAAAATCAGCTAGAAGATATTTGAGTTTGAGACACTGCATGTGATGTCATGGGTGTAGTTACATGACAATGAAGAGAAACCATAGCTAAATTTTATTTTATTTTTTACGGTCCTTTTAACCAACTTGAGCATTTGAGTTACGTAACTCTAAATAAATAAATAAAGAACTACTACAAGTTGGGACCATTTCCCAAACAAAGCGTCACATGGTGTCTTGTACGTTAGAAATAGTTGGGCATCTTGGACTAATTCTATGAGTGGTCATCAAATGAAATGTAATCTCAATCAATATCAATATATTATACTATATAGTACTTATATTACTATATACTATATAAAAATACAAATGTTGGTTTGTTTCCATAACTGTACAGTATTCTATCGTACTTTTTTAAATTTTTAATATTTGATTTGTTTGCTTTTATTTGGCCTTCTTAAATTTATAATTTATTTTTTACTTTTTTTTTCAGGTGGGGATAACTTTTTTATATACACGTTGAAAGTTAAATGTAAAAAATTATATAATGAAATAATAAAAGACCCGTGCGATTGTACGGAAAAATCCGTCCGTATAATATGACTTGAGATATAATAATATAATAGATATAAATTATCAAAATTACACCGAGTTCAACAAGGATATAGTAGTCGATATAAACTTCATAATAGTAGAATGATTTTGAATAACATAATCATAATTAATCATTATGAAGAAACAAATGTTACTTGAGGAATTGTTAGGATCAATTATAGAGATTATATATAACCTACAAACATGTTAAAAGAATAGTGAATTAGTGATATATTAGAGTTATAGATAGAAAAAATATTATTGTGACAAACAAATAGAATGAAGTAGTAAGAAGCAAACAAAATAAATGGTACCTAGATGATGTTATGGAAAATTTCTTTAAAGACAACATTTGTGGTTTGGGGTAAGGATTTGTTGCCTTTGTTGTGTATCGAGATTTTCAATTCAGTTTTGCTCTTAACTCTTGAAATAATGATATATAATTGTCCGTGATTGAAAATATTATTGGGCAAATATAAACTCACACAGTCCAATGATTGACCTTAAGATTTGTTGATTGTCATAGAAAATGACACTATAATTGAGAATTGTCGTCTGATAAGTTTGAATGACCATGGAAATTGAGAAGGAGATAAAAACATTATCGGTATGTAAATAGTGTTTCCAATATTTGTACCTGAAATTATTTTTGCTTTGATTACATGGTTGGCCAACTTAGTAACTCTCAATCTTGTACCATTGCAAAACTCTTTTTATTGATCCAAATTCCTTATCAACATGATGGTTGTGCCAATTTTTAATTTTATAGAGTGGTTTGGCAAAACATACGTTTTTAGACAACTCTAAAATTCTGGTGTCAAATGCTGAAAAGCATCATTGTCGTTAGCTTCCGATCTATCAATGAAATCACTGCTCAAATATTCTTTCGAGTCACCTACATAAAAATGAGTAATGCTTAGTATCGCAAAGCTAAGCATCATGAAAGTATAAAGACACAACATGCCTAATGTTATGCTATCTATTTCTTGAATGTGTTATTCGACAAAACTAAATTTTGTTACGTCACTAAAAAAATATAATAACAGATGCGTGCATTAGTATACTGCACGTAAACCATAATGCAACAAACCACATAGTCATACTACACGTAAACCATATAGCAACAAACGACATGGTGTAATATGTTTTAATATTTTTCAATATTATTGTCGTTAAAAACCAGATACCAATAATGCATGTATCAATTATTGGTTTGCACACTACTATAATATTAATATACATACACGGTTGGTTTTAACATAGTCATACTACACGTAAACCATAATGCAACAAACCACATAGTCATACTACACGTAAACCATATAGCAACAAACGACATGGTGTAATATGTTTTAATATTTTTCAATATTATTATCGTTAAAAACCAGATACCAATAATGCATGTATCAATTATTGGTTTGCACACTACTATAATATTAATATACATACACGGTTGGTTTTAACATAGTCATACTACACGTAAACCATAATGCAACAAACCACATAGTCATACTACACGTAAACCATATAGCAACAAACGACATGGTGTAATATGTTTTAATATTTTTCAATATTATTGTCGTTAAAAACCAGATACCAATAATGCATGTATCAATTATTGGTTTGCACACTACTATAATATTAATATACATACACGGTTGGTTTTAACATTTTTCCTACTATAATATGTTAATATACATGCACTATAATATGTAAATATGTTTTAATACATGCGTTATTAGTTATAGTCTTCTATTCCAATTGACAAAGCAATGATACTTTTAAAATAATATTAATAGGAACGAAGATATATCTGGAAGAAGATTTGTTATGTAGTCATTAATATCATCCTCTATTTCAATAGTTGATGCAAGAATAACTTTACATTGAAGGAAATATGACTTTGTATAGTTTTGAATGAGATTTTGATAAGCACTTGTAACAATAGCTTCAATTTGTTCCACAAATTCTCTAATTAATAAATCTTACGGAATAAGTATCTCATCATATTTTGGGTTCGGAGATTTTTCATTGTCAACTTGTAAAATTCATTTTGAGAATAGTCGAACTTCTTCGGAATTGACTAAATTTGAGTCATTTTGTAACCACATATTTTTGTATAGATTAAGAAAATTACAATGATCTCAAATATATGAGGCATTTATTGTAGCATGCATAATATCAGACCTAGTACCTCTTGGTACAACAAGTAGAATTTGTCTGAAGTCTCCGTCAAAAGTGACAACTTTACCTCCAAAATTTTGGTTACATTCACAATTGTCATCACTCATTATATTCTTTAATGACTTGTCAAGAGCTTCAAAACAAAATTTATTTGCAATAGATACTTCATCCCATATAATGAGTTTTGTTACTTTCGAAAAGATTAGCTAAATCATATTGTTTCTCAATGTTACATATAGAAGATTCTAGACATGGGCTGAAATTTTGAATTTGAAATGTGCGGTTCTCCCTCCTGCTAACAATAAACTTTATATTCTGCTTGATGCTACATTCAATATAATATATCATTTACAACAAAGAGCAACGGAAAGTGTGTTCCACATGAAAGTTTCTCAGTGCCCCCATAACCGTATAAACAAACACTCCATCTTTTTTATTTGCGACAACTTGCATAATTTATTTAAAAATGCTAAGTTGTTCATTTACAATAAGAAGTAACATGTTTTCAATAGAATTTGTGCATAAGTCATAAAAATGTGTATGCAATATGAGCATGCAAAGACAAAAAAAATGACATAGAAATGGAAGTCATGTAAAGCATAAATATTGAATTTGGTAAAGCAATTGAATTGAATGTAACAAAAATGAAATAAAAAATTATTGGAACAATGTGTAAATATGAAATATCAATGATTAAGTACAATAATGTTGATGGTTGTGAGTCTTATGTCTGATAGATTATTTGTAATGTTATAGGCCAGATTTGGCACGCTAAGTGATTTTTTCGGACGTCCTCTTCCACGTTTGACTAAGTTTTGTGTATTCTCGAAACGTTTCCCTTCATCATTCATGTTGAAGATATAATGGTGACATAAAAAAATGTTGACTGCAATTGAAAAATGCTAAAACTATATAAGATTTGCAGAACATGGCTTAATGTTGTATGATCAATGGGATGACCTTGAGACTTCATTGGATATGCTATGTTTATTGGGAATTGCGGATTGAGATTTTCTCTGTGGGTGTGCAAGGCAACATTAGAGAACTTAGACATAAGGTTTGTGCCAATTTTTTTGAATATTATACACTTGGTGCGGTGTACAAAAGGTATGTTCGGATGTTGAGGGATTAGTTACTTGTAATATAAAATCAATGATTTTCCTGTCGGAAACAATTTTATTAATGAGTTGTTTGTTGGAAGCTCTTTGTGTCACATCGGAAAGGGGGGGATAGTTTTTAAATATTAATTTCTTTTAAAATAGTTGTTTCCTTTTTATATGGTCTTTCTAATGGGGGGATATTTTTTATATATACAAATTTTAAAGTTAAATGTAAAATTCTTTACAATCACTACAACAAAAACTCCTAAAGGCAGATAACCGCCTCCTAAACATATGAAAAGGCAACGGTTGTTAATAAGCAACATATGAAAACCGTAGCTTAACCTATCTTTCATTTAACTTCATAAGTAACACATAATAAACGTTGCCTATAGTTGAAAAACAAATCATAAATTTTAAATCTTGTAACTTCGATATTGTGTAGTTTAGACTTGTAAAGATATAATTAGTATAAAATTTCATATTCATTTATATAGGGATACATTTGCGGTCACATACCTTCATATTATTCTAATATATTATTTATCAATACTATTAATTAAATGAAAAGAAGCATATTTATAAATTGAAAACATGTCAATACGAAGTATTAATAAAATGAAATATAATAAACTCTTTGAAATGAAAAAAATATTTTCAAAATGGCTTATGTAACTCCATTGTATATATGTTTACTGTGGCAATTGGTAAACAACCGTTGGTCCTCCCTAGGCCTTACAACTAAGGGTTACTTGCAGGATCGACCAGTTGATCCTAAGACATGTGCTAGTGTGACAGGGTGACTTATTCAATTCGACAGACAATTAACTTTGTGAGAAACGGCTTCTGACAAAGTATTGAACAAGCACAGGTTTTTCCACACGAAATGATGATGATGCTATAGCCTATGGGTGACTCGTGACCGACAGCACTACAACCTTCAAAAGACGTACACGACGAACACACTTTTGGTGAATTCTATTATCGTAATAGAATTAGTGTCGACAGCGTAGACGACAATGTAAAATGATAACTCAAAAGTAAATAAAATTAAAATAAAGTGTTCAACAGGAACAATTGAAAAATAAGGAAGTTGCATTGAAATAAATGTGGTGATTCACGTACATAGCACTCTTAAAAACTCTTGCTTCCTCGCGCTGGGAATGAAAAGTTTTTTACAAGTGATTTTGGTACGAAGTGAACACCCCGAGTCCTCTGTGGGATCTCCTATTTATAATAAACTAAAGAAACTGCCTACAGGCAAAACTTCTCAAAATAACAGACGTCGTGCCACACGATCTACAAACTGCTCCATACACGATCCACAAACTGCTCTATCATCTGGCGCTTATTTTCCTTGTAATTGCTAGTCATTTTGAAGTTCAAACTTCTCCCGCTCAGGTATTTAGGTCGACACCGTCTCCTATGTGTTTGACACAACCAAGAATTTCTTTAAGTCCCAATCTTCAATTCAGTCGACATAATGGCTTTCGACCAAACATGATTCTTCTGTCGGTTGCATCTTCTAGTACCTTGTGATTTTCTCAGCTCTTGTTTATCTTGGGCTTTCAAACCTCCCCTTGGTGGGGTATAATCCTTAACTTCATAGGGCACTTTCATTGATTTCGCCTTCAGCATGCCCTATCAATTTCTTGTGGTAACAAAATTCCCCCCAGAGATGCCATTTTTGAATGTCGACTTTTTGTGAGATAATGGCATCTTTGAGATGTCGACTTGTTCTTTACCGCTTCCACTTCTACTTAGTGGTACCCCTGTTTGTCCCACGTTGCTGATGTCATCTAGTCATGACCAACGTCTCCCTTTTTCCTCGAGACACACAAAATCACGTCTCCATCACTTCACGTCTTTATGACGGAAACGTGTTTACCACCATAACTGACTCTTCGCCTCCACGTGTCTGCAGACGTGGGAACATGAGTACATGTGTCAAAAAAGGAAAATCAAGCGTTCACTCTCCCTTTTCTTAGGGTTTACCTCTTATAAAACCCTTGTTTATTCTTCTTCTTTCCTTTTTTCGCCCTTTGCTTCAGTAAACGAAAACAACCTGCACTCTGTTTTAGTAAACGAAAACAACCTTTCTTCTCCAAACCTTCAACTCTTTCCAGGGCTAGCTCAAGCAAAAGCAAAGCACTTCCCTCCGCTGCGAAGCTCACACAACCACTCACCATTGATGGCAAGGAATACGTTCTTGAACCTCCATTTGCTGAAGAGAAAGCCAAAATTTGGCGTTCCCAGGTATTAATCCCTTTCTCCCTGGCTGACAAACCTTTAGCATTCTTAGGTCCACTTCCAGAAAATCGTCATCCTGAGATAACCAGGACAAATTCATTTTTCCCCACCAGTCATCTCTCTGAACCTTTGGTTTCTTCCCAAAAACCTTTCTCCCCCCGTTATGTCGAAAGGAATTTTAGGACTGCTCCTCCCAAGAACTGTCCTAAGTTTTGCGCCTGGATGGATCGCTTAGAAACAGAGAAAATCGACCACTGGAAATGGATAGGTATCTACACCCTTCTGCAGATTTCCCGTTGTGGCCCCCCTTAATCTTGTGGCATGTTGTTGGCTGCCCTCCAATTTTGGGACAGTTCGACCAATTCTTTTCATACAAAGTGTGGCATGATTACGCCGACACTCTTGGATATTGCTGCCATTACAGGCTTAAAACCGACCGGCGAAGTCTTCGACTGTGAAGTCGTAGCACCAATCTCTCTAAGGTTTGACGTTGGTGACTCTCCAAGCCGACATACAATAATTTTATTGATCATCATGCCACATCTTCAGGCCCTGTGACCACTGAAGAACATGTGGCCTTTCTGACTCTTTGGCTATCTCGTTTTGTGTTTTGCTCTAGATCAATGCAGATAGCCAAACATTTCGCTCTTCTGGCAACTCAGCTACACCAAGAGCGTGATATCACTCTGGGCCAATTAATACTGGCCTCTCTTTATGAATCTCTATCTGAAGTTGTCTGCCAAATCAAACTCTTTGACCCTGAGAACTCAAAGAAGAAGAATGTTTTGGTCCACGGTCCTTTTTGGTTCCTACAACTGTGGCTTAATGCCACTTTTTCTAAATACATAGCGTCTCATGGGATGAGAAGGGTTGCTTGTCCCCCAGAAGAACGACACCTTTTTTGGAAGCGACTGATCCCTTTGACGCCCATCGACAAAACCTTTCCTAACGTCAAGGTGTTTTGCCTTTTGTTTACCATCATGCTGACTCGCGCCGACTTTCACCCTTCTATGGCTCCTTTCAGCAGTCGAACTGAAGGTCCTGAATGGCTCACCAGGGCTTTTCCTTCGACTGAATATGAGCACAAGAATGAGACCTTTGTTATTTGGAGACGTTTTCTGGTCCCCCAATTTCTGTCGGTTGTAACCTCCGGCACCAACCCTGGCCTAGTTGCTTACCAACCCAACTTGGTAGCCAGACAATTTGGCCTTTGTCAATTTATCCCCAAGTCCCTATATTCTTCTCTCGACATACTCACAAACATCCTTTGTGATCAACCCTGGAGTATGATCCAAGAAGATATTGAGGCCCTTTGGGAAAACCGACCAAACCTCCATTCCATCCCCTTTCAACCAGCCTTCTTCTGCACCAAAGAGTTTGATGATTGGTGGTAGTCGTATCTTGCTGCTTATGTTGGTGCTCCTGAGGCCAAATTATCTGAACTGACTCAGGCTCTTGTTTATTTGCAGGTGAAATCGACCAAATGTAAGGCTCTCCATGCCAAACAAATTCGAGCTTTTCAGAATTATTTCCGAGTTGTGTATCGACTTGATAATCTTCGTCGGGCCATATCTGAGGCCGCGTCCGAATTAAAGGAGAAGGTAACCGACAGGCTCCCAAAACTTAAAATCCCTGGTTATTGTAGCGGGGTATTCGTTACCTTTAGATTTATTGAATAAATCAAAAGTAAATCATACAATTCGAGTCGCCACCGCACTTCTATTTATCCAAAGGAAAGATTAGAAAGCGAACAAAAACCGAGAAGTTTTATCAAATCAAAAACTAATAAAAATGTCAGAGATCTGGGTAAGAGGGTTGGTTATGCAATGGGAAGGTTTTAAGCACCCAAAACATCCTTAGTACTCTAAGGGAGCCCTTTTTGCAAATGTTGTATGGTAGGTTGGTATTTGTGAAAATATTTGTGCAAACATGATTGGGGAGATGAGGAAAGAATATACAAATTATTTACAATTTTGTTGTTTGAATGGATAAACCCATTGCCTACGTACCATCACAAAGGTAGGATCAAAACCTCGTAGTTCGGGGTAAAAATCTCAAAATAAGTTGGTGAATTGATTTGGACAAAAGCCTTAAGGTCTTTTGTTATCAACGGGAGAAAACTCAACCTAAACCAACAATCCACCATGTGAGGAGAGCTTCAACATACTAGTGAGGGATCCACCCTATAATAAGTATGGAAGACTTATAGTCCAATCACTAAGGATAAGGTGAGGTTTACATCAACCACTATGATAACTCAAACCTATGGCTAATGTTTATGAAAAATTTTTTTTAACAAAGGTGGTCATTGGAACCACAAAAATCACTTGAAGTGAGTTGTATTTACAAATTAGAAGTATTCACAAAATGAATTCAAAGTTGATTTAAGGTTCATTCAACATAAGTATTAATGAAAAGAGTTTGAAAAATCAAAGGCATATGGCCTAGGTTTCTAATTTTGAAAACAATGTCAATGTTTGCACAAAATGAGTTTGGAGGGTTAGAGTGGAGAGAAGAAGAGAAGGGTTAGTCCTAAACATGCAAAGATGAGAGAAGAGAATAAAACCATTGGAGTCCCTTTCTTGAGATCATATAGATGATTCAAGTTGCTCATTTCCTTTGGGCTTAGCAATTAATTCAAGCAATTAATCAAATATTCAATCAAGCTCCTAGTATCTTCCAATTGGACTTGTTTCTCTTAACTTGGATGCTCATGACAATGGTCCTTCTAATTAGCTCAAGTTTGGAATCCCTTTGTAGTGCAGCTTTTATGAGCTCGATCCAACCAATCCTTTGCTTGTAGCTTGATCTTGATGTATGATGTGAGAGCTAGGCTTAGGAATTAGTATTGATAATCAACTGATGTTGTTGAAAATCAAACTTGAAAAGTGAAAATGAAAATGAAAATTTCTTTGGTGAGAGGTTGGGAAATGATTTTAGCAGAGGTTTAGGCGCTTTCAAGTTGAGATTTGAGTGAGGCAAGCATGCTATTTATAGCCACAACTGCAAGGAATGTGTGAGCAAACTCGTGTGCATGAAATTGGATCCTCCATGCATGGGCCTGTACATGCGCATGTGAGACCCAAAAGCTAATGCAAATGCAAGCTGAAATGAAAATGGAATGGTTTGGACGTGCAGTTTGTATTACAATTGCTTGTGTGTGAAGATTTAACATGAAGTGCATAAATGGTCACAAAAGTTCATCTCTTCGAAAGTCCCAATTGGAAAATTCAAACATAAGCATGTGGGTAATGGTTGGAAAGGTATTGACATAAGGAACAAAAGTTATGTTGAAAAAAAATCCATTTGGAGTTTGGAAAATTGTGAAAACTAGCCATGAAGTTCAAGGTACAAAACATGTATTTGAAAAATTTGCCAAAAAGGACCAACTTCAAGCCCTTCTATTTCAATGATTCAAGCCTCAAATGGAAAAACCTCCAACATCAAAGTTGTAGATCTTTTCAAGGAAATAAATCTGGACTTAAATTTTGCATCGTTTGGATTTTTAATGAGAAAGTTATGGGCACTTGAAGTTGGACTTTTTCAAGATTCAATGGCTTTGGTCCAAAGTGACCTATAATGTTTTGTATTATCACATGTGTTTATTTTAGGATTATGAAATTTTGTCCAACATAACATTTTAATTAGACATCTCAAAATTTCCAATGCGCTTGGTATCACCTAAAAATCATAAAAAATGAAGGAGTTAGGTCCTTGAGAAGTTGACCTAAAATTAGGATTTCAGTCAAAATGACCTATAATGTTTTGAAATGAATTATGACCTTCCAAGTTTCAAATGGATTTTTGATGAACATGAAAGTTGTTCATATGGTTCTTAAGAACATTTTTTCTCTTGGGGTCATCTTCATTTGACAAACACATCAAAAGTTAGGTCTCAGTGGATTTCAAAATAGTCAGATGATTTGACTGATCAACTTCTCAAAGCCAAACTTCAAATCTTGATGAATGAATGATTGAGGATACTCACATAGGCTCATATATGTATAAAATTATGAATTAAATAACTTCCCTTGATTGTATTTGATCATAGATTGAGGTTTCTTCATGATGCATAGTTGAATTAGGGTTTCCTTGGGAAGCAATCCTCAAGCCCTTTTGGTTTATCTTGATCAAATTGACAAATTGAGATACTTGGGAGACATATATGATGATTTAGAGATTTGGGAACCATTGTCATGCTTGCTTTCATCTTCATCTAGCCATTTCTTTGAGTATAGGGGAATTCTAGGAGCCTTGGATCACATGATTGCTTAAGCTTCAAAACAAAAGAGGTTAGTGACATATTTTTGTGCTTTTGGTTAGTAAACAAAATAAGAAAAGCAATAATATACAATTCAATCATGCTTGGTGGTCTCAAACCAACTCACACAAGTCCCAACCCGAGGGTTAAGGAGCCAAGATGCTATGATCCTTGAGGCAAATGCCATGAGCAATGATATGATGCCATGGGGGATCTTAGGGTCAAAATTAGGGTCTTACAGTTACGCGAAAGACAAGTATCTTTACGCCCTTCATTTTGGAAACATCAAATTCCCTCCTTTGCCATCTAGCCCACTGGCTTTGGCCTTTGGCAATTCAATTCCAGATTGGTATTATTGTCCCTTTTCAGACGTGCAAAATGCTTATAAGAAAAAGGACGACAGAATGGTACCGACGAAACATTATCTGCCCTACTACTCAGGGCCACTTCATATTGATCCTCAATATGTTAGAGTGCTTGATTCCACACAAATTGGTAACACTTTTCTGGAAAGCTAACACCTCCTTTTATTTGGATTTTGTCGCTTACTTGCTTTTCTATGTTTCTTTACAGCAATCCCCATAGACCATGTGGATCATGTTTCTGCTGATGAACCCATCCTTTCGACACAAGAGACTCACGTTCGACTTTGGCTGATTTTCCGTTTTCTTTTACTTTGGTATTTATTTTTAACTGTCATTTTCACTCTTGCAGGCTGCTCCTGAGAAGTCCTCTGATGATGATGAGCGACCCATTGCCCAAGTTTTGAAAAAGCCCAGTTCTTCGGTATGAACCTACCCTATGATTCCTCTAAGGAAAACAATACGTGGTCTGTAACTTCTTACTTATGTGCAGGGTCAACCACGTTCGACGGATCCACCTGTCTCTTCTCACTCCAAAAAATCCAAAAAACATAAACGTTCTGCTGCCACAGGACCTGAGGTATTTCTTGTCGGCTTGTCTGATCTTCTAACTAGAATATCTGCTTATAACCTCTCTTCATGTCTTCATCCGACTCAACCATCTTCTCAACACTCCCACAAATCCAAAGGCCACCAGGGCCATAAAAGGAAGAAGCATGATTCTCCCTCTAGGAGTGGTGAAGCCAAGAAGAAAAAACACCACAAAGTGCTCACTCTAGAGGCTCCTTCTCTAGACGCCGACACTATTGTAGTCGACACGTCTATCCTTAATAAAGTCCCTGATCTAGCGGTGGGGACTTCAAAGTCGACCAGCACCCCTGTTGCTGCTGTCTTGGAGGCATAAAATCCAGATGTCGTTCTCCCTACACCGACACAGGTAGTCACTTGTTTTACCATCTTTTTCCCTGAATTACTGGACTTTTCTTACAAATGTCTTTTTCTTTTACAACAGACTGATGCTTCTGGTGAGCCATCTCACCATGTCGCAGACTATACTCCCTCGTCGCCGGCTTCTTCTCCATCTCACCAAGCACCCTCTATCGACACTGTTGATGAGTTCATTGGCTTCCCTATCCAGATTAGTGATAGTGACTCTGATTCAGTCACTAGCCCCACAGCGCACACGGATTCCAGTTCGACTAGTTCTGACTCTAGTCTTTCTTCAGCTTCCTTGCCTTTGCAGGATTCAAAGGGACCAGGGGATGTTGACATCACAAAAAACCATCCTTCTCAAACTACTCCTCTATCAACTACTTCTCCTTCATCTTCCCAGGGGCTGGCAATAAAGCCTTCTGCTCTAGAAGCAATTGCTAGGCTTCGTAGCGTAGTAAGATTACGTGATGCTTCTTCAGATTTTGAGCAGCTTCACCATTCTGGTAAGATGGGTTCTGAGGCGACGAAGATCAAAGCTCTAATGGACAAGGTTCGTTTTCACGCCTTGAATCCAGATATCCCCATGTGCTTATGAGTGAACCTGCTGTCGACCCAGAACTCTTACATGTGCTTGCCCAACTCAAAGAACTTCAGCTTTCAGAGTATGCTAAGTGTGTAATGGTCGCTTTAGAAAAACTTCTGGTTCCCATGCAGCGTCATCTCGACAGTGTTAGGGAAAATGAACACCAGATTGTAACTACTGAGGCCTTTGTGAAAGAGAAATGGGAGTTGGTGATGAAAGCCGACGAAGAGGTCACCAAAATGCTGGGAACGATTGAGGAGAAGAAAAAGGAATATGCCTCCAAACAAACAAGAGCTGCTGAGATACGCCAGCGAATTGATGACCTTCGGCGTCAAATTGCTGCTTTGGATAGTGAGTTGGAGTCAATTACTGAGGAGGAGCCGTGTATTGTCGACAAGGTTATAAAGCCAGCCCAAGACGTTGTGGAGCAGACCACCAATGATGCCTTGGTTGCAGCTGAAGAACTTTCCAACGTTGAAAAGAAGCTTGGACATCTTAAAGTCCAGAACGACAACTTGGAACCTACGTCTCTCCACTACAACCTTGAGCTTCAATCATTTCAATCTAGATTCGGTCAACTTTAACCGAGTTTATTTTTATGTAATATTTGAACAATGGCTTTTTTGCCAATTTTTATGCCATTATTTTATTTTTCAGCACTGTGTACATTTAATTTTCTATGCTTTTATAGCTGGTTTCAAACGTAGTTTTCTCCAACCTAGTTTATTCGACAACCATTCATCATGTCAAAATTTTGACCTCTTGAAGGAGAGGCCTATACTTTTTTAAGTATTTTCCATTTACCCTCAAGATTCGCCTATCTGGTGCCAACTATTCTACCTCGTAGGCATTATTAGAGAAAACCTGTAAAACCTTAAACGGTCCTTCCCAATTTGGGGACCATTTGCCCAAAACTCTATCATTTCTATCCATAGGCAGGATCACTCTCCAAACTAAATCGTCGACAGCGAACATTTTGCCTTTCACCTTCTTATTGTAGGCTCTGGCGACTTTTTCTTTCTGCCTTTGTAGTGAATCCAAGGCTAACATTCTCTCTTCATCTAAATCGACCAATTCGTCTGCCATCATGCTCCAATAATCTTCAGAAGGTATTTCGTATTGCCTCTGGATTCTGGCTGCATGAACCTGAATCTCTACTGGTAACACTGCGTCGTGCCCATATACCAGTCGAAATGGAGTTGTTCCAGTTGCTTCTTTTGGCGACGTTCGACATGCCCACAAAGCTTGATCTAATGTCTTATGCCAATTTCTTGGCTTCTTGCCTACATGTTTCTTTATTAAGCTAATGATCACTTTATTGGCCGCTTCGACTTGGCCATTTGCCTGTGCATAATAAGGGGTAGAAGTCAATAATTTGATTCCCATCTCTTTTGTAAAATCTTGCACTTTTCGACCCGTAAAGACTGACCCTTGGTCGGTTGTAATTGTTTTTGGGATACCAAATCTGCAGATGATGTGACTTTGGACAAAGTCTATCACAACCTCTTGATCCACATTTGTCAATGCTACGGCTTCGACTCATTTTGTGAAATAGTCGATACCGACCAAAACATACCTTTGTTGTTTCGACGAAGCTGGTTTTATTTCTCCAATCACATCCAATGCCCACCCTCGAAAAGGCCAGGGCTTCACAATTGTATGCAACTCGCTTGCAGGCACATGTTGTATGCCCCCATGCAATTTGTATTCCTGACAGCTTTTAGCAAATTCAATGCAATCTTTCAACATTGAAGGCCAATAAACTCCTGAGCGCATCAAAAGCCATTTCATCTTCAGTCCCGCTTGATACGCCCCACACGCTCCACTATGTACACTAGACACAGCCACATATGCCTCACTTTCTCCCAGGCATTTTAACAAAACTCCTCCAGCTGTCTTTTTGAACAATTCATCATTCACCAGGACATAGCTGAGGGCCCTATATTTCACCTTTCGATCTGTCGATGCTATAGGATTACGCAAATAATCGATTAACGGTTTACGCCAATCGCTTTCTCCCTCGTCGTCGACGGTCAAAATTTCAAAATAATATCTATTTATAGCTCCCAACTTTATAATCGACAAATCTGATGGTGATAACAATGTCGCTCGTACCTTCTCTCTTACTTGGACCTCTTCTTCATCCTGGTCTTTCGACGCTTTGTACCCTGAAGCTTCCTGCGCCAAATCGTTTGCTCTCTGGTTCTCTTTTCGTGGTATATGCTGGAGGCTTACTTGCTCAAACCTCTTGAGTAATCTGATGGTAATCACAAAATACATGATTAAATTTTCTTTGACACACCTGTATTCTTTTGATACCTGCTTAATTACTAACTCAGAGTCTCCCATAATTTTGACATTCCTTGCCCCCAATTCTAGCAGAAGTTCAAGTCATGTGATCAACGCTTCATATTCTGCTTCATTGTTTGTGCATACTCCTTCAATTCTGTATTTGAACTCTGCTAGAATTCCATCTGGAGAAATTATGACTCCCCCATCCCAGATCCGTTCTTATGCCTTGAACCGTCGAAGTACAATCTCCATGGCACTATGTTTACATAATTTTGAGCCATTTCGACCATTGAATGGTCGACAAGAAAATCTGCCACCACTTGCCCTTTCATCGCTTTTAAAGGCACGTATGTCAGAGAATACTCAGTTAACGCTAAAGCCCATTTACCAATTCGACTATGCAAAATTGGTTTAGATAACATGTGTTTAATAATATCAAAGTTAGAAGATACATACACATCAACAGGCTTAATATATTGCTTTAGTTTCATACAAGAAAAATACAGGCATAGACATAGTTTTTCTATATCAATATACCTAGTTTCAGGATCATTAAGCATTCGACTAAGGTAATACACAGGTCTTTCAACACATTTTTCATCCTCTTGGACTAACATACTTCCTATAGTCGATTCTGAAGCTGCAATATACAACCTCATTGGCTTATTCCTAACAGGAGGGGCCAGTACTGGAGGCTTAGTCAAATATTCTTTAATTTTGTCGAAAGCCTCTTGGTGCTCTTCTTGCCACTTAAAATCCTCATTCTTCAGTCGAAGGAGTGGTGAAAAGGCTTTAGTTTTAACACTTAAATTTGATATAAATCTTCTAAGAAAATTTATTTTGCCCAACAAAGATTGCAATTCCTTTTTGGTTGACGGAGGCTTGACGTCCATAATGGCTTTTGTTTTGCTTTAGTTTACTTCAATACCTTTTTTATGCACCACAAAGCCAAGGAAATCACCCGCTTGCACACAAAAAGCACACTTTAATGGATTCATTTTCAATCCACATTTCCTCATCCTTAAAAAGGCCTTTCGGAGATGTTCGACATGAGTAAGTCGACCATTTGATTTTATCACAATATCATCAATGTATACTTGCATGAAATCCTCAATAAAATCATGGAACATTGAGTTCATTACCCTCTGATATGTCACTCTGACATTTTTCAGGCCAAATGGCATGACAACCCACTCATATGTACCTAAGACTCTTGGGCATCGAAACGCCGTCTTCGGCACATCTTCCTCTGCAATAAAAATTTGGTTATATCCAGAATAACCATCTAACATACTTAAATATTCAAAACCCGCGGCCGAATCGACCAGCATTTCTGCTATGGGCATGGCATACTCGTCTTTGGGGGTAGCAGCATTTAGATCTCTAAAGTCGATGCATACTCGTAAAGACCCATTTTTCTTAATTACTGGCACAATATTGGCCAACCATTCGACATACCTTGCAGTTTGTATAAACTTGCTTTTGAGGAGCCTTTCTATCTCTGCTTTTATCTTTGCCATGATATCTGGTGCGAAACGCCTAAGCGTCTGCTTTACTGGCTTTCTTCCAGCTTTTATTGGCAGTTTTAGCTCTACCAAATCCCTACTTAAACCAGACATTTCGTTATAATCCCAAGCAAAACAATCCTTAAATTCTTTAAGTAAAAATATTACCTCAGATTTTAACTCTTTGTCGATGTTGGCGCTGATGTATGTTGGCCTTTTGTCGCCATTTTCGCCAAGGTCGACTTCTTCTAAGGGATCTTTTGGTTGCATCTTTTCTGGAGCCTTTGGATCTTTTTCAAACCCTAAAGGTTCATTGTCGTAAATGCAGTCCAAACGCGGCATGTTGATGTTTCCTTTAGCCAAAGCTGGCTTATCTAGAGGCCCTGGCTCAATAGCCAAATTACCTTCTTTCTTTAAAACATAGGCTTCGGCAGCCATGTTTTCTTCAGCCTCTAGGGCCGATTTTATTTTGTTCTTGGCAACGTATGACGAAATCCTTTTTAGAGCCTCTAACTCAGTCATCATCAGTGACATCTCCCCAGCCTGTCGGGTGGATATCTGCATAGGGTGGATCATCTAAATGTTCCACATCCCAAATAAAGCCATGAGTCTCGTGCAAAGTTAGAGAAACAAACGCTTCACTCAGATTAGCATACACATCCTCAGCTGGTAAACAAGGAGAAATGTTAGCCAGCTTTCTCTCGAATTCGTTCTTGCCGACATTGTTCACGTCAACCATGAAGTAACCTTGATCAGCTTCGATATTTTCGACCACTCCATCTTCTCTCCAAATCACCAATCTTTGATGTGCTGAAGACGGTACAACTCCGACACCATGGAGCCATTCTTTGCCGACTAGTAAATTGTAACTTGGCTTGGTATCTATCACCATAAATAATGTCGGCCTATTTATTGAACCAATAGTGATATTCACCATGATCACACCCATGGTGCTTTTTGTCTTGCCCCCGTAGTCAGACAAGACCACGTTGTTGGATCTAATATCAGTATCATACTTTCCAATCTTCCTCAGAATATGGTGTGGCATGATGTTAATAGTGGCGCCACAATCTACCAACACTTTGTTGATAGTCACACCTTCCACTTTGGCCCTAATCAACAACGGTTTCAAATGATTTTTCATAGTCATCTTGGGTCTCTCAAAAACTGCTTCTTGGCTCTCAGCAGAACCATCATTCAACACAAAGTAACACCTTGGCTGGGGTAACGCCATCTCTTCAGCGTCAGCTGTAGCACCTCAAATTTGCACCTATCATTGTACATACATTTTCATATTAAGTCATAGCATATCATGATACATTGCATGGCATTTGCATTGTCCCTCAGTTGCCTCAAGAGCAAGCAAGCAAGAATTAGGTCAACTGATCAGGAGATCAGTCCACCAAGCAAGCAAAGGTGTTTCTCAAGGAATCAAAGCCCTAGGTTTTGTCCAACAAGTTCACATGACTAGAGGATTCATTTGAAGTGTTCAAGTCAAGGGTTGGATGCTCAGAAGGTCATCAGTTCATACACAGTCAGGCAAAAACCCTAAAAAGTCAACAATCAGTCAAAGCAGTGGATGGTGGCCATTCTTGTGGAATTTGGGCACCATGGTCAATAATCAAGAGTCCATACAACTTGGGACATCATTTGAAGTCAAGGTCTCAAGGAATTAGGGTTTGGAATTCATCAGAAGTGCACAGTCAAGTCCAAAACCCTAGCAAGTCAAGGTTGGTCAACTGTGGTTGATTCTTTGGTTCTGGTGGATGGAAATGGTTTGAGAGAGCTTATTCATGTCCTAATAGGCCTCATGTGTCATGGCAATCAATATCATGGAAGAATTTGAAGCAAATCAGAAAATTTCCCAAAATAGAAACTGGACCTGTAATCTCAACTGCCAAAAATGGAAACTTCTTGATCCTCAACTTGCATCATGATACAAGCTCCAAATGAATTTTTGCCCAACATGAAAGTTGAAGATCTTGTTCTCCCATTTTAAAAAAGTCCAAGAACTCTCAAATCCCATGTATGGTTGTCAAGATATGATCAAATCATTTTCACAAAATCTTGAACTTCAAAGGGGCATATCTCTCAAACCATAGGGCCAAATTTGGTGGGGTTTTTTCCTACAAACCACATTTTTCACCCTCTTTCCAAAAATATAAACTTCATGACCTAAAACCTTGCCAATCAAAATGGCATTTTTTGACCTTTTCATTAAAAATCAAAGTTTGACCCAAGGTTGACTTTTTGACTTATGGACTTTTTGCACAATTGACCAATTGGGATCCACTTTATACCATATTTGTGACATGTTCCAAGCATCATTTCATGTTCATGCCATCTCCATACCACATTTTGGACCAAAAATACAAAATTGGCAAATTGTGCATTTGGCTTCAAAAAGTAAAACAAGTACAGCATGCAAAGGCAGACCACAAACAGCAATTGGTAAGCCATTTTTGCAGCTTGTAGCAGGCCCAAATCGTGGCAAACACACACCCTCCATATGCAATGCTCATAATTGGAATTTTGGCAAATGGAGTCACATAACCAAAACCAAGTGAGCAATTCATGTAAAAACTTCAAACAACATTTGCAAAAGTCTGTTTGCAGCATTAAGGCCCAAAAACGTACAGCACTTGCACCTCCATTTACTCATTTGTTTCCAACATTAGCAATTGGCATTTTGTTCATTAAGTCAAAACTTGGTTTAGCATTTCACTAAGTGAGCTTAAACAGAAATATAAAAGGTGTTCCTCAGCATTTGCAACCCTAGTTTTACACAGCAGCCACGACAGAAATTCATCATCTCTTTCTTCTTGCATTTTTGCTCAAGCACCATTTTCCATCCAAAACCATCAAAGCACAAGTATCCTTTGGTTATTTCTTCACCTAGACAACATACTGAGCTCAGTTTCTTCATCAAATCACTGCTGTAACCTCTTCATCGTGCCCTGTTTTCAAAGCTTTCTCCCATGGCAGCTTGGAGCTAGGGTCAAACCAAGCAAGGTTGAGCATAATTTCTTCAAGAATACACCACTTGGGACCAAAACCTTCATCTGTTCAAGCTCTAATCATCCAGACAAGCACTGTTTCTTCCATTGCTTCAAAAACAAGTAAAATCTCGACTCCCTCTTTTCTCAAAACCATGCGATGATTAGGGTAGATTCTTGTATGCTGAACATGTTGCAATTTATATCATGCTAAAAGGTTGGATATACTGAGAGAAAACTGAATTTCATTTTCAGAGTTCATGATAACTTGTGTTCGATTTGCATAGATGGAGTTGTTTTAATGAAATGTGGTGCTGTATTGTTGTCGTTTAATGTTGGCTGATGCTATTGGTACACTTAATTTTGGGTTCTGGGCATTTTGATTTTCCTGCTTACATGAAGATGATGATCATGCTGTTACTTTAAAACCCTAATTCTGTCCAGATTTTCATGGTTAATGTTTGTTTGGTTGTTGGTTGATGTTGCTTGATGTTCATTATGCCATGCCATTGTGTGTTTTTGCTCGAAACTTGTTTGATGTTGATGAACCATAGAGTTGAATTGATGTATGTTGCTGTCGTTTAAATTTAGCTCTGCCCAGGAATTTCTTTGGCTTATGCTTGGTCTGTTGTTAATTGGTGCTGTATGATGATGATGTTGCACGAACAAACTTGTACCAATGCCATGTTTGCTTGCCATGCTGTTCGAGTTTCAATTGTTGATGACTGTTTGATTGCATGATGAACATGTTGCTTTGCTGTTGTTTAAACATAACCTGCCCAGAATTTGCTCGATTGGTGATTTGTTTGGTTGTTGCTAGGATGCAGTATGAACATCTTTGTTTAGTTGCCATGCTGTGTGAATAGGTCTACTGGAAATTTGTTTATGATTGATGATTTAAATGATGAAGAATGATGCTGAATGTTGCTGTAAATGTCAAAACCCTAGTTGCTTGGAACTTTGCCCAGAAACATTGTTGATTGGCTGTTGTTTTTCGTGGTACTGTTTCATTGAGTTTGGGCCAACCACAACATTTCCCGTGTCCCTCTGAAGCGCTGCCGTTTTGTTAAATGAAAAGCTTATTTACGCTTTTGCCACTGTTGACTAATTGTTTGACTTGCCATGCCTTGTATTTTGTTCATGTTGCTTCAAATATTCATCCATCTTCCACAATTCATTTCTCTTTCAATTCTCATCCAAAAATCCTGAAAATTTTTCCATCATGTTCATGATTGAGTCTAGTTTTTAATTGTGATTTTAAATGAATTTTTCATTGGTTGGATTTTTTTTTTTTGGTAATTATTTTCCCAACATGTGTGCATAAATGATACATCTTACCATTTCTTTTGTGAAATACTCATGTTGCATCCAATGAGCTTGAAATTTTTTGTGGAGAAACTAGACACATTGACCTTTGTTTTGGTATAAAGTTTGTGGATTTCCAATTTGTGGTTTGCTGGATATGATTTTTTGAAGTCATGTGTTACATTTGAGGTCACACCATGATCATGCATTTTCCTTAATTTTGTTCACATGCTTCCTTGCATCCAATTGACCCCATTTTTTTGCATGAATGATCCTTTGTATGTCTAATTCATGTATGAATTTTCTTGGAATTCATTGTGCAATTTTCCACTTTGATTGTGATTTTTCTTCCCTGCCTAGTCCATGGTTGACTTTTTGTGCTACATGTTGCCAAATCTTTTGGGAAATTCTCATAACATATTGTATGATCATGAAATTTCATATGTGATAATTAGACATCTCAAGCTTTGCATTGGTGTTAATCTCATTCATTTCTCTTCTGTTTTCAATTTGATATGATTTTTTGAAGTTGACCCATGTTTGTTGACTTTCTTTGTACATGCTTGAACTTGGTTTGACTTCATGATTTTAATTGACTGCCTTCCTCTCATCCAAATGCCATGAAATTTTATATGTCTACCATGTTAGATGTTAGGATTGAGTGTGATTTATTTGATGATTTTTGAAATTGTTTGAGTTGACTTTTGATGCAAGTCATTCTGTTGACTTTTGCGTGCTTCCCATTGCCATATTTTGACTTCAAATGTTCATGAAATGATAATGATGCATGATATGATTGTGGGCCCAATTGTGATTGTTTTCTAATTGGTTGACTTTGACTTTGAGTTGACTTTTCCTTGCTGCCTTGACTTTTTCTTTCATCTTTGACCCTAGGCTAGCCCTAGTGGTCCTTTGGACTTATGTTGAGTTCATCTGTTTCAGGTTGAGCATAGTGCTTCCAAGATCATACCAATTTGATTGATGTTTGTTTGTCTATATTGTGCTAACCTTTTGTTTTGTAGGTGACTCATGTAACTTGAGTCTTGCTTCGCACAGTTGACCTTCTGTGGTTTACTGTTTATCCATTTCCTTTGGTCTTAACTGTTGAACTGTTTACTGATTGGTTTGAATTTTTCAGGTACTTTAGTCGCTTAAGTTCTCTGAACTTGCTTGCTTTGCTATTTAACATTTGCTTTGAGGTATAATCTCTTTTACTACATGTAGTCTGGAGACCCGGTCTGTTATTTGACCGGGCAAACTGTCTGAAGTCCTCCTTAAGAGGCAATGCCTGTGTTTGTTTAAAATAGTCCCAAGCAGGAAAAGTCCTCATTTGAGGCAATTGGTGGAAGGTAGGGATAAGTAGCCTATCCCCCACTATTCAGTGTGTCCTCTCTTTGCTCCCATTACATGGTTGAAGCATCGAGATAAAAACCCAAGATCTGATCGAGTCAATAATGGGGAAAGAGTTCCATCTTTCTGAACTCCCCCACTTTCTATTATTTGATGCTCTCCCTGATTAGGGATAGAAGCAATGAGGCACACCCCTCATCTCCTATTCATCTGCTTCACCTTAGCCTCTCAATGGCAAGGTTAAGAGCACACTTACCCTATTCCAGTTGGCCCTAGTGCCTAACCTTTGATGTTTGAGCCCCCTTGTTGGTGTGTTTATTTTCATGCTATATGTGTTTGTGTTTGCCTGCTTGCTTTGCCTCTCTAGGTTTAGTTTAGACTTGCCCTTGTGCAAGGTAGGTTGTGCTTGACTTGCTTCCTGTGCAAGTCAAGTCTGTGTGGCTTACTCCCTGTGTGAGCCATGCTTAGAGTTGTTCGGCCGAACTACGGCAACTCTGATTCTCATGTTCAGATGAGATACGTAGGCACGAGACGCGATGTCTTGCCGAGTTTGACTAACCACTAACAACTAACATCTATTTCTTTTCTCTCACCCTTGCTGTGATTGAGACCTCCCCTTTCTCTTGCCCTAGTTGCAATCGAGACCCCTGCTTCCTGTGCAAGCCGTGTCTAGGATAGGTTGGCCCGTGTGCCATTTAGCTAGAAACCTTAACTTAGGGTTGACTTTGCATGACAACATCTAGGCTCGAGTCGTAGTCTCCCTAGTGTTGTGTCTCCCTCTGTTATCTGGTTAAGCTAGATCCTTGTCCCTGCGTAGGGGAACTACATCGCCCTGATCTTCACACCAGATGAAGTATGTAGGCAGGAGATTGAGCTGATCTCTCCGGGCGCCCTTTTTTTCTTTGTTGTGCGTGTTTGGCAACTATTAGGCTCGAGCTCTAGTCTCCCTTCTAGTCTGTTTGTTCGCCCTTTTTTCTTTTTCACCCCTTTGTGTCTTAACCACCCTTGCGTGTGTTCTGGTTGGAGTCCGACATAAGTCCAGCGATTGGCAGTTGGTTTCCTGTGTGTGTTTAGGTTCGGATGTCAATGTAAGTCCAGCGATTGGCATTTGGGCTCCGCGTTTGCCTCTTTGCGTGTGTTTAGGTTCGGATGCTGACACAAGTCCAGTGATTGGCAGTCAGGCTCCACGTTTGCCTGTGTCTTGTTCGTTTGTGCGCGTGTCAGCCGAGCTACGAGTGCTCTGATTCTTCTCTCGTCCGAGAAGATACGTATGCATAGGATGCGATATCCTAGCGAGCATGTGTCGTCTCCCCAGTCTGAACTACTTCGACTCTGATGTCTATGTCTGATAGACTAAGTAGGCCCAGGATACGATGTCCTGCCGAGTCAGTTTCAGTCAGTCTCTTTCGCTTCTTTCAGCCAGTGTGTGGGTGTTTTAGCAGTGTTTTAGCAACCATTTTCCTTCCTATTGTGCGTGGATCCCGTAGAGTACTACGGATGCGTAGGGTGCCTAACACCTTCCCTTCGCATAACCGACTCCCGAACCCATCCTCTTTGGTCGCGAGACCATGTTCTTTCCCAGGTTTACTTCGAGCGTTTCCTTTCCCTCTTTTGGGATAAATAACGCACGGTGGCGGCTCTGTTGTTTCTTTCTTTTCCCGCCGGTTTTTCGCGCGATGCGACAGCTGGCGACTCTGCTGGGGACATAGAGAAGTTGACCTATGCTGGTCCATCTTCCTTGAGCGAGTCTCTCCTAGCGCTCTCTAGGATTAGGGTTTTGGTTGCTTTCTGCTTGTTGTATTTTATTGCATTCATTGTATATATGTACATTTATTGTTTGCATTGATTGTGTGCATGGATGTTTGCATTCATATTCATTATTCATTACTGGCTGGTTGTCTGTTTTTCTCTGTGTGGGGGGAGTCAGTTGAGGTAAAAGGTCCAATACCCAGACCGTGAGTGAAATCTAGGATACCTAGGAATAGAGTGGTTCATGGGAAGCGGGTGGTATGGCGCCACTTAGCGGAACATTGATATCACGAGCAGTTCAGACCCTGGTGGGATACTGTCGTTACATACTTCGGGTGTGTATATGATAGTATTTCCGCGGAAGGTTATTTATGCTGCGTTTCTCTCAGCTTTACCCTGGCCTAGACTACACCCGTGAGTGGGGAAGGGTTATTCATTACAGGTACCGTTGGTGACTATTGGTTCTGATGGTGACTTTCTGTTCAGACAGTGTGATCAGTTAACCCTAAGTTGGATTTATGTTCTGATTCCGACTGAAGCTTCGACCTAGTCAGAGTTTGCACAACCAGCCAGCCGTGTCTGCATCATGTGCATCATAGCATATTTATTTTTCAAAAGAAACGCATTGAAAAAAAATTGAAAAAAAAAAACCTTAAAAAAAAAAAAAAGAAAAAAAACTAATCTCTGCATGCATATCATTTCTCAGGTACATTCCCGAGCTTGTCTACTGATAGAGATGGCAACAGTTCCTGAGCTAAAGCGGAAGACCTGTTCCTACAGTTTCCACCGTGAGCCGTTGACTCCGCTAGTTGAGTTGGGTAGCCTCGTGACAGACGACCGATTGAAGAGTTTTGTTGGGCGGTATGGAGACATCCTGACAGTGCTGAAGACGGTAGTGGATCCAGTGCCTCTGCAGACATTACTACAGTTTTATGATCCAGAGCTCAGATGCTTCACTTTCCAGGATTATCAGCTAGCACCTACTCTCGAGGAGTATTCTATCCTGTTGAGTATCCCAGTACAGCATCAGACTCCCTTCTTGGACGTCCCAAAGGAGGTCGACTTCAGATTGATTGCCAGAGCTCTCCAGTTAAGTGTTGAGGAGGTTGGTAAGAATTGGAAGCCTTGCGGAGAGTTTGTCGGTTTACCGTTGAAATTTCTGTTGAGAGTAGCCAGAGCTGAAGCAGATAAGGGTAATTGGGAAGTGTTTCACGCACAGCTAGCTGTCATGATCTATGGGATCATCCTATTTCCCAGTATGCCGAACTTCATAGACCATGCTGCTATCAGCATCTTTATCAGAGGGAATCCAGTCCCTACCCTCCTTGCTGATACTTACTATGCCATCCACAGTAGGCATGGTAAGGGTGGAGCCATTAGATGTTGTCTACCTCTTCTGTTCAAATGGTTCATGTCTCTTCTGCCAGCCAGTGGACCATTTGTGGATACCCGGAGCACTCTGAAGTGGACTCAGAGGGTCATGTCGCTCACTTCTTACGACATCAGGTGGCAGTCGTACCGGATGGATGTGAAGGATGTCATCATAAGTTGTGGTGAATTCCGGGGTGTGCCACTCATAGGGACCAAGGGTTGCATCAACTACAACCCAGTTCTCTCCCTTCGCCAGCTAGGGTTTGTCATGTGTAGAAGGCCGCTCGAAGCAGAGATAGCTGAGAGTTTCTGTTTTGAGAAGAAGGATGACCCTGCTAAGTTGGAGCAGATAGGGAAAGCCTGGAGAGATGTTGGAGTGAAGGATGGATCCGTCTTAGGAAAGAAGTTTGCCATTGCAATGCCCGATTACACCGATTGGGTAAAGAAGAGAGTGGAAACTTTACTGCTTCCCTACGATAGGATGGAGCCGTTGCAAGAGCAACCACCTTTGGTACTTGCTGATAGTGTGCCTGCTGAGCACTATAAGCAAGCCTTGATGGAGAGTCGTCTTCTGAGAGAGAAGGAGCAAGACACTCAGATGGAGCTGTACAAAGCTAAGGCTGACAAGCTGCACTTGGCCCATCAACTCAGGGAAGTACAAGGAGAAGATGCTAGCAGAGCAAGGGGGAAGAAAAGATCATATGATGAGATAGAGTCCTTGATGGACGCAGAGCATAGGGAATGTCTGAGATTGCAAAGAGCAGAAGTCAATTATCAGAAGAAGATCAGGGACTTGGAGAAGCAAGTCAGAGACAAAGACAGTCAGTTGAAGAAAGAGATGGAGCTGAGACAGAAGTCAGAGGAGTATCTTGGAGGAGAAGTCTTGGAGCTAAGAAGACAGTTGAAAGAGAAGATCACTCCTCTACCAGATTGCTCAGAATGCTCACTGTTGATAGACCAGTGTCATTACCTGAAGACCCTCATTCCAGAAGACCGTCTGCCTTAGACTGTATCTTTGTTGGTATTTTTGTTGAATCACTTCCAGGCTTGTTGGATGGGATTCATTTGCTTGTACTCCGTCTTTGGATCATTTTGTTGAGAATCACCTCCAGGCTTGTTGGATGGGATTCTTCTTCTTTGTACTCTGTTTTCGAATATTCAGTTGTATGACTATTTTACCCTTATTCATATATAAGGATGTCTGATCTTCCCTGCTGCTCTCTTTTTCCCTGTATCTGTTTGTTCTCTTGTTGCAGGTTGCCATCTTTTCAGGATGGGTCAGGCTCTTTGAATGCCTGAGAAATGAGCATCTCATGTGCATCATGCATATCATTAAACATCATACTCATATCATTTGCATAGCAGGTGTTCTTGTGCCGTCTTCTCACTCCGGTTCCTTTGTCAGACAGGACAGCCGATCAAAGACCACACCGGTATTCAACCAGGCTCAATCAACAGAGAAGTATGGATCAGGTTCAGACAGAGCTGACCGAGATGAGGGCAAACATGGCCCAGTTCATGACAATGATGCAAGGGGTTGTTCAGGGGCAAGAGGAGCTGCGTGCCTTAGCCCAGAGACAAGAAGTTGTGATTCCAACATCCAACCGTGCTTCGCCCGTTGCTGCACCCGCTCATGAGACTATCCATGTTGCTGCTCCCACTAACGACTATGCTGTCGGGGATGAACTTGAGGGTATAAGAATCAATGGACAGCCTCTTGCTGCAGAGGTCAATGTTAGAGCTACCCGGGCTCCGATTCGTCATCCAGCTCCGTTTGTCAACCAACAAGAGGACACGTTTACTCTCCTCAGTGAGGACTATGATGTTGTGAAAACCGAAGAGAGGGACAGAAAAGTGGATGCTCTCGCTGAGAAAATCCGAGCCATGGAATGCCAGAACTCCCTTGGGTTTGATGTGACCGACATGGGTCTGGTGGAAGGGTTGAAGATCCCCTACAAATTCAAGGCACCCTCATTCGACAAGTACAATGGTACCTCCTGTCCTCGCACCCATGTGCAGGCTTACTTCAGGAAGATCGCTGCTTATACTGACGACGAGAAGATGTGGATGTACTTTTTCCAAGATAGTCTATCTGGGGCATCTTTGGACTGGTACATGGATCTGAAGCGAGAATCAGTCAGAAGCTGGAAAGATTTGGGTGAGGCCTTCCTAAGGCAATACAAGCACAACATGGAAATGGCGCCAAGCCGAACGCAGTTACAGAGCTTGTATCAGAAAGATAAGGAGAGTTTCAAAGAGTATGCCCAGAGGTGGCGTGAGCTAGCCGCCAGAGTGCAACCTCCTATGCTGGAGAGAGAACTGACTGACATGTTCATTGGAACCCTGCAAGGTGTGTTCATGGATCGTTTGGGAAGTTGCCCGTTCAGTAGCTTTTCAGATGTTGTCGTCTGTGGAGAAAGAACTGAAAGCCTTATCAAAGCAGGGAGGATACAAGATCCTGGCTCTTCAAACTCTTCCAATTCTAAGAAGCTATACTCTGGGGCACCCAAAAGGGGAGAGAATGAAACAAATGCTGTGCACCGTCGAAGGAGTGCAAATAGAGGACCATATCGGCAAGTTGCTGCTGTGACTATTCCAGCAACCCAAACTCAACAACAGCCGAGAAGACCAACTCAGCAGTATCAGACTCCACAACGTCATCCTCAGCAGCAGGCTTACCAGCCTCCCATTGATAATCAAGCTGGTACAAGTAATGAGAGGAAGAAGATCATTTTTGATCCAATCCCCATGTCCTACGCCGAACTGTATCCCACTCTGATAGAGCGGAACTTGATCACTCCCAGAGACCCGCCGCCCATACCCGTCAACCCTCGGTGGTGGTATAGGCCCGAACAGCACTGTGTGTATCACTCGGGTGCTCCTGGTCATGACGTGGATAGTTGTTTCCAGCTGAAGGTGAAGGTTCAAGACCTTGTAAGGTCAGGTATTCTGATCTTGGAGGACTTAGGTCCCAATGCTAATCAAGTTTGAAGATAACAAGTCCTGGGCTGGCGCCGACTTTTTCTTCAGAAGGGTTGTTCAGAAAGCAGAAGCTGCTAATGCAAGAAATACTGACAGTTGTCATCCCTGGTGGGATCTATCACAATTGGGTCACTGTGGGCTTTCCTACAGTTATTCATTAAGTCAGAGTAATAATCACTTTGTTTAAAAACCCTTCTCCCATGCCAAAAGGAGAAGTGATGACATTGTTGGCAACATTTTGTGCAATGATATTTTCATTCAAATAAATTCATGTTAAAACATTTGTTTTTCCAATTGTTTTCCCTTTTCGCTTTTTGCATGAAATTGGTGATCACAAAAAAACCTTAAAAAAAAAAAAAAAAAAAAAAAAAAAACAAGAATAAAAGCAATCTTTTCATCTGCATAACGATTGTCTTGTTTGTTTTTCAAAAAGCTTTTCATCTCTAAATCATTATGCAGGTTATTTCTCAAACCCATTGAACATAATGATCGGACGTCATCTCCCAATTTTGAATTCCCTGTATTCGAAGCGGACAAAGATGATGTTGAAGGGATTCCTGACGAGATTTCCCGACTTCTTGAGCAAGAAAAGAAGATCACTCAGCTGCATCTCGAGAATCAGCAGAACAGCCAACTGGGGCATTATCAAAAAAAAAAAAAAAGGAAAGAGAGGGTGCAAAATCAAAAGCAAAATCAAAAGCAAAATCAAAAGCAAAATCAAAAGAAAAGAAAAAAAAACAAAAGAAAGATAGCACCCTCAAAGTCCCAAGTTGACTGATGCTGAATTCGATCGAAAGGAAGAGATCAACTGCCATGTGTCATGGTCAGTCATATCAGCAGAGAGTGATGAAAGCATTCGACAAGAAGATCAAGCCTCATGTGTTCCGAGAAAATGACCCTGTGCTCAAGAAAGTCTTGTCTTTCGTGCCCGATTCTAGGGGCAAGTGGACTCCAAGCTAAGAACGTCCATACGTTTTCGAGAGAGCCTTTTCAGGCAGTGTTCTAACACTTACTACAATGGATAAAGAAGTTCACTCGTCCTGTAAATTCCAGATGCAGTCAAGAAATACTTCGCCTAAAACACAAAACAAAAAAAGCAAAACAGCTCGCTAAGCCGAACACCCCAAAGGGCGGCTTAGGCAAAAAGGAGCGTCTCGGTGGATTGAAAACCCGAAAGGGCGATCCAGGCAAAAGTTAGAGACACTGAAAAAAAAAAAGAAATTACATCCCGCTAGATTGATCACCTCACACTGGGGCAATCTAGGCAAAAATTAGGGATTTGGCAAGTAACTGCATCTTGACAAGACTGTGCTGTACATCTGTCATCCGTCAGGGATTCTCGATTCGTCGTCGACTGAAGCTCCGAATACATCGAAAATTCGGAATGGTAGAGGAAAGGTCATTATGTTCAATGTAGCCCTCTCCAATATATATCACCGATTTCAAACTTGTACAGATCTATGGAGTCTCGCCCTTTGCAGACTACCATCCCATCATATTAATTTGAGCTTTTATCCAATTATTTGCACTCTTATTTGTTTCAACTCAACAAACGTTTTGCATGTTTTAATTGATAAAGTATCATTGTTTTCAAAATAAATAACTTTTTCACAAAATTGTTCTTAAACAAAGCGAACCTTCACAATGATGGAAAGAATACTTAGGAGACCCACAGTGCTCTCCCGAGGGTGGTATGATTACCAACAGGTAAGACAATTGTTCGTATCTCGAGCATGACTGTATCTTTGTCCTGCAGAACCTCGTATGGTCTCTCCTCAGTGAAGTTGCCCGATGCAGTGTTGTTTGAAGTTGTTTATCTTCATGTTCAGGCAGTACAACATTTTTCTCCAAAACCCTATTAGCTCTATTGTGGGGCATCCCCAGTAGAGTGCTGTCTGAGCCTCATCGTGGGGCATCCCCAGCAAGTTTGCTGTTTCGGACATTATTGTGGGGCAGTTCCCCAAGCAGAGTGTTTACTGAAGACTTCAACTTTCGCCTCTCCAGCAGGGCAGTCTTCCTCTCCACCGACGTGGGTGTTTTTCTTTGAAGATTCAGTATTCGGAGGATCGACATCCCAGTACTATGTCATGCCCTCAGATAGATCCCCAAGCGGAGTTGTTGGCATGATGAGCTTTCTCAATGCCTATCTATCTTCATCAGAAATCTGGTTGCTTCTTGGTATCCCTGATTTCCAGCACAAGTTGTTGTGGCGCATCCGCCTGTATGTTGAACTCTGTTCTCCGGTTGTGACCGACAATCCCTCCGGAAGCCTCTTGTGGCTCTTCCTCCCCTGCAGGATGATGACTTTGGTTTTCTCTCCGGACGGTTGATTCCCGGACCTGTGTGTTGAGCATGTCTGTTTGTCAGCATTCATCATACATATTAGGTAGAATGCATACATGCATAATCATAGCATTTGGATACTCATGTTGCAGCTGTTGCCGTGTATCCGTTGATGGTTGTCTCCTGCTATTTGTTGATACAGATCTCTCCAGTAGATTTTCCTCAAGCAAATATGGGTGTGTCCGATCTCTCCATGTAGAGTCTACCCCTTAAGCAGAAAGTGTCTATCCTTTCCTGCCATTTCCCCACTGAGATACATCCTCGTGGATGACGGTTGCTTCCGTTCCCTCCCTACACGGGATGGGTTTTCCCTATTGAGCTCTTTCCTCATTAGGATGAGTCTTGTTTCAGTCTGCCTTTTTGGATCGATCCTGAATTGGCTTCCTATTGGCTGTCTCCCGTGCTTCCCTGGGGCATAAATGAATAGTCGCTCACTAACCGACACTCATTCATCTTATCCTCAGCGGAATTTGTTGGCCTCTACCTACAAACCGGTAGCTGTAAGTCCTATCTTTGTGGTTTTCTACCCACTAGCTGGTAGTTGTAAAATCCCACATTCCTCCCCTTGTTGGAGTTAACCCTTTGTGCTCATCCCGATGATGACTGGTTACCTTTTCCATTGGCCTCTACCTACAAACCGGTAGCTGTAAGTCCTATCTTTGTGGTTTTCTACCCACTAGCTGGTAGTTGTAAAATCCCACATTCCTCCCCTTGTTGGAGTTAACCCTTTGTGCTCATCCCGATGATGACTGGTTACCTTTTCCATTGGCCTCTACCTACAAACCGGTAGTTGTAAGTCCTATCTTTGTGGTTTTCTACCCACTAGCTGGTAGTCGTAAAATCCCACATTCCTCCCCTTGTTGGAGTTAACCCTTTGTGCTCATCCCGATGATGACTGGTTACTTTTCCGTGGTTTTCTGCCTACAAACCGGTAGATGTAATCCCCTTTTTGTGGTATTAATGGTCTTGTCCCTTTTGGATACTTGCCTTGATCAAGCAGTATCGTCCCCATTGGGTCTTCCCTTTCCTTTTGGATACTTGCTCCAAGTAAACAACCTGATTGGTCATCTTTTGCATACCTAGTCATGGTACTGATACCTTTCTTTTCGGTCGATTATTCATCTAACAACCTACAACCCGGTTATGGATAATCTTCCATGCGAGGTTTATTATCTACGTTTTGACGGCTATAGATAATATATCTCATGCACTCTTTGGTCAATCTTTCGATTGTTATCACCAGCAGAGTAAGATTCGTATTCCCTGCGGAATCGGATGTTCATCCTTTAACAAGTTTGCCTTTGCTCTCTTTAGGATGTTTTCGGTCGTTTATCCATTTAACAACCTACGACCCGGTTATGGATAATCTTCCATGCGAGATTATTATCTACGTTCTGACGGCTATAGATAATATATCTCATGCACTCTTTGGTCAATCCTTCGATTGTTATCACCAGCAGAGTAAGATTCGTATTCCCTGCGGAATCGGATGTTCATCCTTTAACAAGTTTGCCTTTGCTCTCTTTAGGATGTTTTCGGTCGTTTATCCATTTAACAACCTACGACCCGGTTATGGATAGTCTTCCATGCGAGATTATTATCTACGTTCTGACGGCTATAGATAATATATCTCATGCGCTCTTTGGTCAATCCTTCGATTGTTATCACCAGCAGAGTAAGATTCGTATTCCCTGCGGAATCGGATGTTCATCCTTTAACAAGTTTGCCTTTGCTCTCTTTAGGATGTTTTCGGTCGTTTATCCATCTAACAACCTATAACCCGGTTATGGATAATCTTCCATGCGAGGTTATTATCTACGTTCTGACGGCTATAGATAATATGTCTCATGCACTCTTTGGTCAATCTTTCGATTGTTATCACCAGCAGAGTAAGATTCGTATTCCCTGTGGAATCGGATGTTCATCCTTTAACAAGACTGCTTTTCTAGCCCTCTTCAGGATGTTGAGTGTTTTGGAACATCAACCAATTCACGCTTTGGCACTCAGGCCAATTTTCCGGTATTCATACCGAGGTGGCGATCAGGCCAATCTCCGACGTTTCAGATTGACATCAAATCTCTCACACACCGATGCTCAGTATTCAAACTGACTTGCGGCGCTCAAGCCATGGTTATCCCTGTGTTACCATTTATTTTGGTATCCAGGTCGACGTTTTCTGTTTCGGTGTTCAGGCCGATTTCTTTTCCGTTCCAGACGGACTGTTCTTTCAAGACCGTCTCTTTGCCGATCCTGAAAGGCATTCCTGTATTATATCCAGTCGGTGCAAATTTCTACGGTTCTTTGGTATTCAATCCCTGTTTACCCTGAAAGTCTGACAGCCGTTGCTATCATCCGTTCGGGTTCCCAGCTGATTGAATAGGGGCAGCTGTAGCACCTCAAATTTGCACCTATCATTGTACATACATTTTCATATTAAGTCATAGCATATCATGATACATTGCATGGCATTTGCATTGTCCCTCAGTTGCCTCAAGAGCAAGCAAGCAAGAATTAGGTCAACTGATCAGGAGATCAGTCCACCAAGCAAGCAAAGGTGTTTCTCAAGGAATCAAAGCCCTAGGTTTTGTCCAACAAGTTCACATGACTAGAGGATTCATTTGAAGTGTTCAAGTCAAGGGTTGGATGCTCAGAAGGTCATCAGTTCATACACAGTCAGGCAAAAACCCTAAAAAGTCAACGATCAGTCAAAGCAGTGGATGGTGGCCATTCTTGTGGAATTTGGGCACCATGGTCAATAATCAAGAGTCCATACAACTTGGGACATCATTTGAAGTCAAGGTCTCAAGGAATTAGGGTTTGGAATTCATCAGAAGTGCACAGTCAAGTCCAAAACCCTAGCAAGTCAAGGTTGGTCAACTGTGGTTGATTCTTTGGTTCTGGTGGATGGAAATGGTTTGAGAGAGCTTATTCATGTCCTAATAGGCCTCATGTGTCATGGCAATCAATATCATGGAAGAATTTGAAGCAAATCAGAAAATTTCCCAAAATAGAAACTGGACCTGTAATCTCAACTGCCAAAAATGGAAACTTCTTGATCCTCAACTTGCATCATGATACAAGCTCCAAATGAATTTTTGCCCAACATGAAAGTTGAAGATCTTGTTCTCCCATTTTAAAAAAGTCCAAGAACTCTCAAATCCCATGTATGGTTGTCAAGATATGATCAAATCATTTTCACAAAATCTTGAACTTCAAAGGGGCATATCTCTCAAACCATAGGGCCAAATTTGGTGGGGTTTTTTCCTACAAACCACATTTTTCACCCTATTTCCAAAAATATAAACTTCATGACCTAAAACCTTGCCAATCAAAATGGCATTTTTTGACCTTTTCATTAAAAATCAAAGTTTGACCCAAGGTTGACTTTTTGACTTATGGACTTTTTGCACAATTGACCAATTGGGATCCACTTTATACCATATTTGTGACATGTTCCAAGCATCATTTCATGTTCATGCCATCTCCATACCACATTTTGGACCAAAAATACAAAATTGGCAAATTGTGCATTTGGCTTCAAAAAGTAAAACAAGTACAGCATGCAAAGGCAGACCACAAACAGCAATTGGTAAGCCATTTTTGCAGCTTGTAGCAGGCCCAAATCGTGGCAAACACACACCCTCCATATGCAATGCTCATAATTGGAATTTTGGCAAATGGAGTCACATAACCAAAACCAAGTGAGCAATTCATGTAAAAACTTCAAACAACATTTGCAAAAGTCTGTTTGCAGCATTAAGGCCCAAAAACGTACAGCACTTGCACCTCCATTTACTCATTTGTTTCCAACATTAGCAATTGGCATTTTGTTCATTAAGTCAAAACTTGGTTTAGCATTTCACTAAGTGAGCTTAAACAGAAATATAAAAGGTGTTCCTCAGCATTTGCAACCCTAGTTTTACACAGCAGCCACGACAGAAATTCATCATCTCTTTCTTCTTGCATTTTTGCTCAAGCACCATTTTCCATCCAAAACCATCAAAGCACAAGTATCCTTTGGTTATTTCTTCACCTAGACAACATACTGAGCTCAGTTTCTTCATCAAATCACTGCTGTAACCTCTTCATCGTGCCCTGTTTTCAAAGCTTTCTCCCATGGCAGCTTGGAGCTAGGGTCAAACCAAGCAAGGTTGAGCATAATTTCTTCAAGAATACACCACTTGGGACCAAAACCTTCATCTGTTCAAGCTCTAATCATCCAGACAAGCACTGTTTCTTCCATTGCTTCAAAAACAAGTAAAATCTCGACTCCCTCTTTTCTCAAAACCATGCGATGATTAGGGTAGATTCTTGTATGCTGAACATGTTGCAATTTATATCATGCTAAAAGGTTGGATATACTGAGAGAAAACTGAATTTCATTTTCAGAGTTCATGATAACTTGTGTTCGATTTGCATAGATGGAGTTGTTTTAATGAAATGTGGTGCTGTATTGTTGTCGTTTAATGTTGGCTGATGCTATTGGTACACTTAATTTTGGGTTCTGGGCATTTTGATTTTCCTGCTTACATGAAGATGATGATCATGCTGTTACTTTAAAACCCTAATTCTGTCCAGATTTTCATGGTTAATGTTTGTTTGGTTGTTGGTTGATGTTGCTTGATGTTCATTATGCCATGCCATTGTGTGTTTTTGCTCGAAACTTGTTTGATGTTGATGAACCATAGAGTTGAATTGATGTATGTTGCTGTCGTTTAAATTTAGCTCTGCCCAGGAATTTCTTTGGCTTATGCTTGGTCTGTTGTTAATTGGTGCTGTATGATGATGATGTTGCACGAACAAACTTGTACCAATGCCATGTTTGCTTGCCATGCTGTTCGAGTTTCAATTGTTGATGACTGTTTGATTGCATGATGAACATGTTGCTTTGCTGTTGTTTAAACATAACCTGCCCAGAATTTGCTCGATTGGTGATTTGTTTGGTTGTTGCTAGGATGCAGTATGAACATCTTTGTTTAGTTGCCATGCTGTGTGAATAGGTCTACTGGAAATTTGTTTATGATTGATGATTTAAATGATGAAGAATGATGCTGAATGTTGCTGTAAATGTCAAAACCCTAGTTGCTTGGAACTTTGCCCAGAAACATTGTTGATTGGCTGTTGTTTTTCGTGGTACTGTTTCATTGAGTTTGGGCCAACCACAACATTTCCCGTGTCCCTCTGAAGCGCTGCCGTTTTGTTAAATGAAAAGCTTATTTACGCTTTTGCCACTGTTGACTAATTGTTTGACTTGCCATGCCTTGTATTTTGTTCATGTTGCTTCAAATATTCATCCATCTTCCACAATTCATTTCTCTTTCAATTCTCATCCAAAAATCCTGAAAATTTTTCCATCATGTTCATGATTGAGTCTAGTTTTTAATTGTGATTTTTAATGAATTTTTCATTGGTTGGATTTTTTTTTTTGGTAATTATTTTCCCAACATGTGTGCATAAATGATACATCTTACCATTTCTTTTGTGAAATACTCATGTTGCATCCAATGAGCTTGAAATTTTTTGTGGAGAAACTAGACACATTGACCTTTGTTTTGGTATAAAGTTTGTGGATTTCCAATTTGTGGTTTGCTGGATATGATTTTTTGAAGTCATGTGTTACATTTGAGGTCACACCATGATCATGCATTTTCCTTAATTTTGTTCACATGCTTCCTTGCATCCAATTGACCCCATTTTTTTGCATGAATGATCCTTTGTATGTCTAATTCATGTATGAATTTTCTTGGAATTCATTGTGCAATTTTCCACTTTGATTGTGATTTTTCTTCCCTGCCTAGTCCATGGTTGACTTTTTGTGCTACATGTTGCCAAATCTTTTGGGAAATTCTCATAACATATTGTATGATCATGAAATTTCATATGTGATAATTAGACATCTCAAGCTTTGCATTGGTGTTAATCTCATTCATTTCTCTTCTGTTTTCAATTTGATATGATTTTTTGAAGTTGACCCATGTTTGTTGACTTTCTTTGTACATGCTTGAACTTGGTTTGACTTCATGATTTTAATTGACTGCCTTCCTCTCATCCAAATGCCATGAAATTTTATATGTCTACCATGTTAGATGTTAGGATTGAGTGTGATTTATTTGATGATTTTTGAAATTGTTTGAGTTGACTTTTGATGCAAGTCATTCTGTTGACTTTTGCGTGCTTCCCATTGCCATATTTTGACTTCAAATGTTCATGAAATGATAATGATGCATGATATGATTGTGGGCCCAATTGTGATTGTTTTCTAATTGGTTGACTTTGACTTTGAGTTGACTTTTCCTTGCTGCCTTGACTTTTTCTTTCATCTTTGACCCTAGGCTAGCCCTAGTGGTCCTTTGGACTTATGTTGAGTTCATCTGTTTCAGGTTGAGCATAGTGCTTCCAAGATCATACCAATTTGATTGATGTTTGTTTGTCTATATTGTGCTAACCTTTTGTTTTGTAGGTGACTCATGTAACTTGAGTCTTGCTTCGCACAGTTGACCTTCTGTGGTTTACTGTTTATCCATTTCCTTTGGTCTTAACTGTTGAACTGTTTACTGATTGGTTTGAATTTTTCAGGTACTTTAGTCGCTTAAGTTCTCTGAACTTGCTTGCTTTGCTATTTAACATTTGCTTTGAGGTATAATCTCTTTTACTACATGTAGTCTGGAGACCCGGTCTGTTATTTGACCGGGCAAACTGTCTGAAGTCCTCCTTAAGAGGCAATGCCTGTGTTTGTTTAAAATAGTCCCAAGCAGGAAAAGTCCTCATTTGAGGCAATTGGTGGAAGGTAGGGATAAGTAGCCTATCCCCCACTATTCAGTGTGTCCTCTCTTTGCTCCCATTACATGGTTGAAGCATCGAGATAAAAACCCAAGATCTGATCGAGTCAATAATGGGGAAAGAGTTCCATCTTTCTGAACTCCCCCACTTTCTATTATTTGATGCTCTCCCTGATTAGGGATAGAAGCAATGAGGCACACCCCTCATCTCCTATTCATCTGCTTCACCTTAGCCTCTCAATGGCAAGGTTAAGAGCACACTTACCCTATTCCAGTTGGCCCTAGTGCCTAACCTTTGATGTTTGAGCCCCCTTGTTGGTGTGTTTATTTTCATGCTATATGTGTTTGTGTTTGCCTGCTTGCTTTGCCTCTCTAGGTTTAGTTTAGACTTGCCCTTGTGCAAGGTAGGTTGTGCTTGACTTGCTTCCTGTGCAAGTCAAGTCTGTGTGGCTTACTCCCTGTGTGAGCCATGCTTAGAGTTGTTCGGCCGAACTACGGCAACTCTGATTCTCATGTTCAGATGAGATACGTAGGCACGAGACGCGATGTCTTGCCGAGTTTGACTAACCACTAACAACTAACATCTATTTCTTTTCTCTCACCCTTGCTGTGATTGAGACCTCCCCTTTCTCTTGCCCTAGTTGCAATCGAGACCCCTGCTTCCTGTGCAAGCCGTGTCTAGGATAGGTTGGCCCGTGTGCCATTTAGCTAGAAACCTTAACTTAGGGTTGACTTTGCATGACAACATCTAGGCTCGAGTCGTAGTCTCCCTAGTGTTGTGTCTCCCTCTGTTATCTGGTTAAGCTAGATCCTTGTCCCTGCGTAGGGGAACTACATCGCCCTGATCTTCACACCAGATGAAGTATGTAGGCAGGAGATTGAGCTGATCTCTCCGGGCGCCCTTTTTTTCTTTGTTGTGCGTGTTTGGCAACTATTAGGCTCGAGCTCTAGTCTCCCTTCTAGTCTGTTTGTTCGCCCTTTTTTCTTTTTCACCCCTTTGTGTCTTAACCACCCTTGCGTGTGTTCTGGTTGGAGTCCGACATAAGTCCAGCGATTGGCAGTTGGTTTCCTGTGTGTGTTTAGGTTCGGATGTCAATGTAAGTCCAGCGATTGGCATTTGGGCTCCGCGTTTGCCTCTTTGCGTGTGTTTAGGTTCGGATGCTGACACAAGTTCAGTGATTGGCAGTCAGGCTCCACGTTTGCCTGTGTCTTGTTCGTTTGTGCGCGTGTCAGCCGAGCTACGAGTGCTCTGATTCTTCTCTCGTCCGAGAAGATACGTATGCATAGGATGCGATATCCTAGCGAGCATGTGTCGTCTCCCCAGTCTGAACTACTTCGACTCTGATGTCTATGTCTGATAGACTAAGTAGGCCCAGGATACGATGTCCTGCCGAGTCAGTTTCAGTCAGTCTCTTTCGCTTCTTTCAGCCAGTGTGTGGGTGTTTTAGCAGTGTTTTAGCAACCATTTTCCTTCCTATTGTGCGTGGATCCCGTAGAGTACTACGGATGCGTAGGGTGCCTAACACCTTCCCTTCGCATAACCGACTCCCGAACCCATCCTCTTTGGTCGCGAGACCATGTTCTTTCCCAGGTTTACTTCGAGCGTTTCCTTTCCCTCTTTTGGGATAAATAACGCACGGTGGCGGCTCTGTTGTTTCTTTCTTTTCCCGCCGGTTTTTCGCGCGATGCGACATCAGCATCATCTACCGACTCCTCCACCTCAGTCACACAATTATATTCTTGTGGTAGAATTGATACCATGTTGACTAAGATGTCCAACTTGCGTCCGATTCCAAATTGAAGTCATCAATAACCTCATCAGACCATTTTTCAGTTGGTCAACGAACATACTCCCTGATCCGTTCCTTAGTTGTCGTGTCGACCTTCACAACAACTTTCTTTCCAGCATTCGCCTCACTAGCCATACCCTTTCCATCTATTCCTCTAGCAGCCTCTCTTTCGGCCTGCTTGTGCCGCTGAAAACGTCTCCATTGAGTTCTCGACATGGGGTTCTTCCCCAAATAATTTTCAGAGACATGAGTCCTTTTCTCAGACTTGAACTCACGCCTGTAGTTGATTGCTAAACCTCCTCTTGCAGCAGCAACACTTTGTGGGGTTTCTTGTTTTCCCTGAGGCTTGATCCAAGTGCCTCTAGGAGCGCTTGCCGATGGTACGAAGCTCATAGGCCTCGCCTGAGCATTTTCCACAGCCTTCTTTGGGACTCTTTCATTCTGGTGTGCTCTGGTCGGCCCACTTCTTTTGCTTTTGCCCAATTGCAGCTTCTGGAAATTTTCAGCAGCTACTTTGTCGGTGACAGCACCACATCTAGGGCATAAGCAGACTTGTGAACCCTTATTCTTACAGTGATATAAGAAATCCACCAAATCTTCATCAGGCCTCGGGTAGACTTCAGCTATGTCGACATCTGGGCTTTCACCAGTTTGCTCTAGCATATCGGTCTCATCATATTCAGTGATCTCGACCATGTTGATCTCGACTGGCTCAACGAATAGAGCTTCCTCCTCGTGGAGAGGGTCAGCGTCGATCTTCATTTTACGGCCAACAAATTTCAGCCTGCCTTCTTGTATTGCTTTCTGAACCAGATCCCTGAAAAGATAACAAATAGAGGTATTATGACCAAGATAATTATGATACTTACAAAATCCTCTTTTCTGCCTTTGTTCTAATGGTGGTATTTTAGTACTAAGTGGCACCACCATTTGACCATCTTTAACTAACAAATCAAAAATTTCCTCACACTTTGTCACATCAAATGTATAAGTTTTTGAAGGAAATTTTGGATTGTTTTCGACAGGATTCTTCCCTTGTGCAGGAAGTAATAATCGACACTCATAAGCAGATCCTGGCTTTAACTTAGCCACGTAAATTTCTAATTCGGTCGATGAAGCATAATCAACCTCGTATATTGGATCTGTCGCGTCATAGTCGACGAACGCTACTTTTTCTTTCTTAGCCTTATTGTGTCTAACCTTTTCTAACCTTAGCCGTTCGAGATGTCGAACTCTATCAGCCAATTGTGACATACTCTTCACAAAAGTTGGGTCTATTTTCTTCCTAATGGAATAATCTAACCCCCTAGCAGCCATTTGAACAAGTTCATGTTCTGGTACTCGCGTAAAGCACCTGGCCTTTAATGATTTGAATCTATTCAGATAATCATCAATACTCTCAGCAAACCTTCTCTTAATACTAGGCAATTCTGCCAAACTAATTTTGGAGTGTTCTTCGTAAAATTGTTCATGGAACTTCTTTTCTAACTTGGCCCACGAATCAATCGAACTTGGGGCCAAAGAAGTGAACCATGTGAAGGCAGCCTTAGTCAGAGAGGAAGGAAAGTTTTTTACTCTCAAACCCTCATTATGAGCTAAATCTCCTGACTTCGTTAGATATCTGGCAATATGCTATATTGTCGACTCACCAGATTCTCCCCCAAACTTAGTGTATTTAGGCACTTCCATTCCTCTGGGTGCCTTGGTTTGGAGAATGAATTCAGCCAACGGGGAAGCATATAGTGGCCTTTGCAATGTGGCACTCATACCATTCCTAGCCATAATTCTTTCGACAATAGTTGTCAAATTATTTTCTACTGCTAAGTCTTCTTGTCGATGTTGATCGACAATTTGATCAACATCTTGGTGTCGGTTAACCAACACCATCTAGTTACGTCCTGCTACTCCTGATTCAACGTCTTGGTTTTGTTGGGGTCTAAGGACTTGTCCCTCGTGGACTGTCTCATCTTCTGCTGCCCCTATCTCCACTTGAACAGGAATGGTTTGCCTAACCACTTGTGTCATCTGTCGAGCTGGTGCCCCCAAGAAGTTACACAAGCGTGTCAATTGATTAGCCAGCTGCCTATTTGCTTCTGCAGATTCCTGTATCACAGGATTAAAAACTGTACCCATTTGATTATTTAACATATTAACTAACTCATGGTTACTATCATCCATTTGTTGCCTCAACACCGCTATTGAAGTGTTCGACAGCGACATGGTTCTATTTTGAATATTATTCCTATTCAGAGCATTGCCCCCTTGCGCTGATCCTTGCAAGGAGGGATTCGTATTTTGAGTGTTGTCTGAAAACAATGTTGCACTTGATGTCGACTGATATCCTGGCATTAAGGAATACGGCATTCCATAAAGAGGATTTGTGGTGCCAAAGCGAGGCACATACGGTCTGAACGTCGTTATCGTTGATCCTGAACCTCCCGGTGGAGGTAAAGGAATTGTTGCTCCAGGCGCACCCGTAGTCGACATCGTTGAGGTTGCACTTGTCATCGGAGGCAAAGTTGCAACCTGTGAGACTACTGTTTCCTTAGTGGATAAAGTCCCTTGTGGCACTTCATCTGTATTGGAGTTTGACATTTTCACAGTTTCTTGTGGCCTACTATATAGTTTGCCACTTCTAAGTTTCATGCAATTGCGTAACTACACTAGCACTGGTCCCACCGGGTGTGCCATTTTGTTTACTGTGGAAATTGGTAAACAATCGTTGGTCCTCCCTAGGCCTTACAACTAAGGGTTACTTGCAGGATCGACCAGTTGATCATAAGACATGTGCTAGTGTGACAGGGTGACTTATTCAATTCGACAGACAATTAACTTTGTGAGAAACGGCTTCTGACAAAGTATTGAACAAGCACAAGTTTTTTCCACACGAAATGATGATGATGCTATAGCCTATGGGTGATTCGTGACCGACATCACTACAACCTTCAAAAGACGTACACGACGAACACACTTTTGGTGAATTCTATTATCGTAATAGAATTAGTGTCGACAGCATAGACGACAAGTAAAATGATAACTCAAAAGTAAATGAAATTAAAATAAAGTGTTCAACGGGAACAATTGAAAAATAAGGAAGGGGATATAGACGTACTATGTTTTAGATACCTGTTTTGAGGTTTTTGGCATGATCCTGAGTGCATCTCTCCGAATCTTTTATGAACTTATGAGGTCTTCCCTCAAAGTTTATTGGACGTTACTTAAGCTGTTCTCAGCCAAGGGTCGGTCCCCCTTTCCCCCGCCGGGTGAAAACCTGGTCAGAGGTAGACGAATGGCCAAACCATCATGGAATCTGGAGTGGCTAGATCTCATATGGGGGTGGGTCGTGATTGCCTGTGTGGAATTGATTACTTTAGATGAACATGTAAAGCATCTCCAACAACAACCATGATTTTATGTAGGAAAGTGATTGCTTTAGTTAGACATACAAAATGTCTTCGGCATTATCCCTGACTTTATATGGGGGAATGATTGCTTTAGATGGACATACAAAGCGTATTTGAAAACACCCCTAGATTTATTATGGGAAGTGATTGCTTTAGCTAGACATAGAAAACATCTCTAATAGCACCCCTGGCTTTATGTGGGGAATTGATTACTTTAGTCGGACATACAAAGCGTGTCAAATAACACCTCTGACTTTATGTATATCAAGTATCAATGTCTTTGGTAATACCCCGGATTTCTTATTGCCGTGCATATTTACAAGGAAAATGATGTCTTAGAAAACATCAATTTATTTGGCTATTGTATCGTAATATAAGCATACAAATGGTAAATAACATAAGCGTAGCATCAGGTATAATTAAGGAACATAAAACATAACCAGTCGGGGTGACCACCACTTATTATGGCCTCTTCATCTACCTCTCGAAGGGAGGATACCCATTCTACTGAGTTGTCTGATGAGGGACATGACATTGAGCTCCATGACTATACCTTCTCCCTGCTCTTTTTAGAGTTTGGTATATTATTTTCTCTCCTTCCAAATAAACATTGATGGTGGTCGGTTAGCCCTGTAGGTTATGGTATTTAAGTTTGAGATGGAATGGTGAAGCGAAAACATCTAGCATGGTCACGAAAGGTCAACCAAAGATGCAATTGTATTCACTATTGCAAGGAACAATAAGAAATTGAGAATTTACTGCCCGCATGTCTTTTTTGTTACTGACATAAACTATTAGTTCCACATATCCCCCATGGATGGGTTGAAGTGCTATTGAATTCTTGGAGGTCTGAGCCTTCGTACGCCAACAATTTATTTTGGTCCAGGTTCATCTTCTCGAATAACTCTGAGTACATAATGTCACAAGAGTTACCGCCATCGATGAGGATCTGAGACACATCAAACTTCTCAATCATAGAGATGATCACTGGAGGGGAAATCTCATTAGGAATACCTTCAATTTTTCCGAGTCATGGAACCCCAACATAGGACGGTTGGGATTTTTTGCGGTCGTGTTTCCTTCTTTATGGTAGACAACCATCATTTCTAAAATCTTCCTCTTCATAGTCCCTAAAGCTAGCGGAAATATACCTGGATGTATCACACGCTCGAACATACAATAGAGTCGTCATCAAACTTTATTTATCCCCAAAGGGAAGGGAATACATCGATAAAACCTGGGGAAAAGAGATATGATGGGTAAGGAAGTCGGTTATGCAAGGGGAAGGTATTAGCACCCAAAACATCCATGGTACTCCATGGGAACCGTTTTGATCTTTCTCGCTCGAATAGGTGTTATATCTAAAGATTACTCGCAAAAGAATAGGAAAAGGAAAGAAAATAGATAAAGTGCCCGGTGAGGATTGAGGCCCTCATCCTCATAGTGCAATGAGGAATTCAGAGCTCCGTAGTTCAAGGAACTAATGGTGGGAGATGAAAAGAAGTGATAAAAAGTATGGTCTGAACCAAAGAATAGTGTTTTGAACTACAAAAGAGGGTGAAAAGATGAACCCAAGAGAAAACAGGTATGAACCAATAATTGAGAGCCTACAGCGTTGTATCATTATATTGGAACAACCGAAAAAGAGAGGAATTAGGTGTTTGGGTTAAGGACCAAACAACTTTTGGTTAACAAGGAAGTACAAGATAGAGCACAAATATATAGTGTATTTGGCTCAAAGGATAGGTATATCACGTGAAGTGAATGAATGTAGATTATGAATATATCATGGAGATGAATGGAGTGAAGTGACCGAAGTCACAGAATAGAATATCTGGTGATAAGCGACTGAATAAGTGTTGTTTGAAATTGAAAGGTGAAAGTGTATTGGAATCCATAAGATAAATGAGATTTCTACCATAGAGGGAAACAACTCTGACCGATACGTGGACTAGCAGGCCGCCACTGTAGGGTGTTAGCTAAAAAAGAAGGAATTAAATGTTTGGGTTAAGGTCCAAACAACTCTAGGTAGAAATGAGGACTTTTCATTAGGCGTCCTAAAAGGGTGTATATGGAATTCCAATGAAAGTGTATTTCGATGTCAAAGGAATTGATATGTCACTGGGTGAACGATTTATGATCGAGGGTAGGTAATGGATAGTGAAAGATATGAATGGTACCCTAAAGAAAAGGAGGAATAATTAGAAGTATGCTCACCAAGGATTCGCATCCTCGTGCCTACGTATTCTCATTGTGCAATGAGAAAGTCAGAGCAATCGTAGTTCGGAACTACGAGAATAGAAAGAGAGAGATTTTTCTAAGCAACGGGGACTCACAAGACAAACACTTCGTCAAGGAAGGATTGCATTACTGGAGTGCAAGGAATAGTGTATCACTTATTGGGGAATCAACAATTCGAGATCAAATCAGGATAGTATCTTGGATTCAAGGGAGGGATAGACTCTTAATTGAAGAGCAAAGTAGGCATTTACCAATACGTGGACTAGCAGTCTGCCATTCTAAGGTAAAGCCAAAAAGAAAGACTAAATTAAATGTTTGGGTTACGGGCTAAACAACTCTCAATTGATGAGGTGGACTGTCGATAAATCGTCCTAAAAGGATAGACAAGGAGTCCTAGGAGAAATATGATTGATCTCAAAAAGATGGTATAGATTGATTGAATGATTTATTGGATAAATAAGGTGGATTGATAAATAATATAGCTCGCGAAAAAACTGGGTTCTCCTGCCTACGTACCCTCATTGTGCAATGAGGAAATTAGAGCTTTCGTAGTTCAGCCCACTAGGGCTGAAAACAAATTTGATTGGAGGCCAAAAGAGATGATAGAAATTGAAATGATTTGAATGGAATAGAGAGACTTGATAGTTACTGGATGAGAGTCACACTAAAGTCTATGGGTAAAGATGGATATGATAAGCAACAAGCCAAACGTCTCGCACCCAAAGATATCCATAATGAGTGCAGGAAAGCTCCAGTCTCATTCCTTCTTTACCACTTAAGGCTCGTGGCATGTAACTCTCGTCTTAAACTTCAAGTGGAGGGAAGAGAATCTTTGTTAGTTGTTTCTTGCATTGATGAAGACCTTATCAATCGTTTGATTCGAATTGCACTAAAGTCTATGAATAGAGGTGAATACAATGAGCGCTGGGTCATACGTCCCATACCCAAAGATACTCAGAATGGGGGTAGGAATACTCAAGTACCACTCCTTCTCCATTACTTAAGGCTTGTATCGTACAACTTGGTTCGTGATTGATAAGTTGTTGATGTACTCCTTGCTTGTTGCATTTGCTTTATGAAGGGAGACTTGTCAATCATATGGTTAGAATTGTGCTAAAGTCTATGAGTAGAGTTGAATACGATGAACACTGGGTCATAAGTCCCATACCCAAAGATACTCAGAATGAGGGTAGGAATACTCCAGTCCCACTCCTTCTCTATTGCTTAAGGCTCGTGTCGCACTTTTCTAACTTTGATTTGACAAGCTTTTGAAGATTCCACCTTTGATGTGCTTGAATAATCCGCTGCTTGGTAGGACTGAGGATGCCTTGATTGAAGATCTTGTCTTGAGGTCTTGAGCTCCACAACTTAGAAGAAAAGTCTTATTAAGTAACCAAGGGTCTTTTGGTCACTCATGTTAGACTGTGGGATTATACAAGTTCAAAGGATTTAATCAATCAAAATTGCTTGTGATCAATTTAATCATGGGTTTTGTTTTGGTTTTAGGGAACTAAGTTTGGATCTAATCAAAGTTAGTAATTGTTAGAAACTACCCTAAGGGACCATGCATTAGAAATTGATTGAAAATTCTAAGTTAGAAGTCCTAAGGGAGCATGTACAAATTGGTCACAATATTGATTAAAAGTCCTAGGTATAAGTCCTAAAATTGTAAGGAAGTGATTAAATTCTATATCACATTCTAATTCTAATGGGATCATGTCATTCTATCACTAAAATACCAAAAATAAGCCCATAAGGGCAAAATGGTCCATTACAAAATATGTCAAATTTTATGGTCTAAAGTTGGTCCTAACCTAATGTTGGTTTTAACCAATGTAAAAATTGTCATGATTCTAAATTTAATCAAACCTAATGGTTCCTAATTTAATCTAATTAGAAGTCCTAATTAAATTCTAATTAAACCCTGATAAAATTCTAATTAAATTGCAAAAATCCTAATGATCAAGATTTAAACTCCAATTTCAATGATTAACCTAATTAAGCTAATAATATGCTAATTAACCTAATAAAATGAAAAAACAATAAAAGAAAATAAAAGAAAACAATTAAAATGGAAAAGGAGGTGTGGAATGGTAAAATGGTTATTGGGCTTCTAGAAGAGCCCATTGCTGTTTTTTGTACACCAATCAAGTCCAAAAATTGAGGGGTGTGAAGCAAAAATGAAAATGGGCTGCCTGAGCCCAAACAACACTCAAGCACTCAAAAAAAGGGGGGTGTGCATTGGAATTGTATGGTAAACCAGCAAAAATCCCAATGGGCCCGATGAAGCCCACAACTCACTTCTTTCCATAATCATCAGGGAGGTGCATTGGCAATGTGTGTGTATGGTAAGCAAATCTCAATGGACTTCACTGAAATTGAGCCCAACACACACCTCTGTTGACTTATCCAAGTCAATAGAGTTCAAATGAAATTTCTAGCGCACGCCAAATCCTCGCCATCGTTCACCTTGGCTCACCGCGCCAACGTCCGTCACCGGCACCGATGTTAACTCAAACCTAACCACCTCTACCAATAGAAGCACAAATCCAGGCTGATCATGAATATGGAAATGAAATAGGGAAACAATCCTTGTGTTTGTCGAATCGCACATGTGAATGGAGGAACCCTAGCCATCTAGAAGTTAAATTAAATGGTGTATGTCGCAAATCAATCCCTACAACTATGGGGCTTCTACTCCCTACTTCAGATACTACAACTTGGTGAGCTCAAAGCAAGAAAATGCCACTGAAATGAAAATGACATACCATAGAAGATGATCAGAAGATTCACCGGTAAGCTTCCTGGCCTTGATTCTTTCTTCTTCTTCTCTTTTCGCCTCTTTCTTCTTCTTCTGAACTGGATCAGTGCAAAGTGAAGGTGTTATGGCTTAGCTCAAGCGAAATTAAAGCTTCATGAGATCATGCCAAGACCAATGCCCATATAAGACCAAAGTAAGGTTAGGCCAAGCAATATTGATAAAAGGTGAAGATTGAGGGGTCATGGATGCACAATCAGGCCACCAAGTCCATCTGATTCACCATCTCCTGATTAGGGTTTTGAAGGCCAAAACAAGGCCTGGGGAAACTCCATGAGATCATGCCTTGAGAAATTATGGCTTTGAAGGCCCTAGAGGATTTCCTGGCCAAGTACTTGTTGAATTCAAGCCTTTACCACCACAATTAGGGTTTTGCATCCCCCATGTTGATGATAAGGTTAGACCATGCTTTTGAGCCTTGATATCCACACAAACCCTAGATTTATAAGCCCAAGTTTTTGAATACATGATGAATGATGCATGTGGATGAACTATGAATGTATGCAAGTGATCTCTTGATCAAATGGTTGGATGAATAATTAAGAAAGGGGAGGGCAAATTTTGGGGTACAGCAGTCCCTTTTGAAGGGATACTCACCCAAGGTGCTCCCCTGTAATGGCAAAAATATATGGACGGTTTCCTTTGTTGGCCTCTTTGTTATTCTCACTTGTTCTAATTATGGTAGCCTTTATGGGGGATTTATGTCGAACATGTGACTTCACATAAAAGAGAGGGTGAATTATGTGTTTCAGAAAAACTTAGTTTTGATTTTTTTTTGGAATTAAAAACAAAGTTTAAAAATATTTTGAAAATTGTTTTAATATTAAGCAACAGAAAAATAAAATTGCATAATGTAAAGTGCGGAAAATAAATAGTTAAGGGAAAAGAAAGAACACCAGAAACTGTAGAGGCTCGGTATTACAAAGAAAATACTTATTCCTCTCCCCAAAATTTGATCTTGAGAGTATCCAATAAATTTGAGAGATTTTAGTAGGTTATACTCATAAACCCTCTTATATAAGGAAAAATTAAGTTTAAGGCTAACTTCCAACCAACCATCAAACTATGGAGTGAATCGGTGAGTCTTCCTTCCAAACAATGAATCAAAGCGGTTAGTCTCCGTTCCATGAGAATCTTGGAGCAGTTATTCTTCAAACTTATAAAAAAAACCTTGGGAGCTTTAACCTTAACTTAGTTTTACCACTGGCTAACCAAGAACCTATGAAAGTTTTTATCATAGTATGGGCTTTCGAACCTAAACAAGGGTTTGATCACACAATCCCCGAACCAAATCTTTTTACAAGTTTAGCTTATAACCAAAATAAACAACCCCTAATATGATAAAATGTTCAAGCAAGGTATAAACAATAGTTCCTTAACGAACTTATAAATCTACCATTCCAGAATTATAACTTCCTCATTGGTGTAAGACCCCAATTTTGTCCCTAAGATCCCTCATGGCATCATAACATTGCATTTGCATAGCCTCAAGGATCATAAGCATCTTGGTTCCCCTTACCTTTGGGTGGGACCTCTTGTGAGTGGTTTGAGATCACCAAGCATGCTTGAATTGTATATTATTGCTTTTCTTATTTTTACTAACCAAAAGCACAAAAATATGTCACTAACATCTTTTGTTTGTAGCTTGAGCAATCACAAGGTCCAAAGCTTCAAGGAGATCATTGGTACAAAGATATGGCCAAGAGGAGATGAAAGCAAGCATGGTAATGGTTCACAAAGCTCTCATCCATCAAATATGCCTCCCTAGCATCTCAATTCATCATTTTGATCAAAGCTAGTCAAAGGGTTTGAGGTTTGTTCCCCAAGGAAACCCTTGTTCATCTGATCATCCACAATGCCTTGTTCTTGAAGCAACCTCAGCCCATGGTCAAATACAATCAAGGGAAGTTATTTAATTCATCATTTCATGCATATTCGAACTTATTTGAGTGTCCTCAATCATCAATTCATCAAGATATGAGTCATGGACTTGAGAAGTTGATCAGTCAATTCATCTGACTATTTTGAAATGCACTGAGACCTAACTTGTTATGTGTTGGTCAAATGGAGACGATCCAAAAAGCAAAAATGTTTTTAAGGACAATATGAACAACTTTCATATTCATCAAAAATTGATTTGAAGCTTGGAAGGTCATCTCCCGTTCCAAGACATTATAGGTCATTTTGACTGAAACCCTAATTTTGGGTCAACTTCCCAAGGACATAACTCATTCATTGTTTATGATTTTGAGGTGGGATCAAATGCATTGGAAATATTAAGATGTCTATTTCAAATGTTATGTTGAACAAAATTTCAAAATCTCAAAGGAAATACATGTGATAATGCAAGACATTATAGGTCCTTTTGGACCAAATGCATTAAAAGGCAAAAAAGTCCAACTTCAAGTGCCCATAACTCTTTCATCAAAAATCCAAATGATGCAAAATTTAAGTCCATTTTTATTTTCTTGAAGAGATCTACAACTTTGATGTTGGAGGTTTTTTCATTTGGGGCTTGCATCATCAAAACAGAAGGGCTTGAACATTGGCCAAATTTAGAAACTTTGCCTTTTCATGTTTTGCACCTTGCACTTTAAACTCAAATTTCACCAATTTCCACACTTCAAAGGGATTTTTTCCCAACATAACAATTGTTCCTTACATCAAAACCTTTCCAACCATTGCTCACATGATCATGTTTGGATTTGGCAAATGGTATTTTCAAAGAGGAGAAGCTTTTGGTTCAATTATGCATAACATCTCGAAATTCCATGCACAAGCAATTACCATTCAGATTACACGTCCATTTCACTTTGCTATGATTTCAGATTGCATTTGGCATTGAATTTGGGCCTTTTGAGTGATCATGCAAGCCCATGCAATGAATGTCCAATTCCATGCACACGGATTGAATCACACTCTCCTTGCCATTCCATCTATAAATAGGACCTCACTCCATTCAAATTTCATCCATGAATCAACCTGAAATGCTGCAGAGCTGAAAACCTAACCTTTCACCAAAGAAGCTATTTCACTTTTCTTCAAATTTTTCAGATCTAAAATTCAACTACATCTGGTTGAATCTTTGGATCTAAAGCTTCTAGACCTTCATCCTTTACTCCATTGATCTTTTGTTATGGCAAAGGAAGCAAGGAAGCAAGCTCAAATTTCCAGAATCCAAGGTTGATCATCAACTGGTTTTCTCTTCGAAACTCATTACTCTTTGATATATTTGCCTGGCCATTGTGTTTTCTGAAGTCCTCACTTGAGAGGCAAGCTAGTGGTAGCTTCAATCTTGTGTTTTATTGAACTGCATTTTTCATACCTGAATCTTCCATCTCGGATTTCTTACTCTATAGGAATCTTGAGTGTGATTCAAGGTTATAGGGGTGATGTACATCACCCCAGCTTTATTTTGATATAAGGATCATGCAAAATGATGAAGGTTTGAAAACCTGCAAATGTCACCGGATTTTGGCTTCTCACCGGAGAAGAAGGTGGCTCTGGTGGCCGTCCATTTGCCAGATGCGTTGTAGACCATTGGATCTGATTTCCAGATCTAATCTCCACCCTTGCTTCTTATGACTTTCATTAATTCATGGTGTTACGCGTGGACTTTGGTCTATGATGGAAGCGCGCTTCTGGAGCGTATGATCTGCCAGCTCAATTAATGAGCTTAGATCTAACGCTCCTTGTTTTTTGGATTTTTGATTTTCTTATTTTTATTTCTTTTATTTCCATTATTTTCAAAAATTCATATCTTCTTCATTTTAAATCCAAAAAATATGGGACCAATTGCATTCTTCTCCAAATAAATTCTAGTTTCTGATTTTGATATTTTTTATTTTTTATTTTATCATTTGATATTTTTTGTGAATTTTCTCTTTTCTGGTTATTTTTAATTCATTTTAAATAGTTCTTGATATTCAAAAAATACAAAAATATTTTCCTAATCTATTTGAATGATGATGAATCTATGAAAAATATTCTCATCAATTTTTTAATTGATATGAGATTTATTTGAGATTTTAGTTCAATTAGGTTATTTTTATTCATTTTTAATTGATTAAAAATAGTTTCTGACTTTTAAAAATGCTGAAATTTTTTGTCAAACTTTGTTTGACCTTGTTGAACTTTGGATAAATCACTTGGACCTTTCAAGGTTGATTTGAAGTGATTTTGAAGTTTGACCTTTCTTTTATTTTTAATTCAAGTTTATTTTAATATTAAAAAATGTCAAAAATATTTTGCTTGATGTTTGACCTCCAATCTTCATCCCATTTCTGATTTCTCATTGTTTGACTTTGACTTTCAATGTCATTTGGTCAACACACATGGATTGGTACATTTTATTTCACCTTATGTACTTTATTCTTTTCCATTTCCTTTTCACCTCTTTCTCCTTCTTCTTCTTCTTTCTTCTTTTTGATCAATGAGTTAAAGGTTGATAAGTTAGCATTGATTAGAGAGACTTAACCTTCCTTGATTCAAATCTATTTCATCTTGATCAATTGATCAAGTGAATGGCTTTGCATTAAGGATAGGTTGTCTCCTAAATCATGCAAAAGACTTAAACCAATACAAGATCAATTCTCTTCTTCTTTTTGGCATGGCAAGTTGTTGGAACTTGGTTCACTAATTAAGACTTCTAACTTGTGTTGTTGCCTACATTATTATTGACCGGCCTCAGATAGTTGTGACTTCTACATAAGTCCAATTACGATTGCTTAACATAGCGCTAAATTTGCCTTATGGCCCACTAACTACTAACACTAACCATTAACAATTAACATTTACTTTTTGCCCCTTTACTTTTATGCAATTTACTATTCTTGCACATGTTATCCATTTGCTTTTTTCCTTCGCTCACTTGAGCACATGTTTATGTTAATGCCATTTGCCTTTTGCTCACTTGAGCACATAATTGTGTATATACTATTGTGCTTGTATTTTGTTTTGATTGTTGTGAACCAAATACAAAGAAATGAACAAATGGACTTAGTTTCTAGGATATTCCCTATGCAAAAATGGAGTAAAAAGGATCTTAATGTTGAAGATGGATTAGAAGGACCAAATCTCTAAACTCACTCTTGTCCATTCTTGATTTACTTCATGGAACTTTTGATGTGTGTGCTTTTGTGCTAGGGAATTCTTGAGCTTACTATTATTGTGATTGCTTATTCCAAAGGATGAGAGCTACTTGGATCATCAATATGATCTCAAGAGAGGAACTCCATTGTGGTTTTGTTTCTTATTCCTTACCTCTTGCATGCTTAGGACTTTATCCCTTCTTCTTCTTCTCTCCACTCAAAAGTCTTTTTGTGGGTCCAATGGCCACTTCCTTAATCAAAACTTTTTTCATAACCTTTAGTTATTAGGTTTGAGTTATCTTTGTGGTAGATGTAATACTCACCTATATCCTTAGTGATCGACAATGAGTCTTCCATGCTTATTATAGGGTTAACCCCTCACTAGCATGTTGAAGTTATCCTCACATGGTGGATTTGTGGTTTTAGGTTGAGTTTTCTCCCTTTGATAACAAAAGACCTTAAGGCTTTTGGACCAATCAATTCACCAACTCATTTTGAGATTTTTACCCCGAACTACGAGGTTTTGATCCTAATCTTTTTAAGATGGTACGTAGGCAATGGGTTTATCCATCCAAACACAAAAATGTAAATAACTTGTATATTCTTTTCTCATCTCTTCAATCATGTTTTAACAAACAAATTTTTCACAAAACAACAACCTTGCAACAAGTATGAAAAGGGCTCCCTAGGAGTACCTAGGATGTTTTGGGTGTCTAACACCTTCCCATTACATAACCAACCCCCTTACCCAGATCTCTGATTCTCTTTTACTAGTTTTTGTTAAAACTTTTAGGTTTTTGTTCGCTTTCTAACCATTCCTTTGGATAAATAGAAGTGCGGTGGCGACTCGACTTGTATGATTTACCTTGGATTTAGTCAATATCTCTAATGGTAACGAATACCCCGCTACAGAAAAGTGGCGACTCCACTGGGGACATTTGCCTAGTGGGTTTTGCCTACTTTTCGTATTTGTTGTATTATATTGTATTGTTTTGTGACATATTTTTGTGCAATTTGGGATTACTGTATTGCATGTAATGATTGAATTGCTTGAATATTAATTCCTTGTGTGCTTGGTGATCTTTGTGAGATGAGTTCTATACCCGGACTCGAGTGTACTTAGGATAGGAGAATGGCATAGTCTTGGTGACTTGTGTGGAGTTATTCCTTAGCAAGTTGACTTGCAAGTCCATTCACTTGGTGGAGGTCATGTTGGGATCAATAATATCACACAAGTAGTTGTGGTTAGACATTACTCTTTCCAATATAGACCTTAGAAGCCAAGGACCTTAGTTTACCTAGCCCATCTTGGCCTATTCTTAGGATGTAGTGCGAAAATCGTTCAAGTGTAAGATTTGATACGATTGTTACGTGATACTACAATCATAAGAGTCTCTCTTGAGAATATTTTTGGAATGCGAGTAGTCGTTTACCCGATAATATCCGAAAGATGGGATGATGACTATGGGAACCTCTTGTAGAACATGTCTGGCAGGTTTAAACTCTAGTACACTCCCTTTGGGTGGTTCTTAACCGAGACTCCATGCTTGTGACTCGCAACAAACCCTTGATTCGTGGTTGATTCGTTCATGTATCCTTAATATCAATGGAACTTGGGTGTTGATAAGGTGTAAACCATAATCCACCAAAATGGATGATTGATATTAAGGATGATATGATCCATCCCATGACCTTTGTTTGGTGTGCTTTGCTTGATCCTTGAGTGTGATTGTTGCATTCAGGCATTCATGCACCCATTTGCATCCATACATCAATAAATAAGGAAATTTTCAAGGAACTTAAGAGGTCTATTTGCAAATTTTCAGACATGGAAAGACAAAGAAGGAATACAAAGAAGTACAGTTTCAGACAACCAGATTTGAAAGAGTTAAGGAATCTGACATCCTATGTACTAGATCCCTTGGGTTTCAAGGCTCGTTTTGGGAAGCTTCTTCCTCTTCTGACTACTCAGGTGGATGAAGGATTGATGAGTGTATTGGTGCAGTTTTATGATCCCTTGTACCGTTGCTTCACATTTCCGGACTTTCAGCTCTTGCCCACGCTTGAGGAGTATGCCTACCTTGTGGGTATACCTATTCTAGACCAGTTGCCGTTCAGTGGCTTGGAGAGTGTTCCCACTTCTCAAGAGATAGCAGACATGTTACACATAGACGAATCTCTGGTTGGTGCTCATATGACTACCAAAGGTGGAATTCAAGGTCTCCCTTTTGAGTTCCTCATTGCTCAAGCTACTGTGTATGGGAAGGCCATGAGTGAGGACGCCTTTGAGGCCATATTTGTACTTCTCATCTATGGGTTAGTATTGTTCCCCAACATCGACAAGTTTGTGGATGTGAACGCTATTAGGATTTTCTCTACTCTTAATCCCGTTCCGACTCTGTTGGGTGACACTTATTTTTCTTTGCATATGAGGAATGCAAAGGGTGGTGGTGCCATTGTGTGCTGTTTGCCTCTGTTGTATAAGTGGTTTATTTCTCACTTACCGCAGATGGTCGCCTTCAAGGAGAACAAAAGATGTCTACGGTGGTCCACGAGACTTATGTCTCTCATAATGATGATATCTCTTGGTACAATCGTGTGTATGATGGTGTGCAGATTATCGACTCTTGTGGCGAATTCTTCAATGTACCTCTTCTTGGTACATGTGGTGGGATTAACTACAACCCTGTTTTGGCACGTCGTCAGCTTGGGTTTCCCCTAAAGGATAAACCCAATAACATTCTGTTAGAGGGTGTGTTCTTTCAGGAGCGTAAAGATCCCCAAAACTTGAAGGGCAGAATGGTCCGCGCTTGGCGCAAGATCCATAGGAAAGGAAGAAAGGAGTTGGGTCCTAAGAATTGTGTTTCTATGGAGTCTTACATTGCTTAGGTTAGGAAGAGAGCGTCTGAGTATCTCATGCCTTACGAGTATCCAAGACCTACACCTTTGGTTATGGCTGGGCCTTCAACCCTCCCTGACCAAGGAGTAGAGGAGTTGAGAGACGAAGACCGATCATGTGCTTGGATCCGTGAAAGAGAGGAGTTGCTTCAGCAGATCAAGGAGAAGGATGCTTTGATAGAGTTCCTCGAACATCAGGTTATTGATGATCCTGATGATGCATGGACTTCTCTACTTCCTCAGTCTTCCAAGTTTTGGAAAAGGAAGTACGATCGACTCGCCAAGGAGAAGGCATATATGGAGGCAGCTTACGAGAGGGAGGTGAAGAGGCTTCGTGCATCTTATCTTCCTGTATCCCGAGCTTTAGATGATTGTTTCTAGGGATCCATAGGATGATTATTTTCCTTTTCTCTTATATATGGTTACCAATGTTGTACTTCTTTGGTGTAAAATATTTTCCAGATATTATGTTTCCATATAAAAGTGTTTAATACTTCCAAACTTTGCAAATAGAACCCTAAAGTTCCTTTGAAATAAAAGAAAAAATCATATGCACGAGCATTGCATGCATCATGTGCATAAGCAGGTTTTGTTCCCGGCTTCTTATCCTGTGGTCTAACTCTGTGTTCTTCATTTATTTTGAAGACAAGTTGACTCACTGGTACTACACCAGAGCCAAATTTCAAGACTGATGGATCATTTGGAACAAGAGAACCGCGAGCTGAAAGAGGAAGTGGCCAGACTAAGTGCCTTGATGGAATCATTCATGGTTGCCCAGAGCCAATCTTCTCCGACACCTTCAACTCCTCCCCAGAGGACCGTCATCTCTGAGATTGTCTCCTCGACTCTGCCTGCAGCTGATCGCGACTTTATGAGTCGAATTTGGGGTACAAACTGCAAGTGCACAGTTCTATCGCGTAGTTTTAAAAGATATCGATCCCACAGGGACTTATGAATCGATATACCGTTATCTAAGGTTACTTCGTAAAGCTAAGGTGAATAATGGTTGATTGTTTGGGGGCGAAGCTAAAAACTAAACTAAGATCTAGATTAAATATTAATAAAGCGGATATCGGTATGTAGTTCGTCGTAATTAGGGAATCAATTCTTTGTCGGTTTCTTGGTTTTAAAATAAATCGTTTCAGTTAACTTTACTGATTAAAGGTTTTATCTCAAACTCTCGCTCTGTTGAATAAACCATGATTTTATGTTAATGTAGCTGTCACTTATAATTAAGTCAAAAACCGCTTTTTGAAAGCAATAAAGTTGCAGAAACTCTTTTTAAGAAAACACTGACCGTTTTAAATACCCTTATCTCAAACTCTCGCTCTGTTGACTTAGGTTATACAATTAAACCCGAATGCTTAACTCTCGTCCTCACATTCAATCTTTAAAAATACTTTTTGGAAAAGGTCAGAATTTAATTAACTCTAAAACTTGCTCTCGCCCTGATCTAGAATTAATGCCTAATTTACACTGTCCAGTTAAAACCTCAAACTCTCGCTCTATTGATTTTAACTTCTTTATGTCTTCTACTTTTGTAAAAAATTCTTGTTATTAAACCTGTAAATTGAGACCGTAAAAAGATTGATTTTAATTTTAAATTTAATTAGACCGACTTAGTCTTGATCCCTTATTCCGCTTACTTTACATACCGATATCTAGGCGAATTAGCCAGACATACTAAACAAACAAAAATATATATCATGCATAAACAGACTCATCACAAGCAGATAATATAAATAAGTAATAAAACAAAGCATTAAATAATAATTAAAGAACCTGAATGCGTTAAACAATAGTCTTGAACACTCCACCACAAGCCGGTAGGATTTGTTCTTGGATTCTTCAATTAAACAACAAATTAAAACGAAGGAAATAAAAAACTAGATTCTAACGTAAGGTTAGATCCGGTAAAAGTTGCACAATAGTTTCCGGTGTAGAAACTGTTGTGCGAAAAGGATTAATTAAATGCTAAAAAGGAAAGTATAAATTGCAAGGGAAATAGTGTAGAACTTGTAAAAAAATAAATAAAGAAACAATACTGAAATTGCTGGAAAAGAAAATAAGCAAAAGCGGCAGAGGAAAAAAATTGGAAAAGCTTCGGAACCCCCTTTAGGTTTTCCAAAGTGGCTATTTATATTGGTGTCATTAGGTAACTGTCTGCTGCCAAAAGGTCTTTAACGTGGCTAATTGCATGGCGTGGATATAGGGCCCAACACTCCTCAACGTCTCTTCAAGACTCTGAGGCGTTACTTGCGCCCAAAAAGTAGGGGAATGGTGTGACGTTCGTCACACCATGTGTGACGTTCGTCACAAGGCTGTTTTGCGTGACGCTCGTTACGCCCTCTGTGACGTCCGTCACAGGCACAACATTTGTGTCTTGCGCTTTGGGCTGGGCTTTGGCATTTGGTTCTTTTTCTCTCCTTTTTGCACCTCCTTTTCTTCCATTTTTACTAGTGCTTCGAAATAAACCACCTGAGACAAATAGGAAGAAAATACCGCGTAATATCATATAAAATGAAGTGAACTGAAATAAATAATAATAAAATTTAATTGAATTAAGTCCAAAAATATGATATAATTTCGTGTTATCAAACTCCCCCATACTTAGATCTTTGCTTGTCCTCAAGCAAAATTCAGTATAGAACTCGTTTTAGAAATTTAGCCAGATGAAATTTCAAAACACACATCAATTCGTAATAGGTTGCAAGTGGATTTTGTTTAGAAGTAACTTGAGTTAAATCTTGATATCAACAACCACCGTCACAACCTAGACAACCCCACCTTATGCAAATCAGTTCAAGTACACTATGATAGCTATCCTAGTTCCTTTACTCTTATTTCACCCGTTTTCATTCTAGCGAAATCACATTAAGCCCTTTATCTTTTCGCGCACATAGTGGAGTAACCGGTTAGTGATTATGATTCCCTTTTAGCTGGAAGTTCTGGTACATAAATCGGATAACTTCGTTATTCAGTCCATTGCAAATTGCGGGGGATCGAACCGTAGTCCGCCCTACCAAGTTCAGTACCAGATACCTGCTGAACCAACTCATAATGGATCTTTCATATTATGCTTTTGTATGATCTGCAACCTTTAGATTGAATGATCTGGTAAGGATCACCTAACTTAATTAGTGCATTTCCTGATATATATTTTTTTATGTTACTTTGGGAAACATCCACTTATATTCATCGGCTCTCCACGTAGTTTGCTATTAAGATGGTGCTGACTTCTCGTATAAACTACTCGGGGTTACTATAAAACTAAAAGTTCAAGGGATTGGTATAATAGGTACTTATCCTGATCTAACGTGTTGGGTTCGTTTAGAGTGTTTGGCGGTAGTAGTCTTTGTCTTGATTCGACTCAAGATTGATAAGATGAGCAACCTTTATACTTACTGGGTGTTGAGTTTTTGTTGTGTGGCTCATGAAAGTTTGAGGGAATAGATAATAGAAATTTATTCACACTCGGGACTTAACTTAAAATAATAGATTTTTTTTTTTTTTTTATTATTTTAAAAAACAAATAATAAAGCAAAACAATGGAGGGAAAGGTACATACTTGAAAAATAGAAAGAACAAGGTTTCCCCCCCATACTTAAACTAAACATTGTCCCCAATGTTTTAAGGAAATGAAATACAATATGGAAAGGAAAGAGAAACTACAACTAAGGTTGTCTTCCGCCTCTGGTTCTTGGACCTGGTGATCTCTGACGTAAGTCTAAGTTGTCAAACCTGTTGAACAACTCAGTAAACCGCTGGTCGGTTATGGCATTCCTAGCATCCTGTTGTTGTTGCATTTGATGCATTATCTGCATCATCTCGACATTCTGTGCCTGCATACCCTCAATAGCATCTATGATGTCGTCGTTGGTTGCAGGCCTTCTTCGTCGACGACGTTGGGAGGATGGGCCAGTTGCATTGCCGGAAGGGTTGAGCGGGACTGACTGTTGTGTAGGCGGATGATCACCTTGCTCCATTGCTTCAAACTCGTCTGTGTGCGGGTTTGTTTGTGAAGGCTCGGTGGCTTCGGGAGCGTTTAGATCATAGAGGTGGCGGTCGGGGTTTGTGACATCAGTTAGGGCGATATTTGGTAGAACAACGCTTGGGACTGCCTGGTTGTTCACCATAAGATAATATCCTCCGTCTACTCTGTTCTTAATCAGGCGACTGGATCGACAGTAGCTGATATCCATAGATAGGGGAGGTAGAGATTCTAAAGTTTGGAGTTTATCCCCTAGGTTTAGGCCAAGTGCTATGGTGGTGATTAATCCACCAATTATAAAAGGTTGCCGGCCTCTAGCACATAAGGTGCGGATATGATGAAATAGAAAGGAGGCGGCGTTTACCTGAGTATCTGGTTCGAAGACGCACTGGAGGAAGAATAGCTCCTTTGAGTTGACCTTGCTGTTGTTTGGTCTTCCAAAAACTGTGTTTTGCAAGATGCGGATAAAGTACCGGATAGTGGGGTTATGTATATGGGAGAGAAGGAGCTCTTCCCAGTTATAGGTATCTATACCGGAAATTTTCTTAAAAAGGCCGAAAACGTCAACTGTGTTCCAGTTTGAGTTTGGAGGGATTCTGGGGTGTAGCAGACCTTCTATGGGGAATTGTAGCATGGTACTCAATTGGTTTTGGGTTAAGGAGTACTCGGTGTTAAACATACGGAAGGTTGCGGTACCGGTTAAAAATTCGTCTTCACCGGCGGGAGTGGTGTAGTCGTATGAACTTAAGAATTCTAAGGTTAGGGATGGGTAGGTGGGTTGATTATGAGTGCAAAGGAAGGTTAAGTTGGCTTGACGGAGCATCCATTCGATACCTTGGAGTAATCCTAATTGTTGTAAACAAGTTAAATCGGGGTACCTGGTGGAAACGACGCCTCGCTGTTGGAAACGCTCGAATTGCTCCCTTTGATAATTTTCATCTTCGGATCGGAAGATGATATTTCCAAAATTCTGATTTCCCGCCATTGTGATGAATGAATTTTGGAGGGGTGATTTGGAAAGAAAAGAAATGTATTTGGTAGGAGAGAATGGTTTGTGGTGAATGAAGGAAGGTTTGGTGGGTATTTATAGGAAAAGAATTTGGAAGTTGGAAAGGAAGTGGTTGAAAAGTAATTAAGTGTGGTTGAATGGAAATTAATGGGGAAGGTAGAAAGTAAAAAAAAAAAAAAAAAGTGTAACGTTCGTCTCCAACGGCTCCTTAACGTTCACTAGTCTGAAGGGTGTTACGCTCGTCACAGGGGTGTGACGTTCGTAACAGGCACTTGGTGTGCCGTCCGTTATGGATTGTGTGACGCTCGTCACACATTCCATTTTGGCAAGGCTTCAGTAGCGTTTCACAGAATCACTTTGGTAAAGGATTTTATTTTTGTTATTTATTTTGTTTTGTTTTGCTTATGATTGGTTTATTCTGCAATTTAATTTATCGTGCACGCTTAATCTGCTTTGTATAATAATAAGTCATAGGTAGCAACAGTAGAGCATAATAGCTATTGCATAATAAAATTAAATAAACAGCTTCAATAAAATGATCATAATGTAATACAGGAAAGGAAAACAATGAAATGAAAGAGAAATAAATGTGAACATGAATTCAAATAACATTAATGAATAATCTAACTTAAAACTAAATAACTTAGAAAAATAACTAAATTCTATCCCTCTGTACGATCTCTGGCCGGAGGAGCAAAAGAGTTAACACGATGTAGCAACTCGTGAAACTGATCTATCATACTGCTCATGTATCCTAGAACTTCGTGTCTCATGTTAGTAAATTCTCCTCTGAGGGCGTCTTGTTCTGACATCAAAGCTTCAATGGCGGTGTTATAATCAGTTCCGGGCATATGATGCCGGAGGTCGGATATGGCTGATTCTTCGGTCTGAACAGGCTGAGGAGGAGGGTCAATATCATAATAGCCGGATGGTGTCTGAGGGTCAGATTCAGCATGAGGGATCTGGTCATCATAAGTCTCATAGTCATCACAAATCTCATAGTCCTGGATGGATTCAGTGGATCTAGCAGGAGTGGGAGTTTCGTTCAGGTTGTAGAGCCAGTTACTGCGGTTATGAATGCTAGTCCTAGGATCGGGCATGGTGAATAGGCAAAGAACCTGGTTATCAATGATAAGCTCAAACTCGTCAGACCCTAGGTTTGCTATAAACATAGTGTTGAAGAGGAAGGGTATACTCATAGTAGTAATGCCACAAAAAGGGCTTAGGTCAAGCATAGGCTGACGTAATCCAATAGCATTACCTATCATAGTTATCAAACCGCCTATTCTAATGGGTGCTCGCTCATCCTGGATAAGGTGGTCCAAATTAGCTAACATAAAAGTGGCACCGTTTACTGGACGGTTCTGGGAAGCACAAAATATGATGAAGAGTTCATCACGTGAAACTGAAGTACTATTTGGCTTCTTCCCAAATAAAGTGTGGGTCAGGATCTTATGGAAATAGCGAAAGGCCGGGTTGTGTATGTTTCCAGAGAGAAACTCATGTTCTTCGGGCTCATCATTTCCAGTCAGCTTACCCCAAAAGTGTTCAAGTTCTCTATGTTCAAAAAGTTCTTCCTGGCTTACTGTGAATGTGTCAAAGGAGGTAGGAAAACCCAAAAGATTGGTAAAGTCTCTAATATTAAATTGGTACTCCATATTGAACATTCTGAACTGGATAAAACCTCTGCTAATTCCTTTTCCATGGCTGGGTAGATAGATTAATGAGCTGAGGAATTCTAGTGTGAGTCTCCGGTAGGTGGTGAAATGTCTCAGGATAGGGGATGTCTCCCATCCTATCTGGTTCAGCAAATACAGGACACTTTGTCTAAGTCCAAGGGCAGTCATAGCCCAATCATCAGCATATAAACTAGGTAGCATCTCTCTAGTGGCTAGTTCTTCAAACTTTTGTTTCTGAGCCATTCCTCTGAATTTGATACCCATACGATCAAAATGTCCCATCTGGTTAGTGTTAGCTAGAGAAAAGAAAACATGAGTTTTAGTCAGGATTTGGCCAAATGCCGAAAGAAGGAAAGAAAAAAAAGGAAAAAAAAATTATTATTATATATATATTTTTTCTTTTGAATTAAAATAAATCAGGAATTAATACTAAACAGAAATTAAAAGAATAATTGAGGAAAAAAATAGGAAAATGATAATAATGGAATAAGAAAATAATTGTGGGTTGTCTCCCACTAAGCGCTTTGTTTAAATGTCGCAAGCTCGACAAAGAAACTGTTAAGTATAATCTATAGGTCCTGGGGGCATTTCGTCTAAGTGTAGGATTTGCGAATCTCCATTGGTTTCCGCATAATGATAGTGTTTTAGACGTTGCCCGTTTACGGTAAACGGTTCTGTGGATTTGCCTTTAATTTCTATTGCTCCACTGGGGAAGATGTTAGTGATATGAAAAGGTCCTGACCATCTGGATCGTAGTTTTCCCGGGAATAACTTTAGTCTAGAGTTAAATAAAAGGACTGCGTCGCCTTGCTTGAAGATTTTCCTTGATATACGCTTGTCATGCCATTGTTTTGTTCTTTCTTTATAGATTCTAGCATTTTCATAGGCGTCTCTTCTGAGTTCTTCTAATTCGTTTATGTCAAGGATTCTCTTTTCACCGGCGGCTTTATAGTTTAGATTCAGATTTCTAATAGCCCAATAGGCTTTATGTTCTAATTCTACCGGGAGGTGACAGGATTTTCCATAAATGAGCTTAAATGGGGTCGTCCCTATGGGGGTTTTATAAGCAGTTCGGTATGCCCACAAAGCTTCTGGTAACTTCAATGACCAATCTTTCCTTGAAGTGGCGACCGTTTTTTCTAGTATTTGCTTGATTTCTCTGTTAGATACTTCCACTTGTCCACTGGTCTGAGGGTGGTAAGGTGTCGCTATCCTATGTCTCACTCCATATTTAAATAATAATTTTTCGAGTACCTTGGATATAAAGTGCGATCCACCATCACTGACTACTATTCTTGGGATGCCAAATCTCGGAAATATTATATTCTTAAAGAGTCTAGTTACTACTCGGGTGTCGTTTGTTGGGGAGGCTACAGCTTCGATCCATTTTGATACGTAGTCAACTGCCACGAGTATGTATTTGTTACCGAAAGAGGATGGAAAAGGTCCCATGAAGTCTATTCCCCACACGTCGAAGATCTCTACTTCCAAAATACCTTTTTGTGGCATCTCGTCACGTCTAGATATGTTTCCCGTGCGTTGACATCTGTCACATTCCTTAATAGCCGCATGTACGTCCTTCCATATAGTTGGCCAATAAAAGCCGGCTTGTAGGATTTTAGAGCAGGTCTTGGATGTACTTGTGTGTCCACCATAAGGAGCGGAGTGGCAGTGTTGGATTATATTTTCTACCTCTTCTTCGGGTATACATCGACGGAAAATACCATCGGGGCCTCTTTTGAAAAGTAAGGGATCATCCCAGTAATAGTGTTTTATGTCGTAGAAGAATCGTTTCTTCTGCTGGTAAGATAAAGTAGGTGGAACTATTCCGGTAGCTAAATAATTGACGAGATCAGCGTACCATGGTGTGGCAGATATAGTTAAGGTGGTTTCTACTTGCATGTCGGAGTTGTTCTCTTCCAAAGTAGCTATAAGTTTGTCATACGAGAAATCATCATTAATTGATGTTCTTTCCGGTTCAAGGTTCTCAAGTCTAGAGAGGTGGTCTGCTACTACGTTTTCAGTTCCTTTCTTGTCCTTGATTTCTAAGTCGAATTCTTGTAGTAACAAGATCCATCTTAGGAGTCTAGGTTTAGCATCCTTTTTTGTTAAAAGGTACTTGATAGCAGCGTGATCAGTGTAAACTATTATTTTAGCTCCGACCAAGTAAGAACGAAATTTATCTAGCGCAAATACCACTGCTAGGAGTTCTTTCTCGGTAGTGGCGTAATTCATTTGCGCTTCATCCAGGGTTCTGCTTGCGTAATATATAACGTGAAGCTTTTTATCCTTTCGTTGTCCTAAAACAGCACCTACAGCATAATCGCTGGCATCGCACATTATTTCGAATGGTTCATTCCAGTCTGGTGTCTGCATTATGGGTGCGGAGATCAATGCTTGCTTAAGCGTTTGAAATGCTTTTAAACAGTTATCGTCGAATATGAATTCGGCATCTTTCATCAACAGTCCGGTTAAAGGTTTAGTTATCTTAGAGAAGTCTTTGATGAATCGTCGGTAAAAACCGGCGTGTCCTAAAAAGCTTCGTACTTCTCTCACGGTTCTTGGGGGTTGAAGATTTTCGATTACCTCTATTTTGGCTTTGTCTACTTCAATTCCTCTGTTCGAGATGATGTGTCCTAAAACAATTCCTTCTTGTACCATAAAGTGGCACTTTTCCCAGTTAAGTACTAAGTTTACTTTTACACATCGCTCAAGAACTCTTTCCAGGTTTTCAAGGCATTCTTCGAAACTTTGTCCGTATACAGAAAAGTCATCCATAAATACTTCCATGATGTTTTCGAGAAAGTCGGCGAAAATTGCCATCATGCATCTTTGAAAGGTTGCAGGGGCATTACACAGACCAAACGGCATTCGTCTATAAGCGAAGGTACCAAAAGGGCACGTGAACGTTGTCTTTTCTTGGTCATCAGGGTGAATTGGTATTTGAAAGAAGCCTGAATAACCGTCTAGATAACAGAAATGTGAATGTTTTGCTAATCGTTCTAACATTTGGTCAATGAATGGTAAAGGGAAATGATCTTTTCGGGTTGCTTTGTTTAGTTTCCTATAATCGATGCACATTCTCCATCCTGATTCGATTCGTTTAGTTATGGTTTCCCCTTTTTCGTTTTCAATAACGGTTATGCCTCCTTTCTTTGGTACAACGTGCACAGGACTAACCCATTTGCTATCAGATATAGGATATATAATACCTGCTTCCAATAACTTGGTTATTTCCTTCTTTACTACCTCACTCAGGATCGGATTTAGTCTTCTCTGGTGTTCCCTAGAGGTCTTACAGTCTTCTTCTAACATGATGCGGTGCATACAAATAGAAGGACTTATTCCTTTAAGATCGGTGATGTGGTACCCTAGTGCGGTTGGATACTTCCTTAAGATATGTAGGAGTTTTTCTGTTTCGAGTCTTCCTAGGTCTGCATTAACTATCACAGGTCGTTCAAGTTCTAAGTCTAGGAATTCATATCTCAGATTTTTGGGAAGTGTTTTCAGGTCAGGGGTTGGTTTGTTAAGACATTGCGTAGGATCCGGTGTTATTGCTAAACATTGGTTAGATCTGTCTTCTACAAGGCAGTCAGATGATTTGTCTTCTTCTAACTCTGCTTCTTTTATGCATTCATCGATGATATCCATGAAGTAACATGTATCTTCTATTGCAGGTGCTTTCAAGAATTGGGAAAGAATGAATTCAATTTTCTCTTCACCTACTTCGAAGGTGAGTCGTCCTCGTTTTACGTCTATGATTGCACCGGCAGTTGCTAAGAATGGTCTTCCCAGTATAATGGGTGTAATATCATCTTCTCTAATGTCCATAATTGTAAAATCAGTGGGAATGTAGAATTGACCTATGCGTACGGGAACGTTTTCAAGGATTCCTACAGGATATTTGATGGAACGATCTGCTAGTTGCACAGACATTTTGGTTGGTCTTAATTCTCCCATTTCCAGTTTCTTACATATGGATAAAGGCATAACGCTAATTCCGGCTCCTAAATCGCATAAGGCTTTGTCGATGACAAATTTTCCTATGTGACAGGGTATAGAGAAACTACCTGGATCCTTGAGTTTAGGGGGCATGTTTTGGATTATAGCGCTACATTCGGCAGGGAGTGTAATGGTTTCGCTATCCTCAAGTTTCCTCTTATTAGAAAGGATTTCTTTTAAGAATTTAGCATATGAGGGCATCTGCGTAATAGCTTCGGTGAACGGAATTGTAACGTTTAATTGTTTAAGGAGATCAACAAATTTTCTAAATTGGCCCGCATCTTTGGTTTTAACAAGCCTTTGAGGGTAAGGTATAGGTGGTTTGTAAGGTGGTGGAGGTACATAAGGTTCCTTCTTTTCTAGGGTTTCCTTATTACTCTCTTCCTTTTCCTTAGGTTCACTTTCCTCAGTTGATTTCTTAGGGTTTTGGTTTTCTATCCTTGGATCAGACGGTCCTTCCACTTCCGTTCCACTTCTTAATATAATTGCATGAGCGTGGCTTCTCGGGTTAGGTTGGGGCTGTCCAGGGAATGTACCAGTTGGGGCAGCAGTAGGTGCTTGTTGTTGGGCTACTTGTGATATTTGTGTTTCCAGCATTTTGTTATGGGTAGCCAAGGCATCTACTTTGCTTGCTAGTTGTTTAAGTTGTTCGCTAGTGTGTACATTCTGGTTTAAGAAATCTTTATTGGTTTGTTGTTGGGAAGCTATAAAGTTTTCCATCATGATTTCCAAGTTGGATTTCCTAGGGGCGTTATTGTTAGGCATGGATGGGTTCGGTTTCTGATATCCCGGAGGTATAGCTGGGGCTTGATTTGGAGACTGTCCAGGTGCGTACAAAGCGTTATTGCTCTTATATGAAAAGTTTGGATGGTTCTTCCAATTTGAGTTATAGGTGTTCGAATAGGGGCTTCCTTGAGCATAGTTTACTTGCTCTGCTTGGATTCCTGTCAAGAGTTGACAGTCCGTAGGAGTGTGGCCTTGGATTCCACAGACCTCGCAATTCTGAGTTATAGCAATCACGGCGGCTGGGGGTGATACGTTTAAACTTTCAATTTTCTGGACCAAAGCATCCACTTTTGCGTTAACGTGATCGAGGTTACTTATCTCGTACATGCCAGTTTTCGTTTGAGGTTTTTCCACCGTTGTTCGTTCGGTTCCCCACTGATAGTGGTTTTGGGCCATGCTCTCGATAAGCTGGTAAGCATCAGCATAAGGTTTGTTCATTAATGCACCACCTGCAGCGGCGTCTATTGTTAACCTTGTGTTGTATAAGAGACCATTATAAAATGTGTGAATTACTAACCAGTCTTCCAAACCATGGTGTGGGCAAAGTCTCATCATGTCTTTGTATCTTTCCCATGCTTCGAAAAGAGACTCGTTGTCTTTCTGTTTAAATCCGTTTATCTGGGCTCTTAACATAGCTGTTTTGCTTGGCGGAAAGTATCGGGCAAGAAAAACTTTCTTCAACTCGTTCCATGTGGTGACTGAGTTGGAAGGGAGAGATTGAAGCCATCTTCTAGCGCTATCTCTTAATGAGAAAGGAAAAAGACGAAGTCGAATTGCCTCTGAAGTGACACCATTAGCTTTAACAGTATCAGCGTATTGGACAAATACGGATAAATGAAGGTTTGGATCCTCGGTAGGATTTCCAGAGAATTGGTTCTGTTGCACCGCCTGCAACAGCGAAGGTTTAAGTTCGAAGTTGTTTGCTTCGATTGCGGGCGGAGCAATACTTGAATGCGGCTCATCTTGCGATGGAGCGGCGTAATCTCTAAGAGCACGAGCTGGTTCTGCCATCTCGGTTATCGAAGGAAAAAGGTTTTTGAAATCAGGAAGTTCTATAGGAGGGAGATTGTTTGCAGCACGATATTCCCGAATTCGTCGTAAGACTCGGAGATATAGTTCGATATCGTTGATTCGTAAATAGAGCGGTTCGCCTTGTGAGCGAGTGCGTGGCATACAAATCAACGAAAGAAAGAATAGAAGAAAAAGAAACCTTAGTCTCTACAGCGTAACGGAAGAGTTACGATATCGATTAAATAAAAGTCCCCGGCAACGGCGCCAAAAACTTGATCGCGACTTTATGAGTCGAATTTGGGGTACAAACTGCAAGTGCACAGTTCTATCGCGTAGTTTTAAAAGATATCGATCCCACAGGGACTTATGAATCGATATACCGTTATCTAAGGTTACTTCGTAAAGCTAAGGTGAATAATGGTTGATTGTTTGGGGGCGAAGCTAAAAACTAAACTAAGATCTAGATTAAATATTAATAAAGCGGATATCGGTATGTAGTTCATCGTAATTAGGGAATCAATTCTTTGTCGGTTTCTTGGTTTTAAAATAAATCGTTTCAGTTAACTTTACTGATTAAAGGTTTTATCTCAAACTCTCGCTCTGTTGAATAAACCATGATTTTATGTTAATGTAGCTGTCACTTATAATTAAGTCAAAAACCGCTTTTTGAAAGCAATAAAGTTGCAGAAACTCTTTTTAAGAAAACACTGACCGTTTTAAATACCCTTATCTCAAACTCTCGCTCTATTGACTTAGGTTATACAATTAAACCCGAATGCTTAACTCTCGTCCTCACATTCAATCTTTAAAAATACTTTTTGGAAAAGGTCAGAATTTAATTAACTCTAAAACTTGCTCTCGCCCTGATCTAGAATTAATGCCTAATTTACACTGTCCAGTTAAAACCTCAAACTCTCGCTCTATTGATTTTAACTTCTTTATGTCTTCTACTTTTGTAAAAAATTCTTGTTATTAAACCTGTAAATTGAGACCGTAAAAAGATTGATTTTAATTTTAAATTTAATTAGACCGACTTAGTCTTGATCCCTTATTCCGCTTACTTTACATACCGATATCTAGGCGAATTAGCCAGACATACTAAACAAACAAAAATATATATCATGCATAAACAGACTCATCACAAGCAGATAATATAAATAAGTAATAAAACAAAGCATTAAATAATAATTAAAGAACCTGAATGCGTTAAACAATAGTCTTGAACACTCCACCACAAGCCGGTAGGATTTGTTCTTGGATTCTTCAATTAAACAACAAATTAAAACGAAGGAAATAAAAAACTAGATTCTAACGTAAGGTTAGATCCGGTAAAAGTTGCACAATAGTTTCCGGTGTAGAAACTGTGGTGCGAAAAGGATTAATTAAATGCTAAAAAGGAAAGTATAAATTGCAAGGGAAATAGTGTAGAACTTGTAAAAAAATAAATAAAGAAACAATACTGAAATTGCTGGAAAAGAAAATAAGCAAAAGCGGCAGAGGAAAAAAATTGGAAAAGCTTCGGAACCCCCTTTAGGTTTTCCAAAGTGGCTATTTATATTGGTGTCATTAGGTAACTGTCTGCTGCCAAAAGGTCTTTAACGTGGCTAATTGCATGGCGTGGATATAGGGCCCAACACTCCTCAACGTCTCTTCAAGACTCTGAGGCGTTACTTGCGCCCAAAAAGTAGGGGAATGGTGTGACGTTCGTCACACCATGTGTGACGTTCGTCACAAGGCTGTTTTGCGTGACGCTCGTTACGCCCTTTGTGACGTCCGTCACAGGCACAGCATTTGTGTCTTGCGCTTTGGGTTGGGCTTTGGCATTTGGTTCTTTTTCTCTCCTTTTTGCACCTCCTTTTCTTCCATTTTTACTAGTGCTTCGAAATAAACCACCTGAGACAAATAGGAAGAAAATACCGCGTAATATCATATAAAATGAAGTGAACTGAAATAAATAATAATAAAATTTAATTGAATTAAGTCCAAAAATATGATATAATTTCGTGTTATCAGCAGCCAGTGAACACTTTGCTCCAATGGCCATGCCAGCCGGATTCCCGTGGGGGATGCCTCCCAATTTCATGCCCGAGGGTCCTGCTCCCACCTTTGCTTCTATGCCGACATCTAGCCTAGTCTTTGCTGTTCCTCCTCTTGTCGTGCATACTCTGCCCAGAGTAGACGACACCATCTATCATTCTGAGCCGTCTGAGGGCCCAGACGTCTATGAGAAGATGGACGCTATGAACGATCAATTTCTTGAGCTTCACAAGGAATTGAAAACTCTCAGAGGAAAGGATCTTTTCGGCAAGTCTGCTGCCGAACTCTGCTTGGTTCCTAATGTGAAGATCCCTGACTTTGAAAAATACAAGGGAAATACTTACCCTCTCAGCCACCTGGTCATGTATGCCAGGAAAATGTCGACTCAGACCGACAATGACCAACTGCTCATCCACTACTTTCAAGACTGTTTGTCCGGTGCTGCTTTGCGTTGGTACATGGGTTTAGACAGTGCGAACATCCGATCCTTCAACGATCTTGGTGAGGCCTTCGTCAAGCAATTCAAGTACAATGTGGATATGGCTCCCGATAGGGATCAATTGAGGGCCATGTCCCAGAAGGATAAAGAAACATTCAAAGAATACGCCCAGAGGTGGCGAGAGGTAGCAGCACAGATCGTGCCCCCGCTAGAAGAGAAAGAGATGACTAAGATCTTTTTGAAGACCTTGAGTTCTTTTTATTATGAGCGGATGATTGCTAGCGCTCCTTCTGACTTCACCGAGATGGTGAATATGGGGATGCGTCTAGAAGAAGGGGTTAGGGAAGGGCGTCTAACAAGAGAAGAAGGCTCTTCTGCCAAACGTTATGGGGCGTTTGTGAAAAAGAAAGATGAAGAGGCACATGCTGTGACCTCCCATATGAAACCAAGAAGACCCTCTGTGAGGAGGAAGACCGTGCGTCCCGCCGGTAACCAGCACCAGGTGGCTCATATAGCACCTGCCTTCGAAGATAATCAGCAGTACCAGTAACATAACAACAATCAGGAACATCCGCAATATCAACAACAACAACACCGTCCGCAACAGCAGGCCTACCAGCCTCGGAACAGTAATCAAACCAGCATGAGTTACGAGAGAAAAAGGGTCACCTTTGATCCTATTCCGATGACGTATGCAGAGTTATATCCCTCTTTGATAGAGAGGAAGTTGATTACATCGCGAGACCCACCGGCTATACCTACTAACCCCAGTGGTGGTATAAGCCCGAATTACACTGTGTTTACCATTCTGGTGCTCCCGGCCACGACGTGGAGAATTGCTACCATTTGAAGACCAAAGTTCAAGACCTTGTGAGGTGTGGAATTCTGTGTTTTGAGGACGTAGGTCCTAACGTGAAGAAGAACCCATTACCCGAGCATGGGAAGTCTGTCAACATGGTCCAGGGCTGCCCTGGCAAGTACAAAGTCAAATATGTCAGTCATATTCGACAATCTCTGGTCGAGATGCATCGTTTTCTATGTGATTATAGTCATTATGAGCATGACCACGATAGATGCCGAGTTTGTTCTGTTAATCAAAGAGGTTGTCGCAAGGTGCGCAAAGATATTCAAGAAATGCTGGATGAAGGAGTTGTTGAGATCCTTCAAAACAGAAATGTTGACGAAGATGCTGATGAGGTCAACGTAATTTCTCCAGTATTCCAGATCCCCGATCCTGTTATCATCAAGTATGATGGTAGCAAGCAGAAGGTTCCTCCCGCATTAACCATCAAGCCAGCCGGACCGATACCATACTCTTCTGAAAAGGCGGTCCCTTATCGCTACAATGCTGTCGCGGTAGAAAATGGGAAAGAGGTGTCCTTGCCAACCTCATCTGTTGTTAACATTACCGATGTTAGCGGTTTGACCCATAGTGGTCGTGTATTTTCAGCGCCTTCAAAGCCTCAAGCTAATACTGATTCGGTTGAACGCCCGATTGAGAATGTTGTGAGCACTCCAAATCCGGCACTTGTTGTTAAGCCCCCCTCCACATTGAGAACTCCTTCTTCTGTTGGTCCAAGCGACAATGCGAAAGAAGATTGTGATGAGATGCTGAGGCTCATCAAGAGAAGCGAGTACAATGTTGTAGACCAGCTTCTACAAACGCCATCCAAAATATTTGTGCTATCATTGCTTTTGAATTCAGAACCACACCGAGAGGCTCTGCAGAAGGTGTTGGACGTGGCATATGTGGATCACGATGTCACGATAGAACAATTCGATAGCATTGTTGCAAACATTACTGCTTGTAACAACTTGAGTTTTTGTGACTCTGATATCCCCGAGGAGGGAAGAGACCATAACTTGGCATTGCATATATCTATGGGTTGCAAGGAAGACGCCATGTCCAATGTGCTGGTGGACACTGGGTCATCACTGAACGTATTGCCAAAAACCACTCTTACGAAGCTGTCATATCAAGGGCCTCCCATGAGGCAGAGTGGAGTAGTTGTGAAGGCTTTCGATGGGTCTCGCAAAACTGTGATTGGTGAGGTTGATCTCCCAGTCAAAATCAGACCAAGTGATTTCCAGATTACCTTCCAGGTTATGGACATTCACCCATCGTATAACTGTCTCCTAGGCAGACCATGGATTCACGAGGCAGGCGCCATGACATCCACCCTACACCAGAAACTGAAATTTGTGCAGAATAAGAAGTTGGTGGTGGTAGGGGGAGAAAAGGCTCTCCTGGTTAGCCATTTGTCTACTTTCTCATATATAGATGCTGAGGATGAAGTTGGAACTCCTTTCCAAGCCTTATCTATTGCTGAACCTATTGAGAAGAGAACTCCTTCATTTGCTTCCTACAGAGATGCAAAGTTGGCCATTGAGCGTGGTGCAACTGCTGGATTAGGGAAAATGATTGAGCTAGAAGACAACAAGTCCCGGGCTGGCATAGGTTATTCATCTGGGGTTTCCAATATGCAAGGGTTGTTCAAAATTGGAGGGTTCATCCACACCAGTCAAGACGAGGAGGTTGCTGCCATCTTGGAAGAAGACGAAGAGGATTCTGGCAACTTCGTCATCCCTGGGGGAATCTGCAATAATTGGGTCGCTGTGGATATTCCAACAGTTATCCATAAGTCAAAGTAATGTTCATTATGTTTGAAAACCCTCCTTCCATGCTAAAAGGAGGAGTGATGACATTGTTGGCGCATAAATACAATGATATTTTCATTCAATAGATTCATGTTAAATGTTTGTTTTTCCAATTATTTTCCCTTTTCGCTTTTTTGCATGAAATTGGTGATCACATAAAACCTAAAAATAGATTAAAATCAATCTTTTCATCTGCATAATGATTTGCCTTATTTGAATTCTAAAGCTTTCCATATCCAAAATCATTATGCAGGTTGATCAAACCCATTGAACATAATGATCCAACACCATCTCCCAACTTTGAATTCCCTGTATCTGAAGCGGAAGAAGATGATGTTGAAGATATTCCTGACGAGATTACCCGTTTACTTGAGCACGAAGAAAAGATCATTCAGCCGCATCTCGAGAATCTGGAAACAGTCAACTTAGGGTCTGAGGATTGTGTGCGAGAGGTGAAGATTGGGGCACTCCTGGAAGAGTCTGTTAAGAAGGGGTTGATTGAATTGCTACGAGAATACGTTGATGTCTTTGCCTGGTCATATGAAGACATGCCTGGTCTAGATACAGATATTGTGCAACATTTCCTACCTTTGGAACCTGAGTGCGTGCCTGTGAAGCAGAAGCTCAGAAGAACTCATCCTGATATGGCAGTGAAGATCAAAGAGGAAGTTCAGAAGCAAATTGATGCGGGGTTTCTGGTGACTTCTACATATCCTCAGTGGGTGGCCAATATTGTGCCCGTGCCTAAGAAGGATGGAAAAGTACGGATGTGTGTGGATTATAGAGACTTAATAAAGTTAGTCCGAAGGATGATTTCCCTCTACCACACATTGATATGTTGGTAGATAATACAGCTAAATCCAATGTCTTCTCATTTATGGACGGATTTTCAAGATGGCACCCGGGGAAATGGAGAAGACAACATTCATCACACCTTGGGGAACATTATGTTATCGAGTGATGCCCTTCGGTTTGAAGAACGCCGGAGCCACGTATCAACGAGCTATGACCACCTTGTTTCATGATATGATGCACAAGGAGATCGAGGTATATGTTGACAATATGATCGCTAAGTCAAGAACGAAAGTTGAACATGTAAAGCACTTGTTGAAGCTTTTTCAACGTTTGAGGAAGTATAAGCTTCGTCTGAATCCCAACAAGTGCACATTTGGAGTCCGTTCCGGCAAGTTATTGGGCTTTATTGTCAGCGAAAGAGGTATTGAGGTTGATCCTGCAAAGGTCAAAGCAATACAAGAGATGCCTGCGCCCAAAACTGAGAAGCAAGTCCGAGGTTTTCTTGGCCGCTTGAATTATATTTCCAGATTCATATCCCACATGACTGCCACATGTGAACCTATATTCAAGCTCCTCCGAAAAGATCAGTCCCATGATTGGACCGAGGATTGCCAAAAAGCTTTTGACAGTATTAAAGAGTATCTGTCTGAGCCTCCAATCCTGTCTCCGCCCGTGGAAGGAATACCATTGATTATGTAACTGACTGTTCTTGAAGATTCAATGGGTTGTGTCCTTGGTCAGCAAGACGAATCCGGAAAGAAAGAATATGCTATTTACTACTTAAGCAAGAAGTTCACCGACTGTGAGTCTCGATACTCAATGCTTGAGAAAACATGTTGTGCTTTGGCTTGGGCTCCTAAGCGCCTACGCCAGTATATGTTAAATCATACGACTTGGTTTATATCCAGAATGGATCCAATCAAGTATATCTTCGAGAAGCCTTCTTTAACTGGGAGGATTGCCCGTTGGCAAATGTTGTTGTCTGAGTATGATATTGAGTATCGAGCTCAGAAGGCTATTAAAGGTAGTATCTTGGCTGACCACTTGCCACATCAGCCGATTGAGGATTATCAGTCAGTTCAGTATGACTTCCCAGATGAGGAGATTTTGTATTTGAAAACGAAAGATTGCGATGAGCCTACACTCGATGAAGGGCCAGAGCCTGGTTCCAGATGGAGTATGGTGTTTGATGGCGCTGTAAATCAATATGGAAATGGTATTGGGGCAGTGATTATTACTCCTCAGGGCACACATATTCCTTTTACACCAAGGATAACTTTCAAATGCACGAATAATATGGCTGAGTATGAGGCCTGTATCATGGGATTGAAGGAGTGCATTGATCTAAGGATCAAGCATCTTGATGTTTATGGTGATTCGGCCCTCGTTGTTAATCAGATTAAAGGTGAATGGGAAATGAATCAGCCTGGCCTCATTCCATATAGGGATGATGCGAGGAGGATTTCAACATTCTTTACTGAGGTTGACTTCCATCATATTCCTCGAGATGAGAATCGGATGGCAGATGCGCTTGCTACACTTGCTTCGATGATTGTGGTTAAACTTTGGAATGAAGTCCCCAATATCATTATGATGCACTTGGGACAGACCAGCTCATGTATTTGCAGTAGAGGAAGTGAAAGATGATAAGCCATGGTATTATGACATCAAGTGTTTCCTTCAGAGCCAGATTTACCCGCCTGGGGTATCTGTGAAAGACAGGAAGACTCTGAGGAGATTATCAGGAAGTTTCTACCTCAATGGTGATGTGCTTTATAAGAGGATGTAAGACCCCAATTTTGTCCCTAAGATCCCTCATGGCATCATATCATATCATCTCATTGCCTCAAGGATCTTTGTGCACCTTGTTCCTTCCTTGTGGGTGGGTTATCTTTGTGAGAGTGGTTCTCGATCACCAAGCATGTTTTGCATTTGTATATCATTGCTTTTCCTTTTATCACTAACCAAAAGTACAAAAATATGTCATCTAACCCTTGTCTTGCAGATGAAGCAATCAACAGTCAAGACAGTCAAAGGCAGTCATTGAGCAATAGATGGTGGCCATTCTTGAGAATTTGGACACCACAATCATTATCAAGAGTTCATATGAGCCATGATATCATTTTGAATCAAAATCCCAAGTGGTAGAAGCTTGAATTTCATCTGAACATTGCCAGGTCAACTGAAGGCCTAGAAAGTCAACCGCCCAGTCAACTGTGGATTTGGAAGTGGGAAGTGATTAGAAATACTTCATTCATGTTTAAACAAGTCTCATTTGACATTTCAAACATCAACATTGAAGAAAATAAAGTCAGGTCAAAACTTTCCAAAAATAGAAAGTGACCTATAATTCAAATTTGCCAAAAATGGAAAGGTTTTAACCTAACTTCAACTTCAAATTACATCATCAAGAAAGCTTCAAAAGAAATTTTGTTGAACATGAAAGTTGTAGAGCTTTCTCTCCCATTTCCAAAAAGTCCAAGATCATCAATTTCTCATGTGTGCTTAAGGAGATATGATCAAAACATGGCCAAGTGTACTTGAAGATTCAAATGTGCATAACTTCTCAACCAAAGCTCCAAATTGGATGGCTCTTTTTTGTACATTCTTCTCTTGACCTCTAGTTTCAAGATCATGCATTGCATTTCATCAATTATCATCACATGATCATTGGCTAATTCACTTGATTTTTGGAGGGAAATTTTAAAGTTTAAAATTGGTGCATTGTTTAAGCATTCCACCACTTCCAATAGCTCCAAAACAGTTTTTTAAGTGAAATTAAGTGGAAATTCGTGCACTATTCACATGTATATTTCATGCATAAGGTGAAAACCAAATTTGCACATGCACCACATTTTTACTAATTCCACTTACCATTTGGTTAAACATGATTAAGAGAGTGATTAGGGAGAAGTATATAACACAAACCCTAACTGTTTTCAGCTAACAACATTCATAATTTCAGATCTAGATCTAGAATACACAAATTTTCTCTCACTTTTTTCTTGAAAATTCTTCACATTCAAACCATTCCATTGCTTGATCCTTGGTCCTGAAGAGTTCTTGAGTAGGTTTGCATGTAGAATCGAAGAAAACAATGCCTGTTTGTTCATGCTTGGAGCTTTGATGCAACAATGGTGAATTGAAATTTTGGAGGATTCGTGCACAGTTAAACTTCAATTCTTCATCCAATCAATCATACAAGCATTCTAGAAGAAGTCTGGAGCATTGCAAGGCCTTGGATCCACCAATTCCAGTTCTGCTTCTTCAAGAGGTCATTGAATCGATCTCTCTAATTCTTAAAATGATTATGATGTTGTTATAGATCTTTTGATGCTGAATATTCTGAGCTTTAGATCAATAAATTCCATGCAAAATTGAGTTAGCTAGGTCGATTTAAAGTTTTGTGCATGAATGTTCTTGGCTGCAATTTGCTCATGATAGTTGGAATTAGGCTAAACCATGCATGGATTCGTGTTGTATGCTGAAAGATCTACACCATGATATGTTTGATTTTGATTTCTGAAAACTTTTGTTCTTGAGCCATGTGTCGCATCCGCGAAAAAACAACCGGCGGGACTCAAATAAAAACACAACACAGAGCCGCCACTGCGCGTTATTTATCCCAAAATAGGGAAAGGAAACGCTCAGAGAAACCTGGAAAGGAAATGGTCTCGCGACCAAAGAGAAAGGGTAAGGGAGTCGGTTACGCCAGGGGAAGGTATTAGCACCCCTCACGTCCTAGGTACTCCTAGGGATCCACGTTCTAAAATAAAGAAAAGGTTGTTAAACATCATACACACACACAGGGAACGCAGGTGGGGTTAGGAGAAGGGAGCTCGATAGGGTGTCGTACCCTATGCCTACATATCTTGTCTGGAACAAGAATCAGAGCCACTGTAGTTCGGCTTACGCACGCCAAACAACACAACACCCAAACAGATGGCAAACATGGAGCCCGACAACCACTCGATGGAATTACGTCAGCATCCGAACCAAAACAGACACAAGACGGCAAACGTGGAGCCCGACTGCCAATCAATGGACTTACGTCAGCATCCGAACCAAACACACAATCAGATAACAAGTAAACACACGCAAAAAAGAAAAAAAGTGCCCGGAGAGGTCTCGCACGACCTCCTGCCTACATACCTCGTCTGGAACAAGGATCAGGGTGATGTAGTTCCCCCTCAAGGGAATGAATTACTAGCCAGAAACCAGGGGAAGACACACTACCAGGGAGCTGGACTCGAGCCTAGTGTTGTCATGCATCGTTGCCCTAAGTTCAGTTTTCTATCCTACTTGCATAAGCAAACTACTCCTATCCAGGAAAGAAGCAAGCATACAAGCATACAGAATAATTCAAGCATACATCAAATAAGCATGTCAGACAGATATTCACATAGCACACACTATAACCAAACAAGTGGGCTCACACAATAGGTTTGACTGCCTCAGCAAGTCATATGTACAAGCTGTGTTTGCTCTTAACCTTGCCATTACGAGGCTAAGGTGAAGCAGATGAGAGGTGAAGTGAGGATTAAACCTCACAGCTCTTATCCCTAACCAGGGAGAGCTTCAGACAAGGGAGCGTGGGTCCAGAATGGAGGGACCCTTCTACGCTCAACGACTCTGACTCGATTGTGCGACAGCACAGATCTTGGGTTTGTGCCCCAATGCATCAACACACAGCCGTATGAGCAGAGGGACGACTCACAGAATAGTGGGGGATAGATTGCATATCCCTAACTTCCACCAATTGCCTTGATTAAGGACTTTACCTGCTTAGGCACAATTTTAAACAATCACAACCATCGCCTCTTAAGGAGGACTTCAGACATTTTGCCCAGCCAAATAACAAACCAGGTCTCCAGACTACATGAAGTCAAGAGAACCTACCTCAAATGGTCTACACAACCAAGCAGCAGCTAGCAAGCAAGTTCTTAAAAGAACTAGAAGCGGCTAAATGTACCTGTACAAAAGCTAACCAGTCAGTATCTCAGACAACCAATCAGAAAACAACAAATGTTAATCAGTCAGACTATACAAGCCAAGGCACACAAAGGCAAGCTATGAGCTCAAGCCCAAGTTTCACAACCTACAAAACAATGTTATGTTAGTGTACAAACATCAAACAACATCATTTCAATCAACTTGGATCATTCTCCATGAGCATTGTGCTATTCATCCTGAAAAATCAAGCAAATGTTAGCAACAAGACCACTAGGCCAAGCCTAGGGTCCAAAAGCAAGAAAAATTCCTAAACAGCAAAGGATTCTCAACCAAACTCAAATTAACACAAATAGAAAGCCAAAGCAATTAATTCCATATTTATATCATCCACCACATTCATTTCATGCCCAAAACATGTCAACTTATGTCAAACATAACACCAAACATCCAAACAGAACTATTGCATCCAATTCCATATCAAAACAATTCCAAAAATCCTCAAATAATTTACACCTAAACAGGACCTATTCAAGGTATGGCATATCAAATTCCAGCTTAATTGGGCAAAGGGAACTATGTTAATAAAAATCAACAAAAACAGACACAATTATATGATCCAAACCAAAGCATCAACACATGCATTCACTTCAAAAATTCACAAGTCAATGAAAACAGTAAAGAAATGAGTGGGACCAAAAGCATCATGTCCTATCATGTGTCCCTAAACAGCATACCAAATTCCATGATCATTCAATACCATATGAGCATTTCACATCAAATATTCAAACATGTGTCACATGAACTTGCATAATCAACCACCAGAGATGAAAAATAGCAATCAAATTGAAAATGCAGTGGAAAAATCCAAAAAAATACACATAGCATCTTAACATGTTAATGAACATCCATGCAAAATTTCTCATCATTCTAACAAGTCTAGGTCGTGAAAATAAATCCAGCAAGTTGACATAATGAGGTGTGACACAAATTGTCACACCTAGGTTCCAAAATTCATAACTCAAACACCAGGAATCCAAAATTCATGAAATTTACATGTAAATCACCATCAACATGTCTGCAATCACCACAAAATTTTTCAAGAATTTCTTTGTAAGCATGAGGATTTCACAATGGAAATAGCAAAATGTATCAAAATTGCATACATGTCAAATAACCCTAGGTCAAACTAAATTTCCACCAAGCACAACTTTCAACAATAGGTCAACAAAATTCTACAGGGAATTAGGAATCCATAGAAAAAATCCTCACATTTTTCTGACTTTTAAATAATTTTTATGAATTTTTTAAGGTGATTATGATTTTTTAATAATTATTTGAATTAATATAAATTAATTGAATGTCCAATGGCAGTTTTGTAATTAACTTGAACAGTGGCGCGGGAAACAGGTTTTTCAAAAGTTCAAACGAAGAAGTGGATCAAACATGCTAATTTTCCAGAATTTCACTCTCTTCCTCACGCGTTTTCCAGAAACTCAAGAACATGAAGAACAACGAACCATCACCAAAATCCACAAACCGCATATGGTTGGAACCGTCTCACTCTCAGGATCTCAGATATCACAATGATTTCTCCTAATTCTTCCTAAATTCTCTGGATCGAGCGTTTTAGGTTTTGCTCTCAAGACTTCTAATCGACCTAACTTGAGCCACAGTTCACTATTTCTAAAACTAATTGCATCACTATGACCTATGTTCTTCACTCTACAAAACGCATACAATTATTCATAAAATCATGAGTTTCGAATTCTGAGCACCTGAAATGGCAGTGGCGAGATTGATGAGCTTTGCGCGTGTTTCTCCCAAACAGTTGAAGAATGATGATGAGGAAGGTGAGTAGAAGTGTTAGCCTGGCTCAAACTTGCTCTAATCAAGAGAAATTGAAATTTGCCATGGATGCACCTTGTATGAACAGTCACGATTTGAAGCTCTATCCAATCCAATTTCCAAAAACAGTACAAGAAGATGATGAGTGGAGTTTGCAGCAAGAAGAATTTCGAAAATTGATCAAGAATTGAGAGTGTTTTGATCAATTGAAGTTCTATATGGTTCTTGAGAATTTGGGAGAATTTGAAGAATTTTGATCTGATTTTGGGGAATTGTGATTTCTGTTATGATTTAGTGATGATTAAGAATATATACTCTTGCTTAATCCATGCTTAATCACACTAATTAACCAATTGGAATGTGTTTAGCATAAGTGTTATTTTCCAAGCAAGGGCAAAAATGTACTTTCACATGCCAGCTAATGACAGCTCATTGCCACCTCACACACCTCCTAAACACCTGTCATGAGCTGTTGCCACTTGTTTCATGTTCATTGGATGTGTATTTTACATTTTCCACATGTGATGGCTATGTATTCATTTTTCCAAGTTCATTTCAAAAGCCAATTCTCAAACCACAAGGCCTTGGCATGTTATGATGATTCCAACAATTTCCAAATGTCAATTGTGAAGTGTTGCAAAAATCCCCATCCAAAAATTCCCATTATTTCTCAAGTTGGACAATTTTGCCCCTGGACTTTTAACTGTATAGTTGAAATTTGACTTTTTGCATTGACCATTTTTGAAGAAATCCAATTATGCACCATGAAAGTACATGTCAAATGGAGTTTGTGCATATAAAGAACATCCAATTTGGACACTCCATGTGGAAGTTATGCCCTCCTGATTATGGGTCATTTCTGAAATTCACTGGATCATAACTTGACAACCATACATGGGATTTTCAAGTTCTTGGACTTTTTGAAAAGGTGAGAACAAGATCTACAACTTTCATGTTGAGCAAATTTTCATTTGAAGCTTCCTTGGACACGTGGTCTTGAGGTCAAAAACTTTCCGTTTTTGGAAACTTCTATTACAAGTCACTTTCTATTTTTGGCAGTTTTTGTCCTGACTTGATTTTCTCCATTCTTAAGCTTTGAGATGTCAAATAACACTTGTTCCAACATGAATGAAGTGTATCCAACTCATTTCCACCTCCAATTCCATCAGATCATGTACAGTTGACCACAGTTGACTTTTCCAACCGATAGATGAATTTGGCCATGCATAGATCAAACTGAGCTCCAATCTCCTAATGAAATGGCTCAAGGATGAAACCCTAGCCTCAATAAGCTCAATATAATCATGAAATAATCCTCATATCCATCATAGACCCCCTCTCCTGATCATGCCCTGACTGGCCCAATGCAACTGATTAGGGTTGACCAGTGGTCAAAACCCTAATCTCAATGAATCTGATCCAACACTTGATGAAATCAAACCATGATGATGATGATGTATCACTTCAATCAAGATGAAGACCAATATCCTTTGAGAATCATAAAACCCTAATTTGAACTTCCACATCCTCAGATGGCCAATGATCAGTCCAATGAAACCCTATCTGGCACTTGACCTCCTCATCTTCTGACCAAGACTTGTGAGGATGACTTGCACAATGTAACCACATGATATGCAATATGCCATGCCTAATGACCTAAAAATGTATGTAATATGTTAATGCTAGTCCCAAGAGAGGAGGGCAAATTTTGAGGTGTTACAGCTGCCCCTATTCAATCCACTGTGAACCTGTCGATACGAATAGCCTCGGCTTTCGGATGATCAGGATGAAGAGTGATTGAATACCAAGAACAGACGAACAATTTGCACTCTGATGGGATAATTAACAACGCCTGTCAGAATCGGCGAAGAAACAAACTCAAAAACGTCGACCTGGATACCAAAATAAATGGTAACACAGGGATAACCATGGTCTGATCACCACACATCCGCTCGGGATTGTTATTCTTTCTTCTTTTTATGCTTTTCTTGAACCCCGAAATTTTCTTATTGCACAAACGATCCTCAGATCTCTGCATTTGAACCCCAGAAAATGCCTCAGCACTCCTTTTTGCCAAAATAATGAACCCCATTCTCCGTTTTGAACCCCAGTCGCCTGACGATACCTCGCGATCGCCAATATGAACCCCGTTCTCCAGAAAATGCCTCAACATCTCCTTTTCTCCGTTTGAACCCCGTCTCCAGAAAATGCCTCAACATCTTCCTTTCTCCATTTGAACCCCGATCTCCAATTTCTTGTGATAATTCCGCTGACAACGTCGAAAATAACACCAACACCACTCTGAGGGCGACATGTCAGAGGGTATACCTTCACAAAGGAAGGTAGCATGTGTATCTCTTCCTCGGAAGACACCTATAACGATCTCCATTGGCCTCAGCCAAAGTCTAAGGTGACACATGAACAGAAGATAATCCTGCGGACCTCATCCTGGATATAATCTTCAACTCCAATCTCCATTTGAACCCCAGAAAATACCTCAGTATCTCCTTTTCTCCGTTTGAACCCCAGAACATGCCTCAGTATTTCTCTTCTCCATTTGAACCCCGGAATCCCGCTGATCGCGTCACGTCCTTTGACTTTATTTCCATCTCCGTTCGACGGAAACATTTCCTCCAATATCGCACTATTGGGGAACATTGCTGATCTGACGTCATGATGCTAAACTCCTCAGAGCAACATCTTCACCATCTGGCGAAACCAAATCCCAATCGGTAACCACGGCTTGAGTCGCGCTGATCGCGGCATATCTCCATCTCCGCACGACGGAAACAAACTTCTCCAGTATCGCACTACTGGGGAAATACCTTTGATCAAATCATGAGGCTAAACTCCTCGGAGTAACACCTTCACTGTCTGGCCAAAACCACTTCTCAAACGGTAACCACGGCTTGAGACTAGCTTATGCTTGCAATGATGCATGATTGATTTTTTCTGCTTAATGCTCCATAAACATGGAAATGTTACGCGATTATTTATTTTTCTATGTAATATGCCATGTTATTTTTTACATGATGAATGTATAAAAAAAGTATCCCCCTCAAGGGACTCTTCTGGGGATTACGAGACGCTCTACTGAGAAACTCGTCACCGCTCCGATTTCCACCCGGCTGGGGAATAGCACTGCTGCTGGGAATAAGGCAACCCTTGCTGGGAAAGAACCTCCTTTGCACCCAATCCGCTCGAGAAACTGCTGGGGATAAACACCACCAACACTCTGTGGGGATACAACAGTCTTTGCCTTGCTGGGGATATCAATCCTGATTCTGCTTCGGGAAACCCTCACAGATACCTGATGACTTCACTGGGGAAATGCTCACAGCAATTCCGCTGGGGAAATAGCAATCTCCAGGCTCATTGACCGGGGAAACATCAATCTATCACCTACTGGGGATAACCATCCTGACCCTGCTAGGGAACCGCATACTACTCCGCTGGGGACAACCCATGCAATCCATAGATAGCACCAACTCAGCTGGGGATGCAGATATCCGTCCGCTACGGGAACTTGTTCAATCCACTGGTAGGATGAACACTGCTGGAGATATATATCATTGAAACCCGCTCCACTCGGGGAATAGCAACCTTCAACTCCTGGCTGCTGAAGAAACACCGTCGTAAACCTGCCGGGTAACCATCCTGACTCGGCTGGAGAAGTCCACAGACCTTGGATCTGCTGGGGAGCTAGTCCTCTGACTCTACTTGGGGACCTAGCTGGAAAAATGAGAATAGTTGGTACCACACCCATCGACTCGTCGAACCACAGTATCCACCACCAATACTCATATCAGCTTTCCACTTTTGAGAACTCCCAGACTCATCTGGACCTTTTCTGCTCCATCATCTTGTATTCCAAGTCGCCCCGCGCTCGACGAGAAACGTACTCCTGGGATTTATACAGAAATTTCAATTTTCCGACTTTGAAGAGTCTTCTTGATTAATTTCAAGGGTCGTCGTACGTCTCGTCGTCTCTCCGTCCTTTCTTCATGCACTCGTTCCTGATCGGACTCTGCGGGGAATTACATACTTTCAACCTTCCGACTTTGAAAAGTCTTCTTGATTATTATCCAGGATCGTCGTACGTCTCAACGTTTTCGCCATCTTCGTTCCTGAGCGAACTCTCTGGGGATCTGTTACAAAGCTTCCACATCACAACCTGCAAGTGAGTGAAGAATATCTAACAGTTCCTGCAAAACAGATCGTTAGATAAAACCGTGCCCTAGGCGTGTCAAGATTTCAACACTCAACCTTCCAAATAAGATTTCTAGCTTTCAATCTTATAAACACGCATTGGAAGGGACCTGTATGTCTTAAAATGCAAAATTCTTTATCAAAATAATCGGATGTTTTTGCAATCAAAGCGGTAATGAAAACAAAAACAAAATTATTTGACTGAATATGCATTTTATTGATTGGAAAAGTGTGGCTCAAATGAGCAATACAAAGGAAGCAATTCCTGAAAAGAGGTAATCGCGCACAAAAGGAAAAATCTACCCTAATGGCAATGTGAAACCCGTAATCTCATCGAGTTCCAACTCGGTTACACCCCATATGTCCTCAGACTCTCCGTGCTTTCTGCCTTCTGAACAAGACGCTTCTGATTGATCCCTACCGGGTATTATCCATGATGCTTTAACCAAAGCGCAAACGATCATGCTAGACGCAGTTGTTCGTTTCAATCCCTCTTTTGCCTGGACCGCCCTTTCGGGTTTTCAGTCCACCGGGATACCCTTTTTTGCCCAAGTCGCCTTTCCAGGTTTTCGACTTGTCGGGTGTACATTTTTCATTTTTATCCCTAAGTTTTGCCCGAACCTTTTTCTTTCTGTTTTTGGTTCGCCGGGATGCCCTTTTTTGCCTGGACTATTTTATTCTTTTCGTCCAGCGGGTCTATTTATACGAAGTATTTTTTAACTGCGTCCGCATTCACAGGGGATGGAAAATCCTCGCCATCCATGGTCGTTAGCAACAAGGCTCCACCAGAGAAAACCTTCTTGACCACGAATGGGCCTTCATAATTCGGTGTCCATTTGCCCCTACGATCGTTTTGAGGAGGAAGGATCCTTTTCAGCACCATATCACCCACGTGATATACCCGAGGTCGCACCTTCTTGTCAAAAGCACGCTTCATCCGCTGCTGGTATAACTGCCCATGACAGATGGCTGCTAGCCTCTTTTCGTCAATTAGGCTCAACTCCTCGTATCGGGTTCTTACCCATTCAGCCTCTTGCAACTTCACGTCCATCAGGACTCTCAAAGAGGGAATCTGAACCTCAACAGGTAACACAGCCTCCATTCCATATACCAATGAGAAAGGAGTTGCCCCAGTAGATGTGCGTACCGACGTGCGATACCCATGCAATGCAAACGGCAACATCTCATGCCAATCTTTGTAGGTTACCACCATTTTTTGCACAATCTTCTTTATATTCTTATTAGCTGCCTCAACCGCCCCATTCATCTTCAGACGATAAGGAGAAGAATTGTGATGCTCGATCTTGAATTCCCGACACAGCTCTGCCATCATCTTATTGTTCAAATTAGAACCATTATCAGTAATGATTCTCTCGGGAACCCCATACCTGCAAATGATGTCTCTCTTGAGAAATCTGGCAACGACCTGCTTCGTCACATTCGTATAGGAGGCTGCTTCCACCCACTTGGTGAAGTAATCAATAGCCACTAATATGAATCTGTGTCCATTCGAAGCCGTAGGCTCAATCTTTCCAATCATATCAATGCCCCACATAGCAAACGGCCATGGAGACGACATTAAGCTCAACGGATTTGGAGGCACGTGCACCTTATCAGCATAAATCTGGCATTTATGACACTTCCGCACGAAATTAAAACATTGGGCCTCCATTGTCATCCAATAATAACCTGCCCTCAGCAGCTTCTTCACCATTGCATTCCCACTGGCATGGGTACCAAACGACCCCTCATGAACCTCTTTCATCAATTGGCTTGCTTCTGCATCATCAACACATCTGAGCAAGACCCAATCAAAATTCCGCTTATACAAAACCCCATCCTTATTAAGGTAAAACACCATGGCTAACCTCCGCAGAGTTTTTCGGTCCTTTTTCGATGCTCCCTCAGGATACTCTTGAGTCTCCAGATAGCGCTTGATATCGTAATACCACGGCTTCTCATCACCAGGCGCTGTATCAACAGCAAACACATAAGCCGGTCTATCCAGACGTCCAACTTCCACACTAGGGAACTGATTCCACCTCTGCACCTTAATCAAGGCGGCTAGAGTAGCCAAAGCATCTGCCAAAGGATTCTCCTCTCTAGGCACATGATGCATCTTCACCTTTGTGAAAAACGTCAACAATCTCCTCGTATAATCTCGATATGGAACCAAATGAGATTGATGCGTATACCATTTTCCGTTAACCTGATTTATCACCAGAGCTGAATCTCCATATATGACAAGGTTCTTGATCCTCAAATCAATCGCCTCCTCAATCCCCAATATACAAGCTTCGTATTCAGCCACGTTGTTGGTGCACTCAAATGTTAGCCGGGCAGCAAAAGGAATGTGGGATCCTTTCGGCGTAACCAAAACAGCACCAACACCGCTTCCATTCACGTTAACGGCCCCATCAAACATCAGAATCCATTCGGATTCAGGGTCAGGCCCCTCCTCCGAGATTGGTTCCTCACAATCTTTCGATTTGAGAAACATGATGTCTTCATCAGGGAATTCAAACTTCATCGGTTGATAATCATCAATAGGTTGCTGGGCGAGGTAATCAGACAATACACTCCCCTTAATCGCTTTCTGAGAGGTATACTGTATATCATATTCTGTCAAAATCATTTGCCACCTCGCAACCCTTCCGGTCAATGCTGGCTTTTCAAAAATGTACTTGATTGGATCCATCTTGGAAATCAACAAAGTGGTATGAACCAACATGTACTGCCTTAGTCGGCGAGCAGCCCAGACCAAAGCACAGCAAGTTTTCTCGAGCAGTGAATATCTTGTTTCACAGTCGGTAAACTTTTTGCTAAGGTAGTATATGGCATGCTCTTTTCGACCAGACTCGTCATGCTGCCCCAATACACACCCCATAGACCCCTCGAGGACTGTCAGGTATAGAATTAACGGTCTTCCCTCCACAGGAGGCATCAGAATCGGAGGCTCCTGCAAATATTCTTTTATCTTTTCGAATGCCGCTTGGCAATCATCATTCCACCTGACCGTTTGATCTTTTCTTAACAATTTGAAAATCGGTTCGCATGTGGCTGTTAGATGAGATATGAACCGTGAAATGTAGTTCAATCTACCTAAGAAACCACGAACCTCCTTCTCTGTTCTCGGTTCAGGCATTTCTTTTATTGCTTTTACTTTTGCAGGATCAACCTCGATTCCTTTCTCACTTACAATGAACCCCAGCAATTTACCGGACCGCACTCCGAACGTGCACTTGTTCGGATTCAACCTCAGTCTGAACCGTCTCAGCCGGCCGAACAACTTGGCCAAATCTACCAAATGCCCCTCTTCTGTTTGGGACTTTGCTATCATGTCATCAACATAGCATTCAATTTCATGATGAATCATATCATGAAACAAAGTCACCATGGCCCTCTGATAAGTAGCACTGGCGTTCTTGAGACCAAATGGCATCACCTTGTAACAAAAGGTACCCCATGGTGTAATGAACGTTGTTTTCTCCATATCCTCTGGCGACATTTTGATTTGATTATAGCCAGAAAAGCCATCCATGAAGGAAAACACCGAGAATTGAGCTGTATTGTCTACCAACACGTCAATGTGAGGTAGTGGAAAATCATCTTTCGGACTAGCTCTGTTCAGATCTCGGTAGTCCACACACATTCTCACTTTCCCATCTTTCTTCGGGACTGGCACAATGTTCGCAACCCATGGCGGATAATTAGTGACAACAAGGAAACCAGCATCCCACTGCTTCTGCACTTCCTCTTTAATCTTCATTGCCATGTCAGGTCGAGTTCTGCGCAATTTCCGCTTCACTGGAGGACAATCTGCTCTCAATGGTAGTTTGTGCACCACAATATCGGTATCCAACCCTGGCATATCTTGATAAGACCAGGCAAAGATGTCGACATACTCTTCCAACAACACTACCAATCTGCCCTTGACACTTTCCTCCAAAGCAGCCCCGATTTTCACCTCTTTCTTAATCTCGTCAGTACCCAAGTTCACAACCTCAATCTGCTCTTCATGCGGCTGAATCACCTTCTCCTCTTGTTTTAACAACCTGGCTAATTCTCCTGGCAGTTCACAATCTTCTCTGTCTTCTTCTTCAGCAAGATAGATTGGATTGTCGAAGTCATACAAGGGTGTAACAGGATTGTTATCAATGAGATCCGGAGAGGAATCGCATCTGCATGAATGTTGATTCATGCACTGCTTTAGAACCGGTGTGAGAAATTGAAAAAGAAAAATGAAAACATTGCCATTTTTATTTTGTTTTTATTTTTAAACTGCAAAAATAAATGAAAAACAGGGAACACCGCTTTTAATTGAAAAACATCCTTTATTCATGATGCAAATTTGCAAATTTAAACATGAGGTGGCCCTTACAATGGACCATTACGTGTCGGGCAACACGCATGGTTTTCATGCAAATAAGAATGAAAACAAGAAAAATATTACTCTTCAAGGAGAGTGACCCGGATGATCTCTTCGGCCTTCCAGTTCTGGATTTCCATCCCTGGTATGCACGGCTTTATCCATTGGTCAACGTCGCAGTCACTATCAGTATCTTCACTCATCATATAGATGTGATCCGGATCCAGCATCCCGGCGCTCGTGAAGGTTACCGACGTACGACGTCCTCTTCCTCGCCCTGAGCCTCGGCCAGGTTGATATCCAACCCCAAATCTGTCTTTCTTCTCCGGGATCTCCATCATTCTGCCCCAACCAGGAGCTTCTCCACTCTTGACTACCTCAGCAGCCTGCTTATATGAAGCGATGGATGGTTTCTCTTCTTCTTGCCTTGCGAACAGAGCATTCTCCACCTTAACGGTTTCAAATGCCTGGCTAGGCGTCTCCCATATTTCACCATCCATCTCCACGTACTTAAACGAGGACAAGTGGCTGACGAAAATGTCCTCCTCTCCACAAACCGTGACGACCTGACCTCCCCAGACATATTTCAATTTCTGGTGCAAAGTCGAAGTAACTGCTCCCGCAGCATGAATCCATGGCCTACCCAACAGGCAACTGTATGCCAGCTGAATGTCCATGACGTAGAAAGTTGACTTGAACACCTCAGGTCCAATCTTCACCGGCAACTCAACTTCCCCAAACACGGCCCGCTTTGACCCATCAAAAGCCCGCACAATCAAATCAGTCGGGGTCAAAATCAGCCCATCACAGTTAAGCTTCGCCAAGGCTTTCTTTGGAAACACATTCAATGAGGAGCCGGTATCAACCAGCACATGCGAAAGCACGGCTCCTTTGCATTCCATTGCTATGTGTAGTGCCCTGTTATGGTTCCTTCCATCCACCGTCAGGTCCATATCCGTAAAGCCCAGCCCATGACTAGCATGCACATTGGATACGACCGTCTCCAACTGATTGATGGTGATCTCCTGAGGAACATAAGCCTTCTTCAAAATTTTCAATAAGGCCTCCCTATGCCCCTCTGAGCTCAACAACAATGAAAGAATTGAGATTTTGGAAGGAGTTTGCTGCAAATGATCAACCAGTTTATACTCCGACTTCTTAATGATTCTTAAGAACTCTTCAGCCTCATCATCAAATTTGCTTTCCGACCCCGCAGGCGCCGGTGTCATCATAGGAGTACCTCCATTATCCGCCACAGCCTTTCCCTTTGCCCTGGCTAAAGCCTCGGCCTTTTCTTTTTTATCTTTTTCTTCTTCACCTCTTCTCAATGCATCAGGAGCAAACAATCTACCGCTGCGAGTGAAACCGCTGGGACCGGCATTACCCACCTTTAGCATGGTGGTTTCACTTGCAGATTGTTCCTCCAACTTCTCCCCATTGCAATACACTTCCCCCCCATAATGCCACGGCACGGCATCATCTTTGTCATAGGGAATCGGCCCAGGTACCGTGATGGTAACTGGAGCCTCCTCACTAAGGTTTGACAAATCCACCGGGTCGTAGTAAATGGTTATGGTGGAGATCTCTTCCTTCTCTTCTTTGTCAGCCCTCTCAATCAGGATATCACCACTGTCCATCAGACCCTGGACACACTTCCGCAGAAGCTCACAACCATTCACAGAAACAGTGCACTCAGCACAACCAGACCCGCAGCCCGGATAAACCCCATTCTTTAACAACTGCCTCTTGACCTCAGCCAGAGGCGTCTTCAGCTGATCAACATCAGACAACCCAACTCTATTCTCCTCGGAGATTGCATTCACCCCCCTCTGACCATGCGCAGGCATGGGATTCGCATTGACATTGGGAGATGGAGCAAAATTGATTGCCTTTGAATCCACTAAATCTTGAACTGTGTGCTTAAAAGCTTTACAGTTCTCAATATTATGCCCAGGCGCACCTGAGTGGAATTCACATTTGGCGTTCTCGTCATAGCTGGCTGGCCTTTGATCAGGTCTCAAAGGTGCCAGAGTTCTGGTTTGCACTAGGCCCAGATCTTGCAGCTTCTTAAACAAGAAAGCATAGGTCACCGAAGGCCTGTCAAATTGACGATCCTGTGCTCTGCCCCTGACCTGATAACCAGCCCTTTGCTGCCTCTGCTGAAAGGGTTGTCTCTGTTGTTGTTGCTGCTGTTGTTGTGGTGCAGATTGAGGCTCAGCAGGGATAGTTACCGCAGCAGTGTGCTGGAAGTAACGGTCCCTACTGGGTCCACGTTGAGTATAAACAGCGCTGGTGTCTCCTTCCTTTTTCCTCTGCCCACCATTACCGAATGGCTTCTTTGAACCGGAAGAAGATGCAGATGCAGTACCCTGAATCTTACCCAGCTTTAACCAACTTTCTATTCTTTCCCCTGCCACCACAATATCAGAGAAATTGGTGACAGGACAACCCACCATCCTTTCCGCAAACGGCCCCTGCAGGGTCCCCATAAACAAATCAGACATTTCTCTATCCACCAGAGGAGGTTGAACTCTCGCAGCCAGTTCTCTCCACCGCTGGGCATACTCCTTAAATCCCTCATTGTGTTTCTGAGACATACCCTGCAGCTGGGTACGGCTCGGAGCCATGTCAGCGTTGAACTGGTACTGCTTGAAGAAAGCATCTCCAAGATCCTGCCAATTCTTTATATCAGAAGATTTCAACTTAGTATACCACTCCAGGGAGCCTCCGGACAGGCTGTCCTGGAAGAAGTACATCCACAACTTCTGATCTGCCGTGTACGCAGAGATCTTGCGGACGAAAGCTTGTAAGTGCGTCTCTGGACAAGAACTCCCGTTATATCTGTCAAAAGTAGGTGCTTTGAATTTCTGCGGAATAACGATCCCCTCTACCAACCCCATGTTAGACATATTCACCACCCCAGGAGTGGCATAACTCTCAAGCACTTTGATTTTCTCAGCCAACAGTTGAATTTCCTTGTTCTGAGGCGGAGCATTATAAGGCACGAACGGTTCGTTCTGCATCGAGAATTGATCAGCCTCTCTATCTTCCTCCTGATCTTCGTCGAACCCATAAAACGGAGGCACAAAATTATCCTTCATATTCTGACCCGGTTGGCCACCAACACCACCAAGACCACCAGCATTATTCACGAGACCCACAGTCGTCCTCTTTCCGCCGTCACGTGACCCTTGCCCCTGGTTGGAGACTCCATCCAGGTTAACCCCACTGTTGGCTGCAGAAGCCCGCTCGAGCTTTTCAACTTTATCTGCCAGAGCCTTCTGACCAACTGCGAAACCTTGCATTATGTTGATCAGCTCGTTCATTTTGTCTTTCAGTTCGAGCATATCTGCGCTGGGAAGTTCCATGAGTCTGGGAGTATTTCTTCTGGTATAATATCTGTGAGGGCGTGTTGAGTGCAAAGGTACTGTTCTTCGAGCGCGAGCAATGATTCCTGTCACAAACAAGCACGTTAGTAACAAACACCTGCAAAATAAAGCACAGTTATTATGATCAATGCATGGATGCAGTGTCTATCCATATGAAGGACACTTTGTCTCTCGATCCTGGCATCATTGAGACAAACAATAATCCGGCATTAATATTCTGATATACAGTGTTTAACTTTATCGTGCAGATCGGAGATATGTGATTTAGCATGATACTCCCAACCATGTGTGTGCTTGTGTGAGTGCATACGGTAAAGCAAATAAAGCTTGAAGATCAATCACTGAATGAAAATAACCATCACATAACCAAAGAATGCACAATCAGTGCCATGGTCATACATCAAATCAGATACAAATCTCCAGAATCGGGAAAAGAAATACAAGCAAAATGAATTCCGTCAACAAGCCTGACGGTAATCCAACACAAATAAGAAAAGTCTACACTGAAGGAGGTCCCGCAGACGGCTCTGCATCGTCAACCATCTGGGTAAACTTCACCGCGAACCTAAGCTCAGTGTTCTCTTGCTGCAATCTCCCTATCTCCTTCTGGCGCATCTTCATCTGTCTGAAGTAATGATCCCTCTCAGCAAGATAGTGATCTCTCTCGGCAATAATCTTTGCTTTCTCAGCTTCCCATTTTGTAGCAAGGACTTTGGCTCCGGCATCTCTCTGATCCCTCACAAGGATTTGCCTCCTCTTCTCTTCTTCAATAACCCTCAAGGCCCTAGCTAGTTTCTCCTTGGTAAGGTCATGCTCCTTTATGGATGACTCTAGTGCTTGGCTGACCTTGCCATAATACGCGGTGTCTATCTCAAAGCGCTCCACCACAAGAGCATGTCTCTTATCCTGGTCTTCCATTTTCCCTTTGATTTCCTGATTAGTCATTTGGATTCTAGCGACCCTCATTTCCAACTCGGTCTTCTCTACCTGCAACTGATCCCTCTCCCTCTTCATCTCCAAGAACTCTTCCATACTGATAGAAGAACGAGACTTCTCAATCACCGGATACCAGAGATCACCCACAGGAAAAGGTAGACGAGTAAACTCCACTCTCCTTCTGAGCCATTCATCAAACAAAGGGAAAGACCTACTATTAGCCCTACCAAAAGGAATCTTGCCTTTCCTTTGAATATTACGCCATGCCTCAGACACTTTCTCCGATGCTGACCGGTTACTCTCGACAGGGAAGTAACAAGAGTCCTGAATCTCATACTCGAGAGGAGGAGCCTCCATAGCAAATCCCCTTTGTCTCTTAAGAAGTGTCGGGTTATAATTGATACACCCTTGAACTCCTATAAGAGGTACATTAGGAAAACTCCCGCAGCCACAAATGAAATCTCGTCCCGCCTCATCGATATGAGTCCAAGTTATGTCCTTGGCACGCAAACCCATCAACTTGGTCGCCCAACTGACAGTATGGTCGAGAAGAACAAAAGCACCCTTGGTAGGCAAATATCCCATGAACCATTTGTATAGCAACTGAGCGCAACATCGAATCAATCCCCCACGCCTCTTCTCGTTCCGATTATGGACCGAGTAATAGACATCTCCAATCAAGGTGGGGATAGGATTCCTCTGAACAAACAAGCGGATGGCATTAATATCCACGAAATTCTTCTGATTAGGGAACAAGATGATTCCATAGACGCTCACAGCAATCAAAGCACATACAGCCCTCCAGTTGCCCAAAACCGCATACTCCTTGGCCTTAGCTTCCAAGAAGCTTAGATGAAAACCGGGCAAATTCCCCTTCTCCTTCAAACCTCCTCTAATCACTTCCTGGCTCAAATAAAGAGCACGAGAGATCTCCCCAACATCAGGCTCCTCCTTAGTGGCAAGGAAAGGTACCTGGTTTTTGATCTGAATACCTAGGATACCTGCATAGTCTTCCAACAAAGGCCCCAGCAAGTAGTTCGGAAAAACGAAACACCTCAAACCAGGATCATAAAACTGGAGAAAAGTGTGGATGGCGTCCCTATTACTGTCAGTGAGTCTGAAAACCATCTTCAGAATACCACCGTATGCCTCTCTGAACATCCCCACATGGTCAGGCGCAATCAATGCTATCATATCCTTCAGCACACTGATCTCTGGGTCAAAGAAACTGTAAGCCACATCGTCCTTCAAACCGGGTCTCCTCATGTCTAAGAAGCCTCTCAACCAGGATCTCGATCAAAAAGGTCCCTGCATATGGATAAACATGTGTTAGATGCAGATAAATGCAAAATGGGATGATGCTGATGAATGAATGCAATGCGTTGCCATCCTCCAAGTCATCTGATCATCTGGTGCACTGAAGCCTGATCTCTGGACTGATCACAATCATCTGAAGGAATATGCAACCACAAATCCCACTCAAGGGTTCCGAAATAAACGGAACTGCAAGATACACCATCATCATCATCAACCTCAGAGATCCACTGAACAGATAACCACAACCTCTGAATCGGCCCGGGGAATCCTGAAATAAACGGATCCCCACTGATAAATAACTCGGACAACACTCCGGCGTCTCGGCAAGAAATGCCCATAAATCCGACTTATAAATATGACTCTGATCAGCGGAACCATTAGTCACCATCTGAGTCACCAACAGAACATGCATCTGTAAGAATCAACCCTCCCCTCACAGGTAAATTCTAATCAGGTCATCCTAAGGCGGATAATAGCCTCGACAATCGGGCGGGGATACTCAATGGGTTTGCCCTTTCGGGTGTGCCATTGTAGCTCCCTTAAGATCGTCTAAACCAAAGATCCGGGAAATGATCGGTCACCGAAGTCAACAGCTCAAAAGAGATAAAACTCAACCATAGTGGAAACTCCACAAGGAAGAGCCCTCTCAGAAGAACCTCGTCCGGCTTGTGGTATGTCACGTCACAACAATCATGTCAACCCAACATGTGAAGAACGTGAGACCACACTAATCCTAGGTGTATACTCGGGCCTGGGTTTTAGCCCCACTCAGAACACCCACCCCATAACAGAGGAACCACCTGCACAGAGGACGGCAATATGATAGAATGATGCATGCAAATATTTAATGCAAATATATACATTGGTTAGAATAATAAATGCAATAAATCAAGCAAAACAAGCAACCTAAACTATCCTAATACGCTAGGAAGGACTCGCTTAGGGAAGATGGACCAGCACAGGTCTACATCTGTAAGTCCCCAGCAGAGTCGCCAGCTGTCGCATCCGCGAAAAAACAACCGGCGGGACTCAAATAAAAACACAACACAGAGCCGCCACTGCGCGTTATTTATCCCAAAATAGGGAAAGGAAACACTCAGAGAAACCTGGAAAGGAAATGGTCTCGCGACCAAAGAGAAAGGGTAAGGGAGTCGGTTACGCCAGGGGAAGGTATTAGCACCCCTCACGTCCTAGGTACTCCTAGGGATCCACGTTCTAAAATAAAGAAAAGGTTGCTAAACATCATACACACACATAGGGAACGCAGGTGGGGTTAGGAGAAGGGAGCTCGATAGGGTGTCGCACCCTATGCCTACATATCTTGTCTGGAACAAGAATCAGAGCCACTGTAGTTCGGCTTACGCACGCCAAACAACACAACACCCAAACAGATGGCAAACATGGAGCCCGACAACCACTCGATGGAATTACGTCAGCATCCGAACCAAAACACACACAAGACGGCAAACGTGGAGCCCGACTGCCAATCAATGGACTTACGTCAGCATCCGAACCAAACACACAATCAGATAACAAGTAAACACACGCAAAAAAGAAAAAAAGTGCCCGGAGAGGTCTCGCACGACCTCCTGCCTACATACCTCGTCTGGAACAAGGATCAGGGCGATGTAGTTCCCCCTCAAGGGAATGAATTACTAGCCAGAAACCAGGGGAAGACACACTACCAGGGAGCTGGACTCGAGCCTAGTGTTGTCATGCATCGTTGCCCTAAGTTCAGTTTTCTATCCTACTTGCATAAGCAAACTACTCCTATCCAGGAAAGAAGCAAGCATACAAGCATACAGAATAATTCAAGCATACATCAAATAAGCATGTCAGACAGATATTCACATAGCACACACTATAACCAAACAAGTGGGCTCACACAATAGGTTTGACTGCCTCAGCAAGTCATCTGTACAAGCTGTGTTTGCTCTTAACCTTGCCATTACGAGGCTAAGGTGAAGCAGATGAGAGGTGAAGTGAGGATTAGACCTCACAGCTCTTATCCCTAACCAGGGAGAGCTTCAGACAAGGGAGCGTGGGTCCAGAATGGAGGGACCCTTCTACGCTCAACGACTCTGACTCGATTGTGCGACAGCACAGATCTTGGGTTTGTGCCCCAATGCATCAACACACAGCCGTGTGAGCAGAGGGACGACTCACAGAATAGTGGGGGATAGATTGCATATCCCTAACTTCCACCAATTGCCTTGATTAAGGACTTTACCTGCTTAGGCACAATTTTAAACAATCACAACCATCGCCTCTTAAGGAGGACTTCAGACATTTTGCCCAGCCAAATAACAAACCGGGTCTCCAGACTACATGAAGTCAAGAGAACCTACCTCAAATGGTCTACACAACCAAGCAGCAGCTAGCAAGCAAGTTCTTAAAAGAACTAGAAGCGGCTAAATGTACCTGTACAAAAGCTAACCAGTCAGTATCTCAGACAACCAATCAGAAAACAACAAATGTTAATCAGTCAGACTATACAAGCCAAGGCACACAAAGGCAAGCTATGAGCTCAAGCCCAAGTTTCACAACCTACAAAACAATGTTATGTTAGTGTACAAACATCAAACAACATCATTTCAATCAACTTGGATCATTCTCCATGAGCATTGTGCTATTCATCCTGAAAAATCAAGCAAATGTTAGCAACAAGACCACTAGGCCAAGCCTAGGGTCCAAAAGCAAGAAAAATTCCTAAACAGCAAAGGATTCTCAACCAAACTCAAATTAACACAAATAGAAAGCCAAAGCAATTAATTCCATATTTATATCATCCACCACATTCATTTCATGCCCAAAACATGTCAACTTATGTCAAACATAACACCAAACATCCAAACAGAACTATTGCATCCAATTCCATATCAAAACAATTCCAAAAATCCTCAAATAATTTACACCTAAACAGGACCTATTCAAGGTATGGCATATCAAATTCCAGCTTAATTGGGCAAAGGGAACTATGTTAATAAAAATCAACAAAAACAGACACAATTATATGATCCAAACCAAAGCATCAACACATGCATTCACTTCAAAAATTCACAAGTCAATGAAAACAGTAAAGAAATGAGTGGGACCAAAAGCATCATGTCCTATCATGTGTCCCTAAACAGCATACCAAATTCCATGATCATTCAATACCATATGAGCATTTCACATCAAATATTCAAACATGTGTCACATGAACTTGCATAATCAACCACCAGAGATGAAAAATAGCAATCAAATTGAAAATGCAGTGGAAAAATCCAAAAAAATACACATAGCATCTTAACATGTTAATGAACATCCATGCAAAATTTCTCATCATTCTAACAAGTCTAGGTCATGAAAATAAATCCAGCAAGTTAACATAATGAGGTGTGACACAAATTGTCACACCTAGGTTCCAAAATTCATAACTCAAACACCAGGAATCCAAAATTCATGAAATTTACATGTAAATCACCATCAACATGTCTGCAATCACCACAAAATTTTTCAAGAATTTCTTTGTAAGCATGAGGATTTCACAATGGAAATAGCAAAATGTATCAAAATTGCATACATGTCAAATAACCCTAGGTCAAACTAAATTTCCACCAAGCACAACTTTCAACAATAGGTCAACAAAATTCTACAGGGAATTAGGAATCCATAGAAAAAATCCTCACATTTTTCTGACTTTTAAATAATTTTTTATGAATTTTTTAAGGTGATTATGATTTTTTAATAATTATTTGAATTAATATAAATTAATTGAATGTCCAATGGCAGTTTTGTAATTAACTTGAACAGTGGCGCGGGAAACAGGTTTTTCAAAAGTTCAAACGAAGAAGTGGATCAAACATGCTAATTTTCCAGAATTTCACTCTCTTCCTCACGCGTTTTCCAGAAACTCAAGAACATGAAGAACAACGAACCATCACCAAAATCCACAAACCGCATATGGTTGGAACCGTCTCACTCTCAGGATCTCAGATATCACAATGATTTCTCCTAATTCTTCCTAAATTCTCTGGATCGAGCGTTTTAGGTTTTGCTCTCAAGACTTCTAATCGACCTAACTTGAGCCACAGTTCACTATTTCTAAAACTAATTGCATCACTATGACCTATGTTCTTCACTCTACAAAACGCATACAATTATTCATAAAATCATGAGTTTCGAATTCTGAGCACCTGAAATGGCAGTGGCGAGATTGATGAGCTTTGCACGTGTTTCTCCCAAACAGTTGAAGAATGATGATGAGGAAGGTGAGTAGAAGTGTTAGCCTGGCTCGAACTTGCTCTAATCAAGAGAAATTGAAATTTGCCATGGATGCACCTTGTATGAACAGTCACGATTTGAAGCTCTATCCAATCCAATTTCCAAAAACAGTACAAGAAGATGATGAGTGGAGTTTGCAGCAAGAAGAATTTCGAAAATTGATCAAGAATTGAGAGTGTTTTGATCAATTGAAGTTCTATATGGTTCTTGAGAATTTGGGAGAATTTGAAGAATTTTGATCTGATTTTGGGGAATTGTGATTTCTGTTATGATTTAGTGATGATTAAGAATATATACTCTTGATTAATCCATGCTTAATCACACTAATTAACCAATTGGAATGTGTTTAGCATAAGTGTTATTTTCCAAGCAAGGGCAAAAATGTACTTTCACATGCCAGCTAATGACAACTCATTGCCACCTCACACACCTCCTAAACACCTGTCATGAGCTGTTGCCACTTGTTTCATGTTCATTGGATGTGTATTTTACATTTTCCACATGTGATGGCTATGTATTCATTTTTCCAAGTTCATTTCAAAAGCCAATTCTCAAACCACAAGGCCTTGGCATGTTATGATGATTCCAACAATTTCCAAATGTCAATTGTGAAGTGTTGCAAAAATCCCCATCAAAAAATTCCCATTATTTCTCAAGTTGGACAATTTTGCCCCTGGACTTTTAACTATACAGTTGAAATTTGACTTTTTGCATTGACCATTTTTGAAGAAATCCAATTATGCACCATGAAAGTACATGTCAAATGGAGTTTGTGCATATAAAGAACATCCAATTTGGACACTCCATGTGGAAGTTATGCCCTCCTGATTATGGGTCATTTCTGAAATTCACTGGACCATAACTTGACAACCATACATGGGATTTTCAAGTTCTTGGACTTTTTGAAAAGGTGAGAACAAGATCTACAACTTTCATGTTGAGCAAATTTTCATTTGAAGCTTCCTTGGACACGTGGTCTTGAGGTCAAAAACTTTCCGTTTTTGGAAACTTCTATTACAAGTCACTTTCTATTTTTGGCAGTTTTTGTCCTGACTTGATTTTCTCCATTCTTAAGCTTTGAGATGTCAAATAACACTTGTTCCAACATGAATGAAGTGTATCCAACTCATTTCCACCTCCAATTCCATCAGATCATGTACAGTTGACCACAGTTGACTTTTCCAACCGATAGATGAATTTGGCCATGCATAGATCAAACTGAGCTCCAATCTCCTGATGAAATGGCTCAAGGATGAAACCCTAGCCTCAATAAGCTCAATATAATCATGAAATAATCCTCATATCCATCATAGACCCCCTCTCCTGATCATGCCCTGACTGGCCCAATGCAACTGATTAGGGTTGACCAGTGGTCAAAACCCTAATCTCAATGAATCTGATCCAACACTTGATGAAATCAAACCATGATGATGATGATGTATCACTTCAATCAAGATGAAGACCAATATCCTTTGAGAATCATAAAACCCTAATTTGAACTTCCACATCCTCAGATGGCCAATGATCAGTCCAATGAAACCCTATCTGGCACTTGACCTCCTCATCTTCTGACCAAGACTTGTGAGGATGACTTGCACAATGTAACCACATGATATGCAATATGCCATGCCTAATGACCTAAAAATGTATGTAATATGTTAATGCTAGTCCCAAGAGAGGAGGGCAAATTTTGAGGTGTTACACCATGCACTGTTCATGATGAACACGTTGAAGATGATGAAATTTCGTTTCCAGACCTTGTTTTGATCTTTCAAAATGTTTTCCTGCGTTTCTGCATGTGTTTGTGAAAAGATGCACATGTATTGGTCCACCTCATAGCACACATGGCATTTTGGTTCGCTCAGATCACTTTGACTTGCACACATCACCTTTGACCGGCCAGCAAATAAATGAAACGCAGAGTTTCATTCATTTTGAGCGCGCCACTTTCAAATTGCGCTTCAGTTCGATTCCGGCTCAAAACATTATTTCAAATGCTTCCTTGTTTTTTCTATTTCCCTCCATGTATTCATCCATACTTCACATGCTTTTTTTTATTTTTTTATTTTTTTCTTCATCTTCCAAAATTCATATTAAATTGAATAATCATCCAAAAAATATGTGGTTTTTTGCATCATGATCCATATCCTGTCTAGTATTTTATGATCATTTTTCCATAAATTGTGCTTGGCTGGAAAATATTTTGTGCTAGGGTTTGTAAACATGTATGCCTTTTGTACCTTGCTTTGCCATATCATTTGTGAAATGTTGAGCTTTTATTCAATGAATCTGAAAATTTCCATAATGAAACTAGACTCTTTGCTTGACATTTTGGTGTTGATTTGGTATTTTTACCATTTATCATTGCTGTTTTATGATCATGTTAAGGTAGGTGTGACAATTTGTGTCACACCATTGCTTGTTCATCTTATGTGATGTATTTGCCATGCCAAATGAATTCCAATTGTTCTAATCTTTTGCGTGATGCATATTATGGATGTTGTGAATGAGCATGAATTTTCTTGGAATTATTTGAATGATTTATGATTTGATTGAGATTTTTCATTTTGGTTGGTCACATTTGAGCTTTAAAATTGTCTTGAACTTCAATTGATCATGAAATACTTTTGGTAATTGATATTGATGTGAGACCTTTTGGATTGTTACAAGATGTGTTTTAAGTTGATTCATGTTAATTTTCAGCTTCTGTTTTAAATTTTTTATCCATCTTTGACCCTAGGCTTTGACCTAGTGGTTTGCCTCTCATGTTTGAGCTTTGATTTCAGGTTGAACATCCAAGTTACTTGGTTATTGATGCTTCATCACTTGAGAATTGATGTTTGCCTTTGATCACTAATCTTTGTGTGTTTTGTAGGTTGATGTTGGCTCATTTGAGTTTGACCTTTGGCTTGCACATTGTGAACCTTGTCTGTTTGTCTGATATTAACTGTTGGTTGTTTGTCTGAACTTTGTACTGATTTGTGTGATGTTTCCACAGGTACATTAGTTGCTTAAGTTCACTTTGAACTTGCTTTTGCATGGTTGCTTAACCATTTAGGTATAACCTCTCTTCTTCATGTAGTCTGGAAGACCTGTCCTGTTATGTGGGCAGGCACCTGTCTGAAGTCCTCCTGAAGAGGCAATGCTTGTGATTGTTTATCTTTTGTGCCAAGCAGGAAAAGTCCTCTTATGAGGCAATTGGTAGACAAAAGAGATGTGTAATCCATCTCCTACTATTCAGTGTGTCATCCCTTTGCTGACACAATGTGTTGATGCATTGTGGATATTAACCCAAGATCTTATAGAGTCTATTTGTGGAGAAGAGTTCCTACTTTCTGAACTCCCACACTTTCTATTATTCAAAGCTCTCCTTGACCTAGGATAAGAGCTATGAGGCACACCCCTCATCTCCTTTTCATCTGCTTCACCTTAACTCTCAATGTTAAGGTTAAGAGCACAACATACCCCATTCCAGTTGACTTTAAAGTCTAACCTTGTTTGATCCTTATTGCTTGTATATAGTTGTAGCATCGCGCGAAAAACCGGCGGGAAAAGAAAGAAACAACAGAGCCGCCACCGTGCGTTATTTATCCCAAAAGAGGGAAAGGAAACACTCAGAGTAAACCTAGGAAAGAACATGGTCTCGCGACCAAAGAGAATGGGTTCGGGAGTCGGTTATGCGGAGGGAAGGTATTAGCACCCCTACGCATCCGTAGTACTCTACGGGATCCACGCACACTAGAAAGGAAAGTGGTTGCTAAACACTGCTCAAACATTCACACACACTGGCTGAAAGAAAGGAAAGAGACTGACTGAAACTGACTCGGCAGGATGTCGCATCCTGGGCCTACTTAGTCTATCAGGCATAGACATCAGAGTCGAAGTAGTTCGGACTGGGGAAACGACACATGCTCGCTAGGATATCGCATCCTATGCATACGTATCTTCTCGGACGAGAGAAGAATCAGAGCATTCGTAGCTCGGCTGACACGCACACAAACAAAATAAAGCAAAGGCAAACATGGAGCCCGACTGCCAATCACTGGACTTATGTCAGCATCCGAACCTAAACACACGCAAAGAGGCAAACGTGGAGCCCAAATGCCAATCACTGGACTTACATTGACATCCGAACCTAAACACACGCACACTGGAACCCAAATGCCACTCGATGGACTTACATCAGCTCCCAAGCACACAACAACACAACAAGTTGATAGGGAGTCGGGGACTCGAGCCTATAACCGTCAAGCACACACTCAAACAGACAGACAACAAATTGCTAAGGAGTCAGGCACTCGAGCCTAGCAAATGTCAGACAACACACACAAAAGAAAGAAAAGGCGCCCGGAGAGATCAGCTCAATCTCCTGCCTACATACTTCATCTGGTATGAAGATCAGGGCGATGTAGTTCCCCTACAGAGGGAAAAGGATCTAGCCTAACCAGATAACAGAGGGAGACACAACTCTAGGGAGACTACGACTCGAGCCTAGATGTTGTCATGCAAAATCAACCCTAAGTTATGGTTTTTAGATAACTGGCACAAGGGCCAACCTATTCTAGACATGGCTTGCACAGGAAGCAAGGGTCTCGATTGCAACTAGGGCAAGAGAAAGGGGAGGTCTCAATCGCAACGAGGGTGAGAGAAAAGAATTAGTGTTAGTTGTTAGTCAAACTCGACAAGACATCGCATCTCGTGCCTACGTATCTCATCTGGACATGAGAATCAGAGTTGCCGTAGTTCGGCTAAACAACTCTAAGCATGGCTCACGCAGGAAGCAAGCCACACACACTTGACTTTGCACAAGGGCAAGTCAAGCACAACCTAACTTGCACAGGAAGCAAGTCTAAACTAATCCTAACTTGCACAGGAAGCAAGTCAAACTATCCTAACTTGCACAGGAAGCAAGTCAAACTATCCTAACTTGCACAGGAAGCAAGTCAAACAATCCTACAAGCACAGATAGCACACGCTATACACAAACAAGCGGCTCAAACAAGGGTTAGGTTTTAGTCAAGGGGTCATATCAACCTCAACAAACAAACCTCTGGAACTGGGTGAATGTTGCTCTTAACCTTGCCATTGAGGGGCTAAGGTGAAGCAGATGAAAGGATGAAGTGAGGATGAGACCTCACAGCTCTTATCCCTGGCCTGGGAGAGCTCAAGACAAGAATGTGTGGGTTCAGAAAGTGGGAACCCTTCTACACATTAAAACTGACTCAGTTGTACAATTGTACAAGATCTTGGGTTTGTATCTGCAATGCATCAACACAGTGGTGTGAGCAAAGCAGATGACACACTGAATAGTGGGGGATAGATTGCATATCCCTACCTTCCACCAATTGCCTCTTCACTTAGGAGGTCTTTGACTCTATGCAAGGACAAAAGTAAACAGTCACAAACATTGCCTCTTAAGGAGGACTTCAGACAGTTGCCTGGCCAAGTAACAGGCCAGGTCTTCCAGACTACATGAAGAAAAAGGGACATACCTCAATGCAAGTTGCTTATACAAGCAAAGCAAAGCAAAAAGTTCACAAGGAACTAAGCAACTAAAGTACCTGAAATCAGTCAAGCAGATGTTAGTATGCAACTTCAAACAAAACAAACAGAAACAGACACCAACAGTTAATTGGAGGCACATGGATGTGCAAGGCACAGGGATTAAGGCATGTGAGCCAAGCCACCTACAAAACAAAGAGGTTAGACAATGATACTTGAGCAAGCTTAATCAAAAGAATTGGTCTCAATGGCCATTTGATGGTCAACCTGAAAACACAAGCTCAAAGGTGAGTAACAGGACCTCTAGGGCAAACCTAGGGTCAAAAGTGAATGAGAAAGTCAAAACAGCAAGGGATATCCAATCAAAGTCAAGTTTAAACATTCAAGAAACAAAACCAATTGGGTTCACATTCATATCAATCATCATCATCATTTCATGAACAAAAGAAGTCAAGACATGGCATTTAGAAGCTCATGGAAGTCGACAGCAAGACTTGACTCAAAAGCAATCCTAAACATTTCCAAAAATCACCAAATAAATCATGATCAATCCTAACACATAGCATGGTGAGCATGTCAAATTTCATCTCATTTGGACAAGTGGAAGGCAGTCAATGAAAATCAGAAAGTCAAGGCAATTTTGAACATGCTTAAGGAGGTCAACCAAACATGTATCAACTTAGAAAATTCATAAATCAGAGATGGCATATGATAAATGAATGGGACTAAAACCATGGCAAAGATGAGGATGTCTAGTTATCTCATGCAAAATTTCATGTCCATCTAATAAAGTATGAGAATTTCACAAATGAAATGGGAACATGTGTCACACAAAGTCAACATTTGACTAGGCAGGAAAGGAAAATCTCAAACAAATGGAAAATAGTTCAATTAAATCCAAGAAAATTCACAAGTCAACTAGACATACAAGAGTAAGTTCATGCAAAATTTGGGGTCATTTGGATGTAAGGAAGCATGTGAACAAAATTAGGGAAAATGCATGATCATGGTATGGCACCAAATGTAACACATGACTTCAAAAAATCATAACCAGCAAACCACAAATGGGAAATCCACAAACTTTATACCAAAATGAAGGTGAACATGTCTAGTTTCATCACAAAAAATTTCATTCTCATTGGATGCAACATGAGTATTTCACAATTGAAATGGTAAGATGTATCATTTATGCATACATGTTAGGAAAATAATTGTCAATTAAAATCCAGCCAATGGAAAAATAATTAAAAATCACAATCAAAAACTAGACACATTCATGAACATTGTGGAAAAAACCTCATGATTTTTGGATAAAAATTGAAAGAGAAATGGATTTGTAAAGTTGGATGAATAATTGATGAAACATGAAACAACATAGCATGGCATAGGTCAACTAATGGTCAACGCAGTGGCAATTCAGTAAATAAGTGTGCCACTAATTGAAACGGCGTCGTTTCACACAGCCAAACGAAATAAGCTGATTGGCTCTCCCTTAATGAAACAGTAACTTAAGAACTTAGGGTTTAAGCTTCAACAGCATGAACATTCATCATCGTGCAATCAGTCATCAATATGAACAACAACATCAACAAATAATCATGGCCATGAAACAATCATCATCATGCAACATTAACCAATAACAAAACAAGCATAATCAAAGGAAGATTCTGGGCATGGTTGGGTTTAGCATGAACAGCATACACACATTCATCATCATGCATCTCAAAATTTAATGTGCCCAGAAACTGGAATCCAAGGTACCAACAGCATCATTAAACATCAAGTAACACAAATATAGCTATGGTTTTCACTGAAGCAACAAACAATAAGCAAATCGAAGGAAACTAGGTTTGAGCATGCAAAATGAAATCCAAATTTCTCATGATATGTTTAACCAATCAGCATGACTCAAGTTGCATTGGAACAAGCATGGAAAGACCTTTTAAAAACATAGCGTAGCAAAGCAAAAGAAGGGATTCGAAAACTTACTTGGTTGTGAAGAAAAATGGATGCAGGGCTTCTTTTGAGATTGCAAGCAAAAACAGTTGCCAATGATGGTTGATAGTGATGAATGCTTGCAGGAAATCGGTTCAAATTGCAAGGCTTGGTTTTGTTCAATAGTTTGTTGACTGGTTTAGAGGAATGGCCAAGTGAAGTGAATTTTGTGTTTTTTGGTGGCAAGGCAATGTTGGTTCCTTTGTGTCTGGACAGAAGGATTAGGAATGCCAAAGCAACAAGGTGAGTTAGGTCTTGTTATGTTGGTTTGTTGGCTAGTTGGTTTTTGAAGATGTAAAGCAAAATGGCCAAGGTGAACTTCTATGTCCCTCCTCCAATTGATGCTGCCTGGTTCCTTTTGATGACAGGAAAATGAGGTGTATGGTCAAGGGTCAAATGCAGGGTTTTGGTGCTGCTTGAGTTTGGCAATTGATTTTACTGCAGTTGGATGGTGGCTGGCAAGGTAAGGCAAGGTTCATGTCATTTTGAAGTCTTTGGCAGCAAAACAGAAATGCATAGCAAAAGTGAGGTTTGAGAGAAGTGTGAATGTTGTTTGTGGTAGCTTTTGGACAGAAAATGCAAGTGAGGTGGTTGGAATAAATGAGGTTTGTTGGTTGCCAAGCAAGGTTGGATTATGCTGCTGCAGGGTTTTGTTCTCTTGCTATTTCATGACAGGTTTTCAAATGCCAAGGGGTGGCCTTTAGCACCAGGCATTTTCTGCTGTGGATGGTGGTATGATGCTGCTAGGCTTTTCATGACAGGAAATGCAGGAGGGTATGTATGTGCAGGTGGTTCATCTGTTGTTTGGCAGATTTTTTAGTGAATGCAAGGCAAGGTTGGGTTTGGAACTTTTGTTTTGGACAGAAGATGTGGGATGCAAGGCAAGGCAAGGTGAGTGAGACTTTTTGCTGGTCTGCTAATGGCCTCTCATGACAGAAGAAAATGGGACTAAGTCATTGCCCTATTGTTTTGAAAATGCACTTGCCAAGGTTTTCTTCCTTTTCTGCTGCAGTATGGTGGCAGTTTTTTAGAAGAGAGAAACAAATGCCAAGCCAGCTTAGTTTGTTATGTATGGATAAACAAATAGCAGGGTAAGGTGAGTTTTGGGAGGGTGTTTTGATGTTTTGGACAGTAGAAGTGATATGCAAAGTAGCAGGTGAAGTTTTGTTTTTCATGTGCTATGCTACTGCTCAGGCCAAGCTAAATTCAAACATGAAAAAAAACAAATCTGATGCCTGAGGTTCTTTTGTTGTGCAGCCCTTAGTCTTCAAAATGACAGCCAATTCTCATCCCTAAAACCTGCTATGTGAAGTATGGTTCCTAGAGGTATGGTGGTTCTTTTTCGAAATGCAAGGCAAGTGTTTCTTTTGTGTGATGCTGCCATCCTGCTACTACTTGTTTCATGACAGGAAGTACACCCCTCCCATATGCTGTTGAGTGTTGCTTCTATTTCAAACAATATCTTGCAGTTTTTAGTGGAGGTCCATGCCAAGTGAGAGGGTGAACATTTGTGCATGTGTGTGTTGGTTGTGATGGCTGCAACTTCATTTCCAGCTGGTAGCAGAATGCTGCATAATTGCTGTTCTAGTACAAAGTAAAGTGTGGAGTTATGGTGTGGAATGGCTGCAAGGTACCTTCCTTTTCCAAATTTTAAGCAATTAGGACATGGCCATATGTACAATTGGTTATTTGGCTGCATAATGAGGCTCTAATGACAGAAGAAATGCTGCATAATTGCTGTCCTTTTGAGGTACAAGGCAAGGCATGGACAAGTATGGTGCATTTGTACCTTTCTTACAATTCAAGCAACCAAGCAATGGCTTCATGTACTGCATATTTTGACTTTGCAAACACATTCTAAATGACTTTTATGAGCTGTTCCAATTGGCCAAATGTTGAAAAAAAGTTTAAATCAAAAAGTCAACTCTTGGTCAAACTTTCATTTAAATGAAAAAGGTCAAAATATGCCATTTTGATTGGTGAAGTTTTGGCACATTAAATTTATATTTTTGGAAAGAGGGGATCAAATGTGACTTGTAGGAAAAAACCCCACCAAAATTGGCCAAACGGTTTGGGAGATATGGCCCTTTGAAGTTCAAGATTTTCTGAAATCGATTCGATCATAACTTGCCAACCACACATGGGAATTGAGAGTTCTAGGACTTTTTGGAAATGGGAGAACAAGATCTTCAACTCTCATGTTGGGCAAAAATTCATTTGAGGCTTGTATCAAAATGTAGGTTTGAGGATCAAGACTTTCCATTTATGGCAGGTTTCAGTTACAGGCCCAGTTTCTGTTTTGGGAAATTCATGATCTGGCTTCAAATTCTTCCATGATGGCATGATGTATGATGACTATTTGGACATGAATGAACTCTCACAAACCAATTCCAATCATCAAATCACTGATTAAATGGACAGTTGACCAACAGTTGACTTTTAGGGTTTCTGACTGATTGTGCATTGACTGATGACTTCCAAACCCTAATTCCTTGAGAACTTGACTTCAAATGATGTCCCAAGTTGTATGAACTCTTGATTATTGACCATGGTGCCCAAATTCCACAAGAATGGCCACCATCCACTGCTTTGACTGACAGTTGACTTTTTTAGGTTTTTTGACTGCCTGTGTATGAGCTGCTGACTTCTGAGCCTTCAACCCTTGACCACAATACTTCAAATAGGCCTCCAAGTCATGTGAACTTGTTGGACAAACCCCAAGGCCTTGGTTCAATGAGAAATTCTTTTGCTTGCTTGGTTGACTGATCAGGAGATTAGTTTGACCTAATTCTTGATTGCCTGCTCTTGAGGCAACTGAGGGACAATGCAAATGCTATGCAATGGATCATGATATGCCATGACCTAACATGAAAATGTATGTATAATGGTAGGTGCAAATTTGAGGTGCTACAGCTGCCCCTATTCAATCAGCTGGGAACCCGAATGGATGAGAGCGACGGCTGTCAGACTTTCAGGGTAAACAGGGATTGAATACCAAAGAACCGTAGAATTTGCACAGTACTGGATATGATACAAGAAGAACCACGTCATTTACCGATGACAAAACTGTATGACAGCTTCAGAAAAGCAAAACCATTTACCGATGGTTAGAGAACTGGGACTTTGATATTTACCGATATCAACTTCAGCACGACCATTTACCGATGGCTGCTGGGGAGAACAAACTTCTGAAAAACAAAACCATTTACCGATGGTTAAAATTGGAAACTTTGATATTTACCGATATCAACTTCAGCACAACCATTTACCGATGGCTGGAACTTGATATTTACCGATATCAACTTCAGCACGACCATTTACCGATGGCTGCTGGGAAACAGATTTTGATGTAGAAAGGAAGCAAGACCATTTACCGATGGTGGCTTCAAAGAATTCTGACATTTACCGATGTCAAACTTAGCAAGACCATTTACCGATGGCTGCTGCAACTGGGAATTCGATATTTACCGATATCGAAGAAAACTGAGGCCATTTACCGATGGCGTCTCCACTTGGGGAGGAACAAAATCTTTGTGGTGATACCAGACAAAACGTTTACCGACGACTTCTGGGGATTTTAATTTTATTGACCAGACATTTACCGATGACTGGGATGAGACTCGATGTTTACCGACATCGAAAGATGATGTTTACCGACATCAAAAGAAATGACCAGACATTTACCGATGACTGGGATGAGACTCGATGTTTACCGACATCGAAAGATGATGTTTACCGACATCCAAAGAAATGACCAGACATTTACCGATGACTGGGATGAGACTCGATGTTTACCGACATCGAAAGATGATGTCTACCGACATCCAAAAATGACCAGGCATTTACCGATGACTGGGAATGAGAAATTTATTGGGGAAATACAAATATTTGCAACTAGAAACCAGATAGGACATTTACAGATGACTCTACTGGGGATTTCTAGTTGGGGATTATCAGACATTTACCGATGACTGAGGAAAAGACTCGATGTTTACTGACATCGAAAGATGATGTTTACCGACATCAAAAATGACCAGACATTTACCGATGACTGGAGAAAATACTCGATGTTTACAGACACCGAAACAATGGTGTTTACCGACACCAAAAATGAATAAGCACACGCGGGTGCTGGCATGACACTTACTGGTATCACAAAAACGACATCTGAGATATGTCAAGGCAAGGTTGACCACTTGCTGGGGGTCTCACTGAGGAGAAACAAACTTTCTGTCACCATTGGGTGAGGAAATAAACCTCTGTCACCATCGGGTGAGGAAATAAACCTCTGTGGGGATATCAATCCTGAATGCTGTCAAGGGCAACTGTAGCAGTCTTGCTGTGCTGATGTTGAATGAAATGATCCGCCTCTGCCGGGGATACGGTCTGGTGAAGTTAACACATGAATGCATATGTTTGAATTTTTCTATGGCGTAATGCTCCATATTGAATGGGAATGCTACGCAATTTTTGAGGATGCGATGATTACTACATGCAAAATGTGAATGAACCCTGGCTAGGGAGCCGAAATGATCAGATACTCTGACTCTGTGGGGAGACTCCTCTTGGGGAACTACTCTGCGGGGAACTCTGCTTGGGGAAATATTCTGCGGGGAACTCTGCTTGAGGAATGGTAAAGCGACTTCACACTCATGTTGAAGAAAAGCACTGCTGCTGGGAAAAGGTAAACTCCGCTAGGGTATATCCTTCAGTCCACAGGTAGGATAAATGCTGGAGATAAATTTCAATGAACCTGCCTCACTCGGGGAGGAAATGGCAAATACAGGCCTGCTGGGGATAGGCAATCCTCAGATCTGTTGGAGAATAGAAGGCACTATCCACAGACGTCTTCGCGGGGGAACATAGCTATGATAGCTTCCAAACTTGCTTGGGGAAAATATCTGTCGAGGAAACGTCCTCACATATGCCCATCTGAAAAAACAACACAACAAAATGCCCCCAGGGGATACATGGACAAGATACGCTCAAGTGTCCTCAACATTCAAAATGATTTTCAAATGTTTCATCTTTCTGCACCTTGTTGTGTAGCCTTCATGTTTTTATATGCAATGCTTATCAAAAATTCGGACATTTTGCAAACAAAACAGTAAAAATAAAAACAAGAGCTATTTATCTGAATAACGATTTTTATTGATTGAAAATGTGCCTGAAGAGGCAAGTACATGGGGAAGCAATTCCTAGAAGGAGGTAATTGCGCACAAAAAGGAAAAAATCTATCCTAATGGCAATGTGAACACGGCATCCACTATTTCCCAATTCTGTTATAACTCACAGATCACCAGTTTTCCTCCCAACTCCTTGCTTTCTGAGAAGAATGACTGGACGGATCACATCTTTCGAGATGGCAGACGATAAAGCTTGATGAAGTACAGACAACTCAGACTGTAGTCTTCGCTTTAATCCCTAATTTTTTCCTGGATCGCCCTTTCGGGTTTTCAATCCACCGGGATACCCATTTTTGCCTAAGCCGCCCTTGCGGGTTTTCGACTTACCGGGTGTACAAATTCTTTTCATTTTATCCCTAATTTTTGCCCGAACCTTTTCTTTCTGTTTTTTTTTGGTTCGCCGGGATGCCCATTTTTGCCTGGACTCTTTTTTTTTGTCCAGCGGGTCAATTTATGCGAAGTATTTTTTGACTACATCTGAGTTGACGGGAGACAAAAAATCTTCACCATCCATAGTTGTAAGCATCAAGGCCCCACCGGAGAAAACCTTCTTCACAACATACGGACCTTCGTAATTAGGAGTCCACTTGCCCCTGTTATCTGTACCGGGAGGGAGGATCCTTTTCAAAACTAGATCACCAATCTGATAGCTTTGAGGACGCACTTTCTGATCAAAGGCTCGTTTCATCCTTCGCTGATACAACTGTCCATGACATACAGCTGCTAGCCGTCTCTCCTCGATAAGGCTCAACTCGTTAAACCTTGTTCGAATCCACTCGGCTTCGTCTAGCTTGACATCCAATAAAACTCTCAGAGAAGGAATCTCCACTTCAACAGGTAGAACAGCTTCCATACCATACACAAGGGAGTAAGGGGTTGCCCCGGTCGACGTACGTACTGAGGTACGGTACCCATGCAAAGCGAAAGGCAGCATCTCATGCCAATCTTTGTACGTAACGACCATCTTCTGCACAATCTTCTTGATATTCTTGTTTGCCGCTTCTACAGCACCATTCATCTTTGGTCTGTAAGGAGAAGAATTGTGATGTTCAATCTTGAAATCTTTACAAAGCTCTTTCATCATCTTGTTATTGAGATTCGAACCATTGTCAGTGATGATTCTCTCAGGAACTCCATAGCGACAGATGATTTCTTTTTTGATGAACCGGGTAACCACTTGTTTGGTAACATTAGCATAGGAAGCTGCTTCCACCCATTTGGTGAAATAGTCGATCGCCACCAAGATGAAGCGATGTCCATTCGAAGCAGTAGGCTCAATCTTCCCAATCATATCAATGCCCCACATGGCAAACGGCCAAGGCGAATTCATGATATTCAGAGGGCTTGGTGGTACATGCACCTTATCAGCATAGATTTGACACTTATGGCACTTCCGAGCATACTTGAAACAATCGGATTCCATAGTCATCCAGTAATAACCCGCTCTCAACAATTTCTTAGCCATTGCATGTCCGCCGGCATGAGTACCGAAGGAACCTTCATGAACTTCCTGCATTAACATGTCTGCCTCGGGTCTGTCCACGCATCTGAGCAAGACCATGTCAAAGTTTCTCTTATACAACACATCATCCTGATTCAAATAGAAGCTTCCAGCTAGCCTCCTCAGGGTTTTCTTGTCATTCTTCGACGCACCTTCAGGATACTCTTGAGTCTTGAGGAAATTTTTGATGTCATAATACCACGGCTTCTCATCAATAGCATTAACAGATTCGGCTGCAAACACATACGCAGGCCTCTCAAGTCGATTCACCGCAACATGTGGCACATGATTCCACCAATGAACTTTGATCATAGACGACAAAGTAGCCAAGGCATCAGCCATTTGATTCTCATCCCGGGGGACATGATACAACTTCACCTTCTTGAAGAACGTCAGTATCCTTCTGGTGTAATCTCTATACGGAATCAAATGCGGCTGGTTCGTATTCCAATCTCCATTGACTTGATTGACCACTAGAGCTGAATCTCCAAATATGTCAAGTGTTTTGATCCTCAGATCAATGGCTTCTTCTATCCCCATGATACAAGCCTCATACTCAGCTTCGTTGTTGGTGACATCGAACGTCAATCTGGCAGAAAAAGGTATATGAGCACCTTTAGGATTGATCAACACAGCCCCAACACCGTTACCGTTCATATTCACAGCCCCATCAAACATCAGTGTCCATTTGTCATCCGGGTCCGGTCCTTCCTCGACAAGAGGCTCTTCGCAGTCTTTCATCTTGAGATACATGATGTCTTCATCAGGGAATTCAAACATCATAGGCTGATAATCTTCAATCGGTTGTTCGGCGAGGTAGTCTGACAGAATACTACCCTTGATGGCCTTCTGTGACGTGTACTGAATGTCGTATTCTGTTAGAATCATCTGCCAACGGGCAACACGTCCGGTGAGAGCTGGCTTCTCAAAGATGTATTTCACTGGATCCATCTTAGAAATCAATAAGGTAGTATGGTTCAACATATACTGTCTCAGTCGGCGAGCAGCCCAGGCCAAAGCACAGCAAGTTTTCTCGAGCAGTGAATATCTTGTTTCACAGTCGGTAAACTTTTTGCTAAGGTAGTATATGGCATGCTCTTTTCGACCGGACTCGTCATGCTGTCCCAATACACACCCCATCGAGTTCTCAGTCACTGATAGGTACATTATCAGAGGTCTCCCTGGAACTGGAGGTATGAGGATTGGAGGTTTCTGTAAATACTCCTTGATTTTGTCAAAAGCTTTCTGACAATCATCATTCCACTTGATTGCTTGATTCTTTCTTAGCAATTTGAAAATTGGTTCACATGTGGCAGTTAGGTGAGATATGAACCTTGCAATGTAGTTCAACCTCCCTAAAAACCCACGGACTTGCTTCTCCGTTTTCGGTTCAGGCATCTCTTGAATAGCTTTGACTTTCGCTGGATCGACCTCAATCCCTTTCTCACTGACAATGAAGCCTAAAAGCTTCCCTGATCTTACCCCAAACGTACACTTGTTCGGATTCAACCTCAGCTTGAACTTTCTCAACCGGTCAAACAGCTTCTGCAAATTAACCAGGTGCTCCTCTTCTGTCTGCGACTTCGCAATCATATCATCTACGTACACTTCGATTTCCTTGTGCATCATATCATGAAAAAGAGTCGTCATTGCCCTCTGATAGGTAGCACCAGCGTTCTTCAGCCCAAATGGCATCACCTTATAGCAGAACGTGCCCCAAGGTGTAATGAACGTCGTCTTTTCCATATCCTCTGGCGCCATCTTGATCTGATTATATCCGGAGAAACCATCCATGAAAGAGAATACCGAGGATTGAGCCGTATTATCAACCAATACATCAATGTGAGGTAATGGGAAATCATCTTTCGGACTCGCTCTGTTCAAATCCCGGTAATCGACACACATTCTGACTTTACCATCCTTCTTCGGCACAGGAACGATGTTGGCCACCCACGGGGGATAACTTGTAACAGCCAGAAAACCTGCATCCCACTGCTTCTGAACCTCTTCCTTGATCTTAGTTGCCATGTCAGGACTCGTTCTTCGAAGCTTCTGCTTGACCGAAGGACATCCTTCTCTAAGAGGTAATCGGTGCATCACAATATCTGTATCTAACCCAGGCATATCTTGGTACGACCAGGCGAACACTTCCACATATTCTCTCAGCATCTCAATCAGCCTCCTCTTGACAGAGTCCTCTAAAGCAGCCCCAATCTTGATTTCTCTTTTGGCGTCCTCAGTACCCAAATTAATAGTTTCCAACTCCTCCTGATGAGGTTGGATGACCCTTTCCTCCTGCTTCAATAGTCTGGCCAATTCTGCAGGGAGTTCACAGTCTTCCTCACTCTCCTCTTCAGCTTGGTAGATGGGATTATCGAAATCATACTGAGCCATAACAGAACTGTTCATAGTGAATGCCATAAGATCGCTTCTGCATGTTTGATGCTTTGTTTTAGAAAAAGAGTTCAATAAAGTCACAAAAACAAAAAACATTGCCATTTTTATTGTTTTTGAAAAAGAAAAATGAAAACAAAAAAATAGAAAGACAAGGATCACAAAGTTTGTTCAAAAAATGTCCTTCATTAATGATAATCATTAAAACATGATGAGGCCCTACAAAAATGAATCACTACGCCTTGGGCAGAACGTAGGATTTTCATGCAAAATGACAAAACAACAGAAAATTACTCTGTCAGAATAGTAACTTGAACCACTTCTTCAGCCGTCCAGTTGTTGATGGACCCCCCTGGTGCACACGGGCGAACCCAGTTGTTCAAATCACAATCGCTGTCACAGTCTTCAATACCGGTTGCGGAGACGTCACCATGATTCATCAGCCCAGCGCTGGTAAAGGTACTCGGACCCGCTTGACCATTCTGCTCTGCTAGGAGAGGCTCATAACCAACACCAAATTTGTCTTCTTTAACCGGCAAATCCACCATCTTGCCCCAGCCTTCAGTTTTGCCAGAATCAACAGCCTCCTTAGCCTGTTTGTAAGAAGTAATTGAAACACCTAGCTTTCTCTGCTCAGCGTACGCCACTTTCTCAAGAGCCACAGTCTCAAACGCTTGGCACAAGGTTTCGTGGATCTCGCCATCCACCTCAACATATTTGAACGAGGACAGATGACTCACCAGAATCTCTTCTTCACCGCACACAGTCACAATCTGACCATTCCAGACATACTTGAGCTTTTGATGGAGAGTCGACGAGACTGCCCCTGCTGCATGAATCCATGGACGCCCCAACAAACAACTATAGGCAGGCTGGATGTCCATAACATAGAAGATGATATCAAAAACCTCAGGACCTATCTTCACAGGCAAGGTAACTTCCCCACACACAGAACGCTTGGAACCGTCGAAAGCACGAACGATCAGGTCACTAGGAGTAAGCACAGACCCTTCCGCATCAATCTTCCTCAGAATCTGCTTAGGCAACACATTCAGCGACGACCCGGTATCTACCAATACGTGAGACAACACTGCCCCCTTGCACTCCATGGTGATGTGCAAGGCTTTGTTATGGTTTCGCCCTTCAGGTGGTAAGTCCAAGTTGGTGAAACCTACACCATGCCTGGTGCTCACATTGGCCATCACACCCTCTAGTTGATTGACAGAAATCTCCTGAGGCACGTAAGCCAGATTCAACATCTTCAGCAAGGCATTACGGTGTGCCTCAGAGCACAACAACAGTGAAAGTATAGAAATCTTGGACGGAGTTTGATTCAACTGATCTACAATCTTGTAGTCACTCTTCTTGATTATCTTCATAAACTCCTCCACGTCCTTCTCAAATGACCCCTCGGGCGCTTCCTTCTGGACAGGTTCTTCCTCGACCACAGCTTGTTTACCCTTTGTTTTGGCGAGAGCCTCAGCGTTATTGTCCCTCAAAGGCTGCGGTGCGAACAGACGACCGCTTCTAGTAAAACCTCCTGGACCCCCTACATTATCCACAGCCGGACCAATAGTTGCAGGAACTCTATTCGGTAAACCAATTGTCACTGGAGTTTGACTCACTGGTCTTGTCTGACTTTCAGCCCTTCTGTAATTGCGGTGAGCATTATCATACTTCCACGGCACGGCTCTACTATTCTCAACAGCCCTTCTTTCAGACGCGACGATAGTAGTTGGAACACTGATGGTTACAGGCACGGGAATGGTAACTGGGGTACCATTTGCTGCAGGTGCACTGACGACCCTTTGTCCACGTTCTTCAGACGGTTTAAAGTAAATGGTGATAGTTGACGCTGTTCCACGATCCTTTACAGCCCTACTGAATTGCAAACAACCCTCATCCATCATACCCTGGATACCGGCCCTTAACTGGTCGCAACCATTCTCAGATTCTGCACAGCCCAAACAATCTTCATCACAGCCCGGGTGGACACCCCCATTCAGCAGACGGCCCTTCACAACTAGCAGAGAAGTCTGAACATCATCAACATTAACAACTAGATCTTCAGCTTCTTTCCCTTCAATGTTGTTCACTCTATGCCCACTATGCTGAGGCATAGGGTTGTTTACGACATTAGGCACTGGAGCGAAGTTGATTGCCTTGGCATCGATCAAATCTTGAACCTTGTGCTGGAGAGCTCGACACTTCTCAGTATGGTGGCCTGGTGCCCCAGAGTGAAAGTCACAACGGGCGTTGGCGTCGTATCCAGGAGGTAATACTGTAGGCGGAGCCATTGTACGCAACTCAATCATCCCCAACCTGAGTAGTTCGGGTAGTAGCTCTGCGTAAGACATAGGCAGAGGATCAAATTTTCTATCAGCCTGTAACTTCTGCCTAGGCTGGAAAGGACGTTGCTGTTGTTGTTGATGTTGTTGCGGTTGTTGAACTCTTTGTTGACGAGGTTGAGGTGTCGGAATGGTCACTGCAGCAGCTTGACGGTATTCAATTCTGTTCTGATCTCTGCGGTGTTGAACGGCATTAGTTTCACCCTCCCTTCGACGAGGTGCCCCAACAAACGGCTTCCTAGAAGAAGAGGAACCAGCATCTTGAATCTTCCCAGTTTTGATCAAACTCTCAGTCCTCTCTCCACAAATGACAACATCAGAAAAACTACCGAATGGGCAGCTCCCCATCCGGTCCATAAACACACCTTGAAGAGTACCAATAAACATATCTGTCAACTCCCTCTCCAGCATAGGGGGTTGAACTCTAGCAGCCAGTTCACGCCACCTCTGAGCGTACTCCTTGAAGCTTTCATTGGATTTCTGACAAAGACTCTGCAGCTGAGTCCGGCTCGGTGCCATGTCCATGTTGTGTTTGTATTGCCTCAAAAAGGCCTCACCCAGATCTCTCCAGCATCGGATTGAATCCCTCTTTAATTCCATGTACCAGTCCAAAGAAGCCCCAGATAGACTATCTTGGAAAAAATACATCCACATCTTTTCATCGTCGGTATACGCAGAGATCTTTCGATAATAAGCCTGCACATGGGTGCGAGGGCAAGAAGTACCGTTGTATTTGTCGAAGGACGGTGCTTTGAACTTGTGAGGGATTCTCAAACCTTCAACCAATCCCATATTAGTAACATCAAAACCGAGAGAATTCTGACTTTCCATAGCACGGATCTTCTCAGCAAGAGCCTCAACTTTACGGTCTCTCTCATTAACCCTTCCCAGAACGTCTTCGTCTTCGCTGAGCAGAGAGAACATATCCTCTTGCCTGTCAACAATCGGAACAGGATTACGGGCCGGAGCACGGACTACTCTGGCATTAGCGGCATCTGGAACAATAGGTTGACCGTTGATTCGAATACCCCCCAACTCATCACCTACAGCATAGTTGTTGACAGGTACAGCAGCAGCAATATTGTTATCATTGACTGGGCCTCCCTCTGGCGGAGCATGGTTGATCGGTGGATTTGCAGCCTCTTGTCTCTGAACCATAGCTCGAAGTTCTTCTTGACCTTGTGCAACCCCTTGCATCATATTCATAAACTGGGCCATGCTAGCCTTCATCTCAGCCAACTCAGCTTGAAATTGATCCATACTTCTCTGTTGATTCAGTCTTGTTGAGTAGCGGTGCGGACGTTGATCAGCTATCCTGCCTGAACAGGAACCAGAGTGAGAAGTCACGATCAAGAACACCTGTTATGCAAAATGATATGAGTATGATGCAAATGATGCGTATGATGCACATGATATGCTCATTTCTCAGGCATTCAAAGAGCCTGACCCATCCTGAAAAGATGGCAACCTGCAGCAACAAGAGAACAAACAGATACAAGGAAATGCTGACATCCTTATATATACATAAGGGTAAAAAGGCATACAACCAATGTCAACAGAATATCTGAATAAACAACGTACAAAGAAAAAGAATCCCATCCAACAAACCTGGAGGTGATTCTTAACAAAAGATCCAAGAGATGGCTTACACGCAAATGAGTCCCATCCAACAAGCCTGGAGGTGATTCTCAACAAAATACAATCAGAGATACAGACTAAGACAGACGGTCTTCCGGAATGAGGGTCTTCAGGTAATGGCACTGGTCTATCAACAGTGAGCATTCTGAGCATTTTGGTAGAGGGGTGATCTTCTCCTTCAACTGTCTTCTGAGCTCCAAGACTTCTCCTCTAAGATAGTCCTCTGATTTCTGTCTCAACTCCATCTCCTTCTTCAACTGAGCGTCTTTGTCTCTGAGTTGCTTCTCTAGGTCTCTGATCTTCTTCTGATAGTTGGCTTCTGCTCTCTGCAGCCTCAGACATTCCCTATGCTCCGCATCTAACATAGACTCCATCTCCTCATATGACCTCTTCTTACCTCTTGCTCTGCTAGCATCCTCTCCTTGCACCTCCCTGAGTTGATGGGCCAAGTGCAGCTTATCAGCCTGAGCTTTGTACAACTCCATCTGAGTGTCTTGCTCCTTCTCCCTCAACCGACGATTCTCCATCAGGGCTTGCTTATAGTGCTCAGCAGGTACACTATCAGCGAGAACCAAGGGTGGTTGCTCTTGCAACGGCTCCATCCTATCGTAGGGTAGCAGCAAAGTTTCCACTCTCTTCTTTACCCAATCAGTGTAATCGGGCATTGCAATGGCAAACTTCTTCCCTAAGACGGATCCATCCTTCGCTTCAACAAATTTCCAGGCTCTCCCAATCTGCTCCAACTTAGCAGGGTCAGTACGCTTCTCAAAATACACACTCTCAACTACCTCAGCTTCAAGTGGCCTTCTACTCATGACAAATCCTAGCTGGCGAAGAGAAAGAACTGGGTTGTAATTGATGCAACCCTTGGTCCCTACGAGTGGCACATTCCGGAATTCTCCACAACTCATAATAACATTCTTCACATCTATCCGGTACGACTGCCATCTGATGTCATAGGAGGTGAGTGACATGACCCTCTGAGTCCACTTAAGAGTGCTCTGGGTATCTACAAATGGTCCACTAGCTGGCAGAAGAGACATGAACCATTTGAACAGAAGAGGTAAGCAGCACCTGATGGCTCCACCCTTACCATGCCTACTGTGGATGGCATAGTAAGTATCAGCTAGAAGGGTAGGGATTGGATTCCCTCTGATGAAAATGCTGATAGCAGTGAAGTCAATGAAATTTGGCATACTGGGAAATAGGATGATACCATAGATCATGGCAGCTAACTGTGCGTGAAAAACTTCCCAATTCCCCTTTTCTGCTTCAACTCTGGCTACTCTCAACAGGAACTTCAATGGCAGACCTGCAACATCCCCACTGGACTTCCAACTCTTACTAACCTCCTCAACACTCAAACGGAGAGCTCTGGCAATCAATCTGAAGTCGACCTCCTTTGGGACGTCCAAGAAGGGAGTCTGATGCTGAATAGGGATACTCAACAGGATAGAGTACTCCTCAAGAGTAGGTGCTAACTGGTAATCTTGGAAAGTGAAACATCTAAGCTCCGGGTCATAGAACTGAAGAAGTGTCTGCAACGGCACCGGGTCAACTACCGTCTTCAATACTGTCAAGATATCTCCGTACCGCCCAACAAAACTCTTCAGTCGATCGTCTGTCACGAGGCTACCCAACTCAACTAGCGGAGTCAACGGCTCACGGTGGAAACTGTAGGAACAGGTCTTCCGCTTCAACTCGGGAACTGTTGCCATCTCTATCAGTAGACAAGCTCGGGAATGTACCTGAGAAATGATATGCATGCAGAGATTAATTTTTTTTCTTCTTTTTTTCTTTTCTTTTGATTTTTTTTTATATATATATTTTTTCAATGCGTTTCTTTTGAAAAATAAATATGCTATGATGCACATGATGCAGACACGGCTGGCTGGTTGTGCAAACTCTGATACTAGGTCAAAGCTTCAGTCAAAATCAGAACATAAATCCCACTTAAGGTTTACTGAACACTGTCTGAACACAAAGTCACCATCAGAACCAAGTCACCAACAGAACCGAGTCACCAACGGTACCTGTAATGAATAACCCTTCCCCACTCACGGGTGTAGTCTAGGCCAGGGTAAAGCTTGAGAGAAACGCAGCATAAATAACCTTTCGCAGAATACTGTCATATACACACCCGAAGTATGTAACGACAGCATCCCACCAGGGTCTGAACTGCTCGTGATATCAATGTTCCGCTAAGTGGCGCCATACCACCCGCTTCCCACGAATCACTCTATTCCTAGGTATCCTAGATTGCACTCATGGTCTGGGTATTGGACCTTTTACCTCAACTGACTCCCCCCCACACAGAGAGAAACAAACAACCAGCCAGGTGAACAGATGCAAACATCAATGCAAACATAAATGCAAACAATAGACAATGAATGCACACAATAAATAATGAATGCAAACAATAAATAATGAATGCAATTAATAAACACAGCACAAAGCAACCAAAACCCTAACCTAGAGAGCGCTAGGAGAGACTCGCTCAGGGAAGATGGACCAGCATAGGTCAACTTCTCTATTATCCCCAGTGGAGTCGCCAGCTGTAGCATCGCGCGAAAAACCGGCGGGAAAAGAAAGAAACAACAGAGCCGCCACCGTGCGTTATTTATCCCAAAAGAGGGAAAGGAAACGCTCAGAGTAAACCTAGGAAAGAACATGGTCTCGCGACCAAAGAGAATGGGTTCGGGAGTCGGTTATGCGGAGGGAAGGTATTAGCACCCCTACGCATCCGTAGTACTCTACGGGATCCACGCACACTAGAAAGGAAAGTGGTTGCTAAACACTGCTCAAACATTCACACACACTGGCTGAAAGAAAGGAAAGAGACTGACTGAAACTGACTCGGCAGGATGTCGCATCCTGGGCCTACTTAGTCTATCAGGCATAGACATCAGAGTCGAAGTAGTTCGGACTGGGGAAACGACACATGCTCGCTAGGATATCGCATCCTATGCATACGTATCTTCTCGGACGAGAGAAGAATCAGAGCATTCGTAGCTCGGCTGACACGCACACAAACAAAATAAAGCAAAGGCAAACATGGAGCCCGACTGCCAATCACTGGACTTATGTCAGCATCCGAACCTAAACACACGCAAAGAGGCAAACGTGGAGCCCAAATGCCAATCACTGGACTTACATTGACATCCGAACCTAAACACACGCACACTGGAACCCAAATGCCACTCGATGGACTTACATCAGCTCCCAAGCACACAACAACACAACAAGTTGATAGGGAGTCGGGGACTCGAGCCTATAACCGTCAAGCACACACTCAAACAGACAGACAACAAATTGCTAAGGAGTCAGGCACTCGAGCCTAGCAAATGTCAGACAACACACACAAAAGAAAGAAAAGGCGCCCGGAGAGATCAGCTCAATCTCCTGCCTACATACTTCATCTGGGATGAAGATCAGGGCGATGTAGTTCCCCTACAGAGGGAAAAGGATCTAGCCTAACCAGATAACAGAGGGAGACACAACTCTAGGGAGACTACGACTCGAGCCTAGATGTTGTCATGCAAAATCAACCCTAAGTTATGGTTTTTAGATAACTGGCACAAGGGCCAACCTATTCTAGACATGGCTTGCACAGGAAACAAGGGTCTCGATTGCAACTAGGGCAAGAGAAAGGGGAGGTCTCAATCGCAACGAGGGTGAGAGAAAAGAATTAGTGTTAGTTGTTAGTCAAACTCGACAAGACATCGCATCTCGTGCCTACGTATCTCATCTGGACATGAGAATCAGAGTTGCCGTAGTTCGGCTAAACAACTCTAAGCATGGCTCACACAGGAAGCAAGCCACACACACTTGACTTTGCACAAGGGCAAGTCAAGCACAACCTAACTTGCACAGGAAGCAAGTCTAAACTAATCCTAACTTGCACAGGAAGCAAGTCAAACTATCCTAACTTGCACAGGAAGCAAGTCAAACTATCCTAACTTGCACAGGAAGCAAGTCAAACAATCCTACAAGCACAGATAGCACACGCTATACACAAACAAGCGGCTCAAACAAGGGTTAGGTTTTAGTCAAGGGGTCATATCAACCTCAACAAACAAACCTCTAGAACTGGGTGAATGTTGCTCTTAACCTTGCCATTGAGGGGCTAAGGTGAAGCAGATGAAAGGATGAAGTGAGGATGAGACCTCACAGCTCTTATCCCTGGCCTGGGAGAGCTCAAGACAAGAATGTGTGGGTTCAGAAAGTGGGAACCCTTCTACACATTAAAACTGACTCAGTTGTACAATTGTACAAGATCTTGGGTTTGTATCTGCAATGCATCAACACAGTGGTGTGAGCAAAGCAGATGACACACTGAATAGTGGGGGATAGATTGCATATCCCTACCTTCCACCAATTGCCTCTTCACTTAGGAGGTCTTTGACTCTATGCAAGGACAAAAGTAAACAGTCACAAACATTGCCTCTTAAGGAGGACTTCAGACAGTTGCCTGGCCAAGTAACAGGCCAGGTCTTCCAGACTACATGAAGAAAAAGGGACATACCTCAATGCAAGTTGCTTATACAAGCAAAGCAAAGCAAAAAGTTCACAAGGAACTAAGCAACTAAAGTACCTGAAATCAGTCAAGCAGATGTTAGTATGCAACTTCAAACAAAACAAACAGAAACAGACACCAACAGTTAATTGGAGGCACATGGATGTGCAAGGCACAGGGCTTAAGGCATGTGAGCCAAGCCACCTACAAAACAAAGAGGTTAGACAATGATACTTGAGCAAGCTTAATCAAAAGAATTGGTCTCAATGGCCATTTGATGGTCAACCTGAAAACACAAGCTCAAAGGTGAGTAACAGGACCTCTAGGGCAAACCTAGGGTCAAAAGTGAATGAGAAAGTCAAAACAGCAAGGGATATCCAATCAAAGTCAAGTTTAAACATTCAAGAAACAAAACCAATTGGGTTCACATTCATATCAATCATCATCATCATTTCATGAACAAAAGAAGTCAAGACATGGCATTTAGAAGCTCATGGAAGTCGACAGCAAGACTTGACTCAAAAGCAATCCTAAACATTTCCAAAAATCACCAAATAAATCATGATCAATCCTAACACATAGCATGGTGAGCATGTCAAATTTCATCTCATTTGGACAAGTGGAAGGCAGTCAATGAAAATCAGAAAGTCAAGGCAATTTTGAACATGCTTAAGGAGGTCAACCAAACATGTATCAACTTAGAAAATTCATAAATCAGAGATGGCATATGATAAATGAATGGGACTAAAACCATGGCAAAGATGAGGATGTCTAGTTATCTCATGCAAAATTTCATGTCCATCTAATAAAGTATGAGAATTTCACAAATGAAATGGGAACATGTGTCACACAAAGTCAACATTTGACTAGGCAGGAAAGGAAAATCTCAAACAAATGGAAAATAGTTCAATTAAATCCAAGAAAATTCACAAGTCAACTAGACATACAAGAGTAAGTTCATGCAAAATTTGGGGTCATTTGGATGTAAGGAAGCATGTGAACAAAATTAGGGAAAATGCATGATCATGGTATGGCACCAAATGTAACACATGACTTCAAAAAATCATAACCAGCAAACCACAAATGGGAAATCCACAAACTTTATACCAAAATGAAGGTGAACATGTCTAGTTTCATCACAAAAAATTTCATGCTCATTGGATGCAACATGAGTATTTCACAATTGAAATGGTAAGATGTATCATTTATGCATACATGTTAGGAAAATAATTGTCAATTAAAATCCAGCCAATGGAAAAATAATTAAAAATCACAATCAAAAACTAGACACATTCATGAACATTGTGGAAAAAACCTCATGATTTTTGGATAAAAATTGAAAGAGAAATGGATTTGTAAAGTTGGATGAATAATTGATGAAACATGAAACAACATAGCATGGCATAGGTCAACTAATGGTCAACGCAGTGGCAATTCAGTAAATAAGTGTGCCACTAATTGAAACGGCGTCGTTTCACACAGCCAAACGAAATAAGCTGATTGGCTCTCCCTTAATGAAACAGTAACTTAAGAACTTAGGGTTTAAGCTTCAACAGCATGAACATTCATCATCGTGCAATCAGTCATCAATATGAACAACAACATCAACAAATAATCATGGCCATGAAACAATCATCATCATGCAACATTAACCAATAACAAAACAAGCATAATCAAAGGAAGATTCTGGGCATGGTTGGGTTTAGCATGAACAGCATACACACATTCATCATCATGCATCTCAAAATTTAATGTGCCCAGAAACTGGAATCCAAGGTACCAACAGCATCATTAAACATCAAGTAACACAAATATAGCTATGGTTTTCACTGAAGCAACAAACAATAAGCAAATCGAAGGAAACTAGGTTTGAGCATGCAAAATGAAATCCAAATTTCTCATGATATGTTTAACCAATCAGCATGACTCAAGTTGCATTGGAACAAGCATGGAAAGACCTTTTAAAAACATAGCGTAGCAAAGCAAAAGAAGGGATTCGAAAACTTACTTGGTTGTGAAGAAAAATGGATGCAGGGCTTCTTTTGAGATTGCAAGCAAAAACAGTTGCCAATGATGGTTGATAGTGATGAATGCTTGCAGGAAATCGGTTCAAATTGCAAGGCTTGGTTTTGTTCAATAGTTTGTTGACTGGTTTAGAGGAATGGCCAAGTGAAGTGAATTTTGTGTTTTTTGGTGGCAAGGCAATGTTGGTTCCTTTGTGTCTGGACAGAAGGATTAGGAATGCCAAAGCAGCAAGGTGAGTTAGGTCTTGTTATGTTGGTTTGTTGGCTAGTTGGTTTTTGAAGATGTAAAGCAAAATGGCCAAGGTGAACTTCTATGTCCCTCCTCCAATTGATGCTGCCTGGTTCCTTTTGATGACAGGAAAATGAGGTGTATGGTCAAGGGTCAAATGCAGGGTTTTGGTGCTGCTTGAGTTTGGCAATTGATTTTACTGCAGTTGGATGGTGGCTGGCAAGGTAAGGCAAGGTTCATGTCATTTTGAAGTCTTTGGCAGCAAAACAGAAATGCATAGCAAAAGTGAGGTTTGAGAGAAGTGTGAATGTTGTTTGTGGTAGCTTTTGGACAGAAAATGCAAGTGAGGTGGTTGGAATAAATGAGGTTTGTTGGTTGCCAAGCAAGGTTGGATTATGCTGCTGCAGGGTTTTGTTCTCTTGCTATTTCATGACAGGTTTTCAAATGCCAAGGGGTGGCCTTTAGCACCAGGCATTTTCTGCTGTGGATGGTGGTATGATGCTGCTAGGCTTTTCATGACAGGAAATGCAGGAGGGTATGTATGTGCAGGTGGTTCATCTGTTGTTTGGCAGATTTTTTAGTGAATGCAAGGCAAGGTTGGGTTTGGAACTTTTGTTTTGGACAGAAGATGTGGGATGCAAGGCAAGGCAAGGTGAGTGAGACTTTTTGCTGGTCTGCTAATGGCCTCTCATGACAGAAGAAAATGGGACTAAGTCATTGCCCTATTGTTTTGAAAATGCACTTGCCAAGGTTTTCTTCCTTTTCTGCTGCAGTATGGTGGCAGTTTTTTAGAAGAGAGAAACAAATGCCAAGCCAGCTTAGTTTGTTATGTATGGATAAACAAATAGCAGGGTAAGGTGAGTTTTGGGAGGGTGTTTTGATGTTTTGGACAGTAGAAGTGATATGCAAAGTAGCAGGTGAAGTTTTGTTTTTCATGTGCTATGCTACTGCTCAGGCCAAGCTAAATTCAAACATGAAAAAAAACAAATCTGATGCCTGAGGTTCTTTTGTTGTGCAGCCCTTAGTCTTCAAAATGACAGCCAATTCTCATCCCTAAAACCTGCTATGTGAAGTATGGTTCCTAGAGGTATGGTGGTTCTTTTTCGAAATGCAAGGCAAGTGTTTCTTTTGTGTGATGCTGCCATCCTGCTACTACTTGTTTCATGACAGGAAGTACACCCCTCCCATATGCTGTTGAGTGTTGCTTCTATTTCAAACAATATCTTGCAGTTTTTAGTGGAGGTCCATGCCAAGTGAGAGGGTGAACATTTGTGCATGTGTGTGTTGGTTGTGATGGCTGCAACTTCATTTCCAGCTGGTAGCAGAATGCTGCATAATTGCTGTTCTAGTACAAAGTAAAGTGTGGAGTTATGGTGTGGAATGGCTGCAAGGTACCTTCCTTTTCCAAATTTTAAGCAATTAGGACATGGCCATATGTACAATTGGTTATTTGGCTGCATAATGAGGCTCTAATGACAGAAGAAATGCTGCATAATTGCTGTCCTTTTGAGGTACAAGGCAAGGCATGGACAAGTATGGTGCATTTGTACCTTTCTTACAATTCAAGCAACCAAGCAATGGCTTCATGTACTGCATATTTTGACTTTGCAAACACATTCTAAATGACTTTTATGAGCTGTTCCAATTGGCCAAATGTTGAAAAAAAGTTTAAATCAAAAAGTCAACTCTTGGTCAAACTTTCATTTAAATGAAAAAGGTCAAAATATGCCATTTTGATTGGTGAAGTTTTGGCACATTAAATTTATATTTTTGGAAAGAGGGGATCAAATGTGACTTGTAGGAAAAAACCCCACCAAAATTGGCCAAACGGTTTGGGAGATATGGCCCTTTGAAGTTCAAGATTTTCTGAAATCGATTCGATCATAACTTGCCAACCACACATGGGAATTGAGAGTTCTAGGACTTTTTGGAAATGGGAGAACAAGATCTTCAACTCTCATGTTGGGCAAAAATTCATTTGAGGCTTGTATCAAAATGTAGGTTTGAGGATCAAGACTTTCCATTTATGGCAGGTTTCAGTTACAGGCCCAGTTTCTGTTTTGGGAAATTCATGATCTGGCTTCAAATTCTTCCATGATGGCATGATGTATGATGACTATTTGGACATGAATGAACTCTCACAAACCAATTCCAATCATCAAATCACTGATTAAATGGACAGTTGACCAACAGTTGACTTTTAGGGTTTCTGACTGATTGTGCATTGACTGATGACTTCCAAACCCTAATTCCTTGAGAACTTGACTTCAAATGATGTCCCAAGTTGTATGAACTCTTGATTATTGACCATGGTGCCCAAATTCCACAAGAATGGCCACCATCCACTGCTTTGACTGACAGTTGACTTTTTTAGGTTTTTTGACTGCCTGTGTATGAGCTGCTGACTTCTGAGCCTTCAACCCTTGACCACAATACTTCAAATAGGCCTCCAAGTCATGTGAACTTGTTGGACAAACCCCAAGGCCTTGGTTCAATGAGAAATTCTTTTGCTTGCTTGGTTGACTGATCAGGAGATTAGTTTGACCTAATTCTTGATTGCCTGCTCTTGAGGCAACTGAGGGACAATGCAAATGCTATGCAATGGATCATGATATGCCATGACCTAACATGAAAATGTATGTATAATGGTAGGTGCAAATTTGAGGTGCTACAATAGTGTGTGCTAATTGACTTTGATTGATTGCTTACTTGATTCATCTGTGCATATTTGCTTGAGTTTGCCTTTGTGCATTTATCATCATCATTTGTATATCATTTCATAAACTTTGCTTTATAGCATTTTGCTGTGACCATGGAGGAGACAAGCATAAGTCCATTACTTGGAATTTGTTCCTATGATATGGTGGGAGACTAGTATAAGTCCATTGATTGGCATCTGGTATCCTTGTTATTTTGTTTTGGGAGACTAGTATAAGTCCATTGATGTTCATCTGGTATCATTGTTTCATCTTTGTTTTAGGAGATTGGTATAAGTCCATTTATTGGCATCTGATATCCATGTTTGTTTTAGGAGATTGGTGTAAATCCATTGATTGGTATCCGGTATCCATGTTTGTTTGTGAGATTGTGCAAACATTTTCATGTCTTTTCAAATTAGAAGCCTAGGCTTTAGGCCTTTGATTTTCCCAATTTCATTTTTCATAATAATTCTTTGAATTGAACTCTAAATCCCTTTGGGTGGTTCTTAACCGAGACTCCATGCTCGTGACTCTCAACAAACCTGTGATTCATGGTTGAGTCGTTCAGACATCCTTAATATCAATGGAACTTGGGTGTCGATAAGGTGTAAACCATAATCCACCAAAATGGATGATTGATATTAAGGATGATTGAGCCGGTTCATGTATTGTTAATATCAATGGCACTTGGGTGTCGATAAGGTGAAAACCAGAATCCACCAAAATGGATGATTGATATTAAGGATACTATGAGCTTTCCCATGACCTTTGTCTGGTGTGATTTGCTTGATCCTTGAGTGTGATTGTTGCATTCATACATTCATGCATTCATCTGCATTCATGTCATAAGAAAAATCAGGAAATTTTCAAGGAACTTAAAGGGTTTATTTGCAAAATTTTCAGACATGGAAAGACCGAAAAGGCATACAAAGAAGTACAGCTTTAGACAGCCTGATGTGAAAGAGTTAAGGAATTTGACATCCTATGTATTAGATCCCTTGGGTTTCAAAGCTCGCTATGGGAAGCTTCTGCCTCTGTTGACTACTCAGGTTGACGAAGGGTTGATGAGTACTTTGGCTCAGTTCTATGATCCTCTGTATCATTGCTTCTCTTTTCCGGACTTTCAGCTGTTGCCTACGCTCGAGGAGTATGCTCATCTTGTGGGTATTCCTATTCTGGATCAGGTGCCGTTTAGTGGCTTAGAGAGTATTCCGACTTCTCGAGAGATCGCAGACTTGTTGCACATAGATGAATCCCTTATTGAGGTGCATATGACCACCAAAGGTGGAATTCAGGGTCTTCCTTCTGATTTCCTCATCGCTCAAGCTACGGTTTATGGGAAGGCCATGAGTGAGGATGCCTTTGAGGCTTTATTTGTGCTGCTCATCTATGGTTTGGTATTGTTCCCCAACATCGACAAATTTGTGGATGTGAACGCCATTAGGATCTTCTCTGTTCTTAATCCCGTTCCGACTCTGTTGGGCGATACCTATTTCTCTTTGCACCTGAGGAATGCAAAGGGTGGAGGAGTTATTGTGTGCTGTTTGCCTCTGTTGTATAAGTGGTTTATTTCTTACTTACCGCAGACGGTCGCTTTCAAGGAGAACAAGGGATGTCTACGGTGGTCTACGAGACTCATGTCTCTCACTAATGATGATATCTCTTGGTATGATCGCGTGTATGATACAGTTCAGATCATTGATTATTGTGGTGAATTCCCTAATGTGCCTCTTCTTGATACATGTGGTGGGATCAGCTACAATCCTATCTTAGCACGTTGTCAGCTTGGGTTCCCCCTAAAGGATAAACCTCATAACATTCTGTTAGAAGGTGTGTTCTTTCGTGAGGGTAAAGATCCCCAAGGTCTGAAAGCCAGAATGGTCCGCGCTTGGCGCAAGATTCATAAGAAGGGTAGAAATGAGTTGGGTCCGAAGAACTGCATTGCTTTGGAGCCGTATACTTCTTGGGTCAGACAGAGAGCATCAGAATATCTTATGTCGTATGATTATCCGAGACCTACACCATTGGTTGTGGTTGGGCCTTCAACCCTCCCTAACCAAGATGTAGAGGAGTTGAGAGACGAAGACCTTTCACGTGCCTGGATCCGTGAAAGAGAAGAGTTACTTCAACAGCTTAAGGAGAAGGATGCTCTGATCGAATTCCTCGAGCATCAGGTGATAGATGATCCGAATGATACTTGGACTTCTCTACTTCCTCAGTCTTCCAAGTTCTTGAAGAGGAAGTATGATCGACTTGCAAAGGAGAAAGCGGATATGGAAGCGGCCTATGAGAGAGAGATTAAGAAGCTTTGTGTTTCTCGTCTTCCAGCATCTCGAGCTTCTAGGGATCCATAGGATGTTATTTTCCTTTTCCCTTGTAATAATAAAAAATGTTGTACTTCTTTGTCTTGAATATATTTGATGAGATATTTTTCCATATGATATTAAATGCTTTAAATTTCAAAATTTGCAAATAGAACCCTAAAAGTTCCTTGAAATAAAAAACAAAGCATGTGCACAAGCATTGCATGCATTATCTTGCATAAGCAGGTTGTTCTGGTCTTCTTGTCTGTGGCCTAACTCTGTGCTCTTCATTTATTTTGAAGACAAGCTGACTCACCGGTACTATACCAGAGCCAATTCTACAAGAGTGATGGATCAATTGGAACAAGAGAACCGTGAGCTGAAGGAAGAAGTCGCCAGGCTCACTGCTTTGATGGAGCAATTTCTTGCTGCTCAGAATCAACCATCTCCACCTCCTGCAACTCCTCCCCAAAGGACTGTCATATCAGAAGTGGTTGCTCCGACTGTGCCAGCTGCTAATGCTCATTTTATGCCGAATGCCATGCCAGCCGGGTTCCCGTGGGGTATGCCTCCAGGGTTCATGCCAGATATTCCAGCTCTTACATTTGCTTCCATGCCGGCATCTAGCCCGGTCCTTGCTATGCCTCCTCCTGTCGTGCATACCATTCCCAAGGTAGACGACACCATCTATCATTCTGAGCCGTCTGAGGGCCCAAATGTTAATGAAAAGATGGATGCGATGAATGACCAATTCCTCGAGCTCCGAAAAGAATTGAAGACCCTCCGAGGGAAAGATCTGTTTGGCAAGTCTGCTGCTGAACTTTGCCTAGTTTCCGGTGTGAAGATTCCGGTCAAATTCAAAGTCCCTGACTTTGAAAAATATAAAGGGAACACCTGCCCTCTCGCTCACCTGGTTATGTACGCCAGGAAAATGTCTACTCAGACTGATAATGATCAGCTTTTGATTCATTATTTTCAGGATAGTTTGTCCGGTGCGGCTCTTCGTTGGTATATGAGCCTAGATAGCGCAAACATCCGATCCTTCAACGATCTTGGCGAAGCCTTTGTCAAGCAGTAAAAATACAATGTTGATATGGCTCCTGACCGTGATCAACTCAGGGCCATGTCCCAGAAGGATAAAGAGACATTCAAGGAGTACGCCCAGAGGTGGCGAGAGTAAGCAGCTCAGATTACTCCTCCGCTGGAAGAAAAAGAGATGACTAAGATCTTTTTGAAGACTTTTAGCTCATTTTATTATGAGCGGATGGTCGCGAGTGCTCCCTCTGATTTCACCGAGATGGTGAACATGGGGATGCGTCTGGAGGAAGGTGTCCGTGAAGGACGGTTGGCTAAAGATGAGAGCTCTTCTAAATGATATGGGGCGTTTAAGAAGAAAGATGGGGAGGCACATGCTGTGCAGTCCCATGCTAAACCAAGAAGACTCTCTGCTAAGAGGAATCCAGTGCGTCATCAGCACCAGGTGGCTAGTGTAGCACCTGCCTTCAGGGACAATTATCAGCATCAGCAACATCAGCAAAATCAGCAACAACCTCAGTATCAACAGCAACATCGTCCACAGCAACAGGCTTACCAGCCTCGTGGCAGCACCAGTAATCAGGCCAATCTGAATTATGATAGGAAGAAGATCAGCTTCGATCCCATTCCTATGTCATATGCTGAGTTATATCCTTCCTTGTTGGAGAGGAAACTGGTTACCCCCAGAGAGCCTCCGGCTGTGCCTGCTAACCCGCAGTGGTGGTACAAGTCCGATCAACATTGTGTTTATCATTCCGGTGCTCCGGGTCACAATATTGAGAACTGCTATCCGTTGAAGACCAAGGTTCAAGACCTTATGCGATGCGGCATCCTGAGCTTTGAGGACTCAGGCCCGAATGTTACGAAGAACCCATTGCCCGAGCATGGGAAATAGGTTAACATGGTCCAGGGTTGCCCTGGCAAGTATAAAGTCAAATATGTGAGTCATATTCGACAGTCATTGGTCGAGTTGCATCGTCTACTGTGTCATTACAGTCATATGGAGAATGACCATGACCGATGCCGCATATGTTCTGTTAATAGATTGGGTTGTCGCCAAGTGCGAAGAGAGCTTCAAGAGCTGTTGGATGAAGGTACCATTGAGATTCTGCAGAATCGAAATGTTGATGAAGACGAACCAGAGGTGAATGTGATTTCTCCTGTGTTCAAATTACCCGAGCTTGTTGTCATCCGTTACGATGGTAGCAAGCCGAAGGTTTCTCCTTCTCTGATAATCAAGCCTGCAGGCCCTGTGCCTTATTCTTCGGACAAAGCTATTCCCTTCCGATACAATCCAGTTGCTGTGGAAGATGGGAAAGAAGCGCCGTTGCCTTCGACTTCGGTTGTTAATATTGCTGACATAAGTGGTTTGACCCGTAGTGGTCGTGTGTTTTTAGCACCCAAGCCTCATGTTGTTTCTGATTCTGCTGAGCGTCCGGTTGGGACTGTGGTAAATGTTCAGAATCCGGCACCTGTTGCCAAACCCTCCTCTGTACAAAAGACTCCTGCTTCTTCTGTTGGCCCGAGTGGCATTGTGAATGAAGAATGTGATGAGATGCTGAGGCTCATCAAGAAGAGTGAGTACAACGTTGTAGACCAGCTTCTACAAACGCCATCCAAGATCTCCGTTCTATCTTTGCTTCTGAATTCAGAACCCCATAGGGAGGCTCTGCAGAAAGTTTTGGACCTGGCTTATGTTGATCATGATGTCACGATTGAACAGTTTGACAGTATAGTTGCAAACATCACTGCTTGCAACACTTTGAGTTTCTGTGACGCTGATCTCCCTGAGGAGGGAAGAGACCACAACATGGCTTTACACATATCCATGAATTGCAAGACTGACGCCATGTCCAACGTGCTGGTGGACACTGGGTCATCTCTAAATGTATTGCCAAAGACCACTCTTTCGAGATTGTCGTATTAGGGGCCTCCCATGAGGCAGAGTGGTGTTGTTGTGAAAGCTTTCGATGGGTCGCGTAAGACCGTGATTGGGGAAGTTGATCTCCCAATCAAGATTGGACCAAGTGATTTCCAAGTTACCTTTCAGGTTATGGATATCCACCCATCTTATAGCTGTCTCCTTGGTAGACCATGGATTCACGAGGCTGGCGCCGTGACATCCACCCTACACCAGAAGCTGAAATTTGTTAAGAACAAGAAACTGGTTGTGGTAGGGGGAGAAAAGGCTCTCCTGGTTAGCCACTTGTCTTCTTTCTCATATATTGATGCTGAGGATGAAGTTGGAACGCCTTTCCAAGCTTTGTCTATAGTCGAGCCGATTGAGAAGAAGTCTCCTTCATTTGCTTCCTATCGTGATGCGAAACTGGCCATTGAATGTGGTGCAGTTGCTGGTTTGGGGAAGATGATTGAGCTTGAAGACAATAAATCCCGGGCTGGCATTGGCTATTCTTCTGGGGCATTCAATGAGCAAGGGCTGTTCAAGAGTGGAGGTTTCATCCATGCTGATCAAGCCGAGGAAGCTGCTGCTATCTTGGAAGAGGATGCAGAGGATTTGAGCAACTTCATCATACCTGGTGGTGTCTGCCATAATTGGGTCGCTGTGGATGTTCCTACGGTCATTCATAAGTCAGCGTAATTTGTTCACTTTGTTCAAAAACCCTTCTCCCATGCCAAAAGGAGAAGTGATGACATTGTTGGCAGCATTTATACAATGATATTTCATTCAATTAATGCATTGTTAAACATTTGTTTTTCCATTTGTTTTCACTTTTTGCTGTTGCATGAAATCAGTGATCACAAAAAACCCTAAAAACAAGAATAAAAGCAATTTTTTCATTTGCATAATGGTTTGCTTGTTTAAATTCTAAAGTTTTCATTAACCAAAATCATTATGCAGGTTGATTCTAAAACCCATTGAACATAATGATCCAACGCCATCTCCCAATTTTGAATTCCCTGTATTCGAGGCAGAGGAAGATGATGTTGAAGAGATTCCTGATGAGATTACCCGTCTCCTTGAGCACGAGAAGAAGATCATTCAGCCGCACCTTGAAGATTTGGAAACAGTCAACTTGGGGTCTGAAGATTGTGTTCGTATGGTGAAGATTGGGGCACTTCTTGAAGAGTCTGTCAAGAAAGGGTTGATCAGTTTGCTACGAGAATATTCCGATATCTTTGCTTGGTCGTATGAAGACATGCCGGGTCTAGATACAGATATTGTGCAACATTTCCTGCCTTTGAAGCCTGAGTGCGTGCCTGTGAAGTAGAAGCTCAGAAGAACTCATCCAGATATGGCAGTAAAGATCAAAGAGGAAGTTCAGAAGCAAATTGATGCGGGGTTTCTGGTGACTTCTACATATCCTCAATGGGTGGCCAATATTGTGCCTGTGCCTAAGAAGGACGGAAAAGTCCGTATGTGTGTTGATTACAGAGATTTGAATAGGGCTAGTCCGAAAGATGATTTCCCTCTACCACACATTGATATGTTGGTAGACAATACAACTAAATTCAAAGTCTTTTCCTTTATGGACGGATTTTCCGGATATAACCAAATCAAGATGGCACCCGAAGATATGGAGAAGACAACATTCATCACACCTTGGGGAACATTCTGTTATCAAGTGATGCCCTTCGGTTTGAAGAACACCGGAGCCACGTATCAACGAGCTATGACTACCTTGTTTCATGACATGATGCACAAGGAGATAGAGGTTTATGTTGATGATATGATTGCTAAGTCCCGAACGGAAGTTGAACATGTTGAGCATTTGTTGAAGCTTTTTCAGCGTCTGAGGAAGTTTAGGCTTCGCCTGAATCCGAACAAATGTACATTTGGAGTCCGTTCCGGCAAGTTGTTGGGTTTTGTTGTCAGCGAAAGAGGTATTGAAGTTGATCCTGCAAAGGTCAAAGCAATACAAGAGATGCCTGCACCCAAAACTGAAAAGCAAGTCCGAGGTTTTCTTAGCTGCTTGAATTATATTTCCAGATTTATATCCCACATGACTGCCACATGTGCGCCGATATTCAAGCTCCTCCAGAAAGATCAGTCTCATGATTGGACCGAAGATTGCCAAGAAGCTTTCGACAGTATCAAAGAGTATTTGTCTGAACCTCCGATCTTGTCTCCGCCTGTAGAAGGAAGACCTCTGATCATGTATTTGACTGTTCTTGAAGACTCGATGGGTTGTGTACTCGGCCAACACGATGAATCAGGGAAGAAAGAATCTGCTATCTACTACCTCAGTAAGAAGTTTACTGACTGTGAGTCTCGATACTCTATGCTTGAGAAGACGTGTTGTGCTTTGGCTTGGGCTGCTAAGCGTTTGCGCCAGTACATGATAAATCATACAACTTGGTTGATATCCAGAATGGATCCAATCAAGTATATCTTCGAGAAGCCTGCTTTAACCGAGAGGATTGCCCGTTGGCAGATGTTGTTGTCTGAGTATGATATCGAGTATCGAGCTCAGAAAGCTATCAAAGGTAGTATCGTGGCAGACCATTTAGCGCACCAGCCGATTGAAGATCATCAGTCTGTTCAGTACGACTTCCCAGATGAGGAGATTCTGTATTTGAAAATGAAAGATTGTGATGAGCCTACACTTGATGAAGGTCCGGAACCTGGTTCCAGATGGACGGTGGTGTTTGATGGCGCCGTAAATCAGTACGGAAATGGAATTGGGGCAGTAATCATTACTCCTCATGGCACGCATATTCCGTTTACAGCAAGGCTAACTTTCAAATGCACGAATAATATGGCTGAGTATGAGGCCTGTATTATGGGACTGGAAGAATGTATTGATTTGAGAATCAAACATCTTGATGTGTGCGGTGATTCGGCCCTGGTTGTTAATCAGATAAAGGGTGAATGGGGGACGAATCAGCCTGGTCTCATTCCGTATAGAGATTATGCAAGAAGGATTTCAACGTTCTTTACAGAAGTTGACTTTCATCATATTCCTCGAGAGGATAATCGGATGGCAGATGCTCTTGCTACGCTTGCTTCCATGATTGTGGTCAAGTATTGGAATGAAGTTCCCAATATTGCCGTGATGCGCTTGGATAGACCAGCTCACGTATTTGCAGTTGAAGAAGTGAATGATGACAAGCCTTGGTATTTTGATATCAAAAATTTCCTCCAGAACCATGTCTACCCGCCTGGGGCATCTGTGAAAGATAGGAAAACTTTGAGAAGGTTGTCAGGCAGTTTCTACCTCAGTGGTGAAGTGCTGTACAAGAGAAATTTTGATATGGTTTTGCTCAGATGCGTGGATAGACACGAAGCAAACCTGTTGATGACTGAGGTCCATGAGGGTTCATTTGGTACTCATTCCAATGGACATGCCATGGCTAGAAAGATGTTGAGAGCAGGCTACTATTGGCTGACAATGGAGTCTGACTGCTGCAAATATGTGAAGAAATGCCATAAGTGTCAGATTTATGCGGATAAGATTCATATTCCTCCGACACTTCTGAATGTGATTTCATCACCATGGCCTTTCTCTATGTGGGGAATCGACATGATCGGCATGATTGAACCAAAAGCGTCCAATGGACACAGGTTTATTCTCGTAGCAATTGACTACTTCACCAAATGGGTTGAAGCCGCATCATATGCGAATGTGACCAGGCAGGTGGTTGTGAAGTTTATCAAGAATCAGCTGATTTGCCATTATGGTGTGCCAGATAAGATCATTACTGATAATGGGTCTAATCTAAATAATAAGATGATGGAAGAGTTGTGTGCTGAATTCAAGATTGCACACCATAATTCCTCTCCTTACAGACCTAAGATGAATGGGGTTGTTGAAGCTGCTAATAAGAATATCAAGAAGATTATCCAGAAGATGACAGTTACGTACAAAGATTGGCATGAGATGCTGCCATTTGCTTTGCATGGTTATCGTACATCTGTCCGCACTTCAACAGGGGCAACCCCTTTCTCTCTTGTTTACGGCATGGAGATTGTTCTCCCAGTAGAGGTGGAGATCCCATCAATGAGAGTCTTGATGGAAGCCAAGTTGACTGATGCTGAATGGATTCAGAGTCGATATGACCAACTGAATTTGATTGAAGAGAAGCGATTGACTGCCATGTGCCATGGTCAGTTATATCAGCAGAGAATGAAGAAAGCATTCGATAAGAAGGTCAAGCCTCGTGTGTTCCGAGAAGGTGACCTCGTGCTCAAGAAAGTCTTGTCTTTCGCGCCCGATTTCAAGGGCAAGTGGACTCCAAACTATGAAGGTCCATATGTTGTTAAGAGAGCCTTTTCAGGCGGAGCTTTGATGCTCACAACAATGAATGGGGAGGATTTCACTCGTCCTGTGAATTCAGATGCAGTCAAGAAATACTTTGCCTAAAAAAAAGTATATGCAAAAGAAAAACAGAATAGCTTGCTAAATTGAAAACCCGAAAGGGCAGCTTAGGCAAAAATGAGCGTCTCGGTGGAGAACCCGCAAGGGAGATCCAGGCAAAAATTAGAGACATGAAAAAAGAGAATATTTGCATCCCGCTAGATTGAGTACCTCACCCTGGGGCAATCTAGGCAAAAATTAGGGATATGGCAAGTAACTGCATCCTGACAAGACTTTCTGTTCAACAGCTGTCTGTTCGTCAAATATTCTCGATTCGTCGTCGACTGAAGCTTCGAATACATCGAGATCCAAATTGGTAGAGAAAGGATCATTATGTTCAATGTAGCCCTCTTCCAATATATATCACTGATTTCAAATTTGTACAGATCTATGGAGTCTTGCCATTTGCAGGCTACCATTCCATCAAATCAATTTGAGCTTTTTATCCAATTATTTGCACTCTTATTTGTTTCAATTCAACAAATGTTTTGCATGTTTTAATTGATAAAATGTCATTGTTTTAAACAAATAAATTTTTCAAATTATTGTTTTAAACAAAGTGAACATTCACAATGATGAGAGGATACTTAAGAATTTCTCAGTGCTCTCCCGAGGGTGGCATGATTTCCAACAGGTAAGACATTTGTTCATATTCCTGGCATGGTTGTATCCTTTTTCTCCAGATTTTGTTGTTGGGGTTGTTCCCCAAACAGAGCTTTTGTTGGGGGTTGTTCCCCAAGCAGAGTGTTTGTTAGGACTTCATGATCCTCTCCAGCAATATGTTCTTTCCTCAGCATGGGTGTTTTCCCTCTTGGAATATTCAGTAGTTGGTGGGTTGATATCCCGGTACCTTATCTGTTTCCTCAGCACAGTCGCTGGCAGAGTTGTTGATATGATATATGGCATTTATGCTATATTCCTCCCCATCAGAGCGCTTGTTGAGGTTTTCACCTCTTAATCCTTCAGCAGAGCAGTGTTTATTTTCCTCCTCAGCAGTTGTTGGTTTATTTTTGGAAGGTGTAGCATTTAGTGGTTGATTCCCAGCTCTCCTCCTCATCCCCAATGGATTCTCCAGTGGATTTCCCCTGAGTCCCCGCCAGTAGATTTGTGGTATGGTGGATTATATCTGAGAAGTTTCCTGCAGAAGTTTTGTGCTTTCCCTGCAGAGTCCCCGCCAGAGTTGGTATCCCCAACAGAGTCAGGATCCCCGCCAGAGTTGTTTTCCCCAGTAGGGTCGGTTGGTGATCTATCATCCAGAGATTTGGTTGATTCCCTGATGCTTTGATCCCTAGTAGAGTGGCTTGTTGCAGAATCTACTTGTGTGATCTATCTTTTTCCTTCCTCAGTGGGTTTATCCCCAATGGAATGGCTGACATTATTCCTAGTAGAGTTGCTTGTGCAGTTAGATTCCACATGGATGATCTGTTCTCCCTTTGTGGGTTGTTCCCCAGCGGAGTTATTTGGAGTTGCTTTCATGGCAGTTCTTGCTTGTGCAGTGAATTCTTGTTTCCCAGTTGATGCTGAGAATTCCCCTGCAGATACCTCGGGATTTCTCCATGTCCCCAACAGATTTGTCTTTGTGGCCGTTGTTGCCTGTTGTGACTTTCTGTTCGCCAGTTGGGTTGATTGTTGATCCATCACTCAGAGATGATTGTGATTTCTTTGATATCTCTGATCTTTTGCCTCCCCGCAGATCTTTGCTTTTTAGCATGTAGATCTCCAGCAAATTGGCTTTCCAGTTGGTTTTCCCTCTGGAAGTGTAGTACTGGGCGTTTGATTCCTGGACCCTGTTTGTGTTAGATATGTCTGTTTTGTCAGCATTCATCAAACATAAATCACGCATATTCATGCATATTCATAAACATTCAGATATTCATGTTGCATTTTTTTTGCCAAATATCTTTTGTTTGTTGTCTCCTGCTAATGGTGATATAGATCTCTCTAGTAGATCTTTTCCAAGCAGATGTCGGGTGTTTAATCTCTCAATATAGAGTCAGCTCCATAAGCAGAAAGTGTCTGTCATTCCTTCTGCAGTTCCCCACTGAGATATATCCTCATGGATGACGGTTTCTTCCGTTTCCTCCTAACACATATATTGGGATGGATCTTCCTATTGAGTTATATCCTCTTTAGGATGAGTTTTGATTCAGTTTGTCTTTTCGGTTTGATCCTGAATTGGCTATTTGTCAACTGTTTCTTGTGCTTCCCTGTGGAATAAATGAATAAATTGCCCAGTAACTGGCAATAATTCTTTTTATCCCCAGCGGAATCTTTCGGGCCTCTACCCTTATACCGGTAGTTGTAAGTCCTATGTCCCTCTTCTTGACGGAATTTGTGGTTATATACCTTTTATTCCTCAGCAAGAGTCGATGGTTTTCTACCCAGTAGTCGGTAGTCGTAAATCCTAGTTTTTCTGCTCTTCAGCAGTTTGTGGTGTTATAAACCCTAATTTTGTTTCCTGTGCGGAATTGTGGTTCTTTCCTTCCCTACGCGGAGTTGTTGGTTTTCTACCCCGTATTCGATAGATGTAAACCCTATCTTTTTATCCTCATCAGAGTTTGGCTACTACCCCGTATTCGGTAGTTGTAAGTCCTATCTCTTTTCCCCTAGCAGAGGTAACCTTTGTGGTTCGTTCTGGTTGGTGGTGGATTTTGTGTTGTTGTGGTTTTATCCCCAACGGAGTCTGTGCTTTCTTGTGGATAGTTACTGTTTGCTAGCAACCCTATCCCCAGTTGAGTCTTTGGTTTTCTACCCCGTATTCGGTAGATGTAAACCCTAAATTCTCCCCTTTGCAGAGTGAACCTTGTTGTTCATCCTAACCGATGATGGTTACTCTTTGTGGTTATCTTCATTCAATATTCGATGTTGATATTCCCTCCTTGCTTCTGGGTATTTGCCGTTTGCTAGCAATTCATCCCCAGCAAGTCTTGTGGATAATTTCCGGATACTTGCAATTCATCCCCAGTGAGTCTTCTTTCATTTACCCTTTTGCTTGGTAATGATTGTTGCTCCCTTTGATTGGTCATCATGATATACCTGGTTTTGGTATCCCGATGCCTTTCTTTTCGGTCGATTTATCCTTTATTAACCCAGTAACCGGTTGTGGATAATCTTCTATGCGAGTATGTTATCCACGTTCTGACGGTAATGGATAATATATCTCATGCATTCTTCAGTCGAAGCCTGTTGTGTTTCCCCAGTCGAGTAAGATTCGTTGTTCCTTCGTGGAATCGAATATTTGTTGTTCTCTTGGATAATTGCCGGATGCTTGCAATTTATCCCCTGTGAGTTGTCTTTCGTTTACCCTGTTGTTGTTGGTAACGATTGTCTCTCTTTTTGGTTGGTCACCTATTATATACCCAGTAACCGGTATCTCTGGTGTCTCTTCCTTTTCGAGTATATTATTCACGTTCTGACGGTAATGAATTATATATCTCATTTCGCTCTTTGGTTGGAATCCTTTGGTGATTTTCCCCAGCGGAGTAAGATTCGTATTCTTTGCAGAATCGAATATCCATCCTTTAACAAGTTTGCATTTTGGATGATGAGTGTCTTGGCATATATACCAATTCACGTTTTCGGTAGGTCACCTATTATATACCCAGTAACCGGTATCCCTGGTGTTTCCTTCCATGCGAGTATATTGTCTACGTTCTGACGGTAATAGATAATATATCTCATGCGAGTATACTATCCACGTTCTGACGGTAATGGATATTATATCTCATGCGCTCTTTGGGTTTTTTCCCCAGCTGAGTAAGATTCGTTTTCCCGTTGTGGAGTCGAATGCCCATCCTGTAAGTCGATTTGCTTTTTTTTAAGCCCTCCTTTCGGATGATGAGTGTTTTGGCATATATACCAATCCACGCTTCGGTCGGTCACCTATTATATACTCAGTAGTCGGTATCCCTGGTGTTCCTTCCTTTCTGCTCCCTATTATGACCTTGGTCCCCTGTGGAGTCAGATTTTCCTGAGTTGATGTACCTTTTCAAGTCGTTCTCAGATGTTTGGTTGATTGATATCTCTCACCCTTATACCGGTCTTAGATATTCATTCCTCCTGAGTTTGTTACCCTTATACCGGTAACACCTCATTTCTTTGTTGCTTCTCCAGGAGAGTCTTTTTGTTAGATCTTCTCCAGTGGAGTTTCTTGTGGTGATTTTTACCTTTTGCTGTATTGGCGTTTTCCCCAATATATGCAATTTTCCCCGGCAGGGAGGTTCTGTGTGAATCTTTCCCCAGCCCGAGTCCGGATTTTCATCCGAAGTATCCTTTGTGGATAGTTTGGGTCAGTTTGAGTCTTTCCAATGGATGTGTCTTCCTTTGGAATTCTTCGTTTTCCAGTTTGAGTCCTTCACTCCCCGGTGAGGTCTCTAGTCCAGTCATGTCTTGTTCACGCCATGTCATCTTTTCCCTAATTCAGAGTCGTGTCCTGCTCACGCATTCTTTTCTTTCTTATCCCCATGAGAGTCCTGTTAGAGTCTCTGTTCCTGGTGGGTGTATTACTCCGATGGATCGTCTTTTCTTCTTTGTGGACCCATATTCACCACAGAGTTTGTTTCTTTTGCATGCATACATTTGCATCATGAGGTCTCTTAGGGACCAAAATTTGTCTCATTATTGTTATTTAAGCCCATTCTACCGCGTCGAGATGAAGATTTCTAAACTTCACTTCTCCGGCTAGAATGACCTTAAATAGGGGCATCTGTAAGACCCCAATTTTGTCCCTAAGATCCCTCATGGCATCATATCATATCATCTCATTGCCTCAAGGATCTTTGTGCACCTTGTTCCTTCCTTGTGGGTGGGTTATCTTTGTGAGAGTGGTTCTCGATCACCAAGCATGTTTTGCATTTGTATATCATTGCTTTTCCTTTTATCACTAACCAAAAGTACAAAAATATGTCATCTAACCCTTGTCTTGCAGATGAAGCAATCAACAGTCAAGACAGTCAAAGGCAGTCATTGAGCAATAGATGGTGACCATTCTTGAGAATTTGGACACCACAATCATTATCAAGAGTTCATATGAGCCATGATATCATTTTGAATCAAAATCCCAAGTGGTAGAAGCTTGAATTTCATCTGAACATTGCCAGGTCAACTGAAGGCCTAGAAAGTCAACCGCCCAGTCAACTGTGGATTTGGAAGTGGGAAGTGATTAGAAATACTTCATTCATGTTCAAACAAGTCTCATTTGACATTTCAAACATCAACATTGAAGAAAATAAAGTCAGGTCAAAAGTTTCCAAAAATAGAAAGTGACCTATAATTCAAATTTGCCAAAAATGGAAAGGTTTTAACCTAACTTCAACTTCAAATTACATCATCAAGAAAGCTTCAAATGAAATTTGGTTGAACATGAAAGTTGTAGATCTTTCTCTCCCATTTACGAAAAGTCCAAGATCATCAATTTCTCATGTGTGGTTAAGGAGATATGATCAAAACATGGCCAAGTGTACTTGAAGATTCAAATGTGCATAACTTCTCAACCAAAGCTCCAAATTGGATGGCTCTTTTTTGTACATTCTTCTCTTGACCTCTAGTTTCAAGATCATGCATTGCATTTCATCAATTATCATCACATGATCATTGGCTAATTCACTTGATTTTTGGAGGGAAATTTTAAAGTTTAAAATTGGTGCATTGTTTAAGCATTCCACCACTTCCAATAGCTCAAAAACAGTTTTTTAAGTGAAATTAAGTGGAAATTCGTGCACTATTCACATATATTTTTCATGCATAAGGTGAAAACCAAATTTGCATATGCACCACATTTTTACTAATTCCACTTACCATTTGGTTAAACATGATTAAGAGAGTGATTAGGGAGAAGTATATAACACAAACCCTAACTGTTTTCAGCTAACAACATTCATAATTTCAGATCTAGATCTAGAATACACAAATTTTCTCTCACTTTTTTCTTGAAAATTCTTCACATTCAAACCATTCCATTGCTTGATCCTTGGTCCTGAAGAGTTCTTGAGTAGGTTTGCATGTAGAATCGAAGAAAACAATGCCTGTTTGTTCATGCTTGGAGCTTTGATGCAACAATGGTGAATTGAAATTTTGGAGGATTCGTGCACAGTTAAACTTCAATTCTTCATCCAATCAATCATACAAGCATTGTAGAAGAAGTCTGGAGCATTGCAAGGCCTTGGATCCACCAATTCCAGTTCTGCTTCTTCAAGAGGTCATTGAATCGATCTCTCTAATTCTTAAAATGATTATGATGTTGTTATAGATCTTTTGATGCTGAATATTCTGAGCTTTAGATCATTAAATTCCATGCAAAATTGAGTTAGCTAGGTCGATTTAAAGTTTTGTGCATGAATGTTCTTGGCTGCGATTTGCTCATGATAGTTGGAATTAGGCTAAACCATGCATGGATTCGTGTTGTATGCTGAAAGATCTACACCATGATATGTTTGATTTTGATTTCTGAAAACTTTTGTTCTTGAGCCATGCACTGTTCATGATGAACACGTTGAAGATGATGAAATTTCGTTTCCAGACCTTGTTTTGATCTTTCAAAATGTTTTCCTGCGTTTCTGCATGTGTTTGTGAAAAGATGCACATGTATTGGTCCACCTCATAGCACGCATGGCATTTTGGTCCGCTCAGATCACTTTGACTTGCACACATCACCTTTGACCGGCCAGCAAATAAATGAAACGCAGAGTTTCATTCATTTTGAGTGCGCCACTTTCAAATTGCGCTTCAGTTCGATTCCGGCTCAAAACATTATTTCAAATGCTTCCTTGTTTTTTCTATTTCCCTCCATGTATTCATCCATACTTCACATGCTTTTTTTTATTTTTTTATTTTTTTCTTCATCTTCCAAAATTCATATTAAATTGAATAATCATCCAAAAAATATGTGGTTTTTTGCATCATGATCTATATCCTGTCTAGTATTTTATGATCATTTTTCCATAAATTGTGCTTGGCTGGAAAATATTTTGTGCTAGGGTTTGTAAACATGTATGCCTTTTGTACCTTGCTTTGCCATATCATTTGTGAAATGCTGAGCTTTTATTCAATGAATCTGAAAATTTGCATGATGAAACTAGACTCTTTGCTTGACATTTTGGTGTTGATTTGGTATTTTTACCATTTATCATTGCTGTTTTATGATCATGTTAAGGTAGGTGTGACAATTTGTGTCACACCATTGCTTGTTCATCTTATGTGATGTATTTGCCATGCCAAATGAATTCCAATTGTTCTAATCTTTTGCATGATGCATATTATGGATGTTTTGAATGAGCATGAATTTTCTTGGAATTATTTGAATGATTTCTGATTTGATTGAGATTTTTCATTTTGGTTGGTCACATTTGAGCTTTAAAATTGTCTTGAACTTCAATTGATCATGAAATACTTTTGGTAATTGATATTGATGTGAGACCTTTTGGATTGTTTCAAGATGTGTTTTAAGTTGATTCATGTTAATTTTCAGCTTCTGTTTTAAATTTTTTATCCATCTTTGACCCTAGGCTTTGACCTAGTGGTTTGCCTCTCATGTTTGAGCTTTGATTTCAGGTTGAACATCCAAGTTACTTGGTTATTGATGCTTCATCACTTGAGAATTGATGTTTGCCTTTGATCACTAATCTTTGTGTGTTTTGTAGGTTGATGTTGACTCATTTGAGTTTGACCTTTGGCTTGCACATTGTGAACCTTGTCTGTTTGTCTGATATTAATTGTTGGTTGTTTGTCTGAACTTTGTACTGATTTGTGTGATGTTTCCACAGGTACATTAGTTGCTTAAGTTCACTTTGAACTTGCTTTTGCTTGGTTGCTTAACCATTTAGGTATAACCTCTCTTCTTCATGTAGTCTGGAAGACCTGTCCTGTTATGTGGGCAGGCACCTGTCTGAAGTCCTCCTTAAGAGGCAATGCTTGTGATTGTTTATCTTTTGTGCCAAGCAGGAAAAGTCCTCTTATGAGGCAATTGGTAGACAAAAGAGATGTGTAATCCATCTCCTACTATTCAGTGTGTCATCCCTTTGCTCACACAATGTGTTGATGCATTGTGGATATTAACCCAAGATCTTATAGAGTCTATTTGTGGAGAAGAGTTCCTACTTTCTGAACTCCCACACTTTCTATTATTCAAAGCTCTCCTTGACCTAGGATAAGAGCTATGAGGCACACCCCTCATCTCCTTTTCATCTGCTTCACCTTAACTCTCAATGTTAAGGTTAAGAGCACAACATACCCCATTCCAGTTGACTTTAAAGTCTAACCTTGTTTGAGCCTTATTGCTTGTATATAGTGTGTGCTAATTGACTTTGATTGATTGCTTACTTGATTCATCTGTGCATATTTGCTTGAGTTTGTCTTTGTGCATTTATCATCATCATTTGTATATCATTTCATAAACTTTGCTTTATAGCGTTTTGCTTTGACCATGGAGGAGACAAGCATAAGTCCATTACTTGGCATTTGTTCCTATGATATGGTGGGAGACTAGTATAAGTCCATTGATTGGCATCTGGTATCCTTGTTATTTTGTTTTGTGAGACTAGTATAAGTCCATTGATTGGCATCTGGTATCATTGTTTCATCTTTGTTTTAGGAGATTGGTATAAGTCCATTTATTGGCATCTCATATCCATGTTTGTTTTAGGAGATTGGTGTAAATCCATTGATTGGTATCCGATATCCATGTTTGTTTGTGAGATTGGTATAAGTCCATTGATTGGCATCCAGTATCCATTTTTGCTTTGCTCATTTGCTTATTTGCTTGTTGCCTATTCCAAAGGAATCACTTGAATCATTTACATATGATCTCAAGAGGTGAACCTCTAAGAAGTTTTACTCCCTCACCCTCCCACCTTTTGTTTCTTTAAACCTTCATCTTGGCATGTTAATCCAAACTTGAAAACTATTGTGCAAACATTTTCATGTCTTTTCAAATTAGAAACATAGGCTTTAGGCCTTTGATTTTCCAAATTTCATTTTTCATAATACTTCTTTGAATTGAACTCTAAATCCTACTTTGACCATCTTTTGTGAGTAAATCCTAATTGGTTAATCTCACTCATTCAATTGTTTTGTGGCTTTGTCCATTCTTGATAAGTTTTCATACATTAGCCATAGGTTTGATTTATCCTAGTTGGTTGATGTTAATCTCACCTTTTGTCCTTAGTGATTGAATTGTAAGACTTCCTTGCTTATTATAGGGTTAACCCCTCACTAGCAAGTTGAAGCTTTTCTCACATGGTGGACTTGTTGTTTGTATAAGGTTGAGTTTTCTCCCGTGGATAACGAAAGACCTTAAGGCTTTTGTTTTAAAATGAACCCACTCATATTTTGGAAATCTTTTAGCCGAACTACGGCGTTTTGATCCTTACCTTTCATGGAAGGTACGTAGGCAACGGGTTCATCCGTTCAAACACAAAAATAATAAAAATTGTATATTCTTTTCTCATCCCTTCAATCCATGTTTGCACAATAAATATTTCATAAACAAATAAAATTTCGTACAACAAGTGTGAAAAGGGATCCCTAGGAGTACCTAGGACGTTTTGGGTGCCTAACACCTTCCCATTGCGTAATTAACCCCTTACCCAGATTCTCTGATCTTTTCATTAGTTTTCTATGTGTAAAACTTCTTAGGCTTTTGTTCGCTTTTTAGCCATTCCTTTGGATAAATAAAAGTGCGGTGGCGACTCGATTCTTTGTATGCTTTACTTTTGATTTAATCAATAAATCATAAAGTGACGAATACACCGCTACAGAAAAGTGGCGACTCTGCTGGGGATATATCCTTGGTGGTTTTGCCTACTTTTCACCCTTGTTGTATGATATTGTTTATTTGTTATATGACATATTTTTGTACAATTTGGGATTAATGTATTGATTGTAATGATTGAATTGCTTGATATACAATTGATGTTTGCTTGGTGATCTCTGTGAGATGAGTTCTATACCCGAACTCGAGTGCACCTTAGGATAGGAGAATGGCGTAGTCTTGTCGACTTGTGTGGAGTATTCCTTAACAAGTTGACTTGCGAGTCCATTCACTTGGTGGAGGTCATGTTGGATTAATAATGTCACACAAGTTATTTGTGGTTAGGCATTATTCTTTCAATCATGTGCCTTAGAAGCCAAGGACCTTAGTTTACCAAGCCCATCTTGGCCTATTTTTAGGACGTAGTGCGGAGGTCGTTCAGGTGTAAGACCTGATGCGATTGTTACGCGATACTACACTCATAAGAGTCTCTCTTGAGAATATTTTTGGAATACGAGTATTCGTTCCTCCGATAATATTCGAAAGATGGGATGATGACTATGGGAACCTCTGATAGAACATGCTCGGCAGGTTTAAACCCTAGTACACTCCCTTTGGGTGGTTCTTAACCGAGACTCCATGCTCGTGACTCTCAACAAACCCGTGATTCATGGTTGAGTCATTCAGACATCCTTAATATCAATGGAACTTGGGTGTCGATAAGGTGTAAACCATAATCCACCAAAATGGATGATTGATATTAAGGATGATTGAGCCGGTTCATGTATTGTTAATATCAATGGAACTTGGGTGTCAATAAGGTGAAAACCAGAATCCACCAAAATGGATGATTGATATTAAGGATACTATGAGCTTTCCCATGACCTTTGTCTGGTGTGATTTGCTTGATCCTTGAGTGTGATTGTTGCATTCATACATTCATGCATTCATCTGCATTCATGTCATAAGAAAAATCAGGAAATTTTCAAGGAACTTAAAGGGTTTATTTGCAAAATTTTCAGACATGGAAAGACCGAAAAGGCATACAAAGAAGTACAGCTTTAGACAGCCTGATGTGAAAGAGTTAAGGAATCTGACATCCTATGTATTAGATCCCTTGGGTTTCAAAGCTCGCTATGGGAAGCTTCTGCCTCTGTTGACTACTCAGGTTGACGAAGGGTTGATGAGTACTTTGGCTCAGTTCTATGATCCTCTGTATCATTGCTTCTCTTTTCCGGACTTTCAGCTGTTGCCTACGCTCGAGGAGTATGCTCATCTTGTGGGTATTCCTATTCTGGATCAGGTGCCGTTTAGTGGCTTAGAGAGTATTCCGACTTCTCGAAAGATCGCAGACTTGTTGCACATAGATGAATCCCTTATTGAGGCGCATATGACCACCAAAGGTGGAATTCAGGGTCTTCCTTCTGATTTCCTCATCGCTCAAGCTACCGTTTATGGGAAGGCCATGAGTGAGGATGCCTTTAAGGCTTTATTTGTGCTGCTCATCTATGGTTTGGTATTGTTCCCCAACATCGACAAATTTGTGGATGTGAACGCCATTAGGATCTTCTCTGTTCTTAATCCCGTTCCGACTCTGTTGGGCGATACCTATTTCTCTTTGCACCTGAGGAATGCAAAGGGTGGAGGAGTTATTGTGTGTTGTTTGCCTCTGTTGTATAAGTGGTTTATTTCTCACTTACCGCAGACGGTCGCTTTCAAGGAGAACAAGGGATGTCTACGGTGGTCTACGAGACTCATGTCTCTCACTAATGATGATATCTCTTGGTATGATCGCGTGTATGATACAGTTTAGATCATTGATTATTGTGGTGAATTCCCTAATGTGCTCTTCTTGGTACATATGGTGGGATCAGCTACAATCCTATCTTAGCACGTCGTCAGCTTGGGTTCCCCCTAAAGGATAAACCTCATAACATTCTGTTAGAAGGTGTGTTCTTTCAGGAGGGTAAAGATCCCCAAGGTCTAAAAGCCAGAATGGTCCGCGCTTGGCGCAAGATTCATAAGAAGGGTAGAAATGAGTTGGGTCCGAAGAACTGCATTGCTTTGGAGCCGTATACTTCTTGGGTCAGACAGAGAGCATCAGAATATCTTATGCCGTATGATTATCCGAGACCTACACCATTGGTTGTGGTTGGGCCTTCAACCCTCCCTAACCAAGATGTAGAGGAGTTGAGAGACGAAGACCTTTCACGTGCCTGGATCCGTGAAAGAGAAGAGTTACTTCAACAACTTAAGGAGAAGGATGCTCTGATCGAATTCCTCGAGCATCAGGTGATAGATGATCCGAATGATACTTGGACTTCTCTGCTTCCTCAGTCTTCCAAGTTCTGGAAGAGGAAGTATGATCGACTTGCGAAGGAGAAAGCGGATATGGAAGCGGCCTATGAGAGAGAGATTAAGAAGCTTTGTGTTTCTCGTCTTCCAGCATCTCGAGCTTCTAGGGATCCATAGGATGTTATTTTCCTTTTCCCTTGTAATAATCAAAAATGCTGTACTTCTTTGTCTTGAATATATTTGATGAGATATTTTTCCATATGATATTAAATGCTTTAAATTTCAAAATTTGCAAATAGAACCCTAAAAGTTCCTTGAAATAAAAAACAAAGCATGTGCACAAGCATTGCATGCATCATCTTGCATAAGCAGGTTGTTCTGGTCTTCTTGTCTGTGGCCTAACTCTGTGCTCTTCATTTATTTTGAAGACAAGCTGACTCACCGGTACTATACCAGAGCCAATTCTGCAAGAGTGATGGATCAATTGGAACAAGAGAACCGTGAGCTAAAGGATGAAGTCGCCAGGCTCACTGCTTTGATGGAGCAATTTCTTGCTGCTCAGAATCAACCATCTCCACCTCCTGCAACTCCTCCCCAGAGGACTGTCATATCAGAAGTGGTTGCTCCGACTGTGCCAGCTGCTAATGCTCATTTTATGCCAAATGCCATGCCAGCCGGGTTCCCGTGGGCGACTTAGGCAAAAACGAGCGTCTCGGTGGATTGAAAACCCGAAAGGAAGGTCCAGGCAAAAGTTAGAGACATAAAAAATATATGTATCCCGCTAGATTGAGTACCTCATCCTGTGGCAATCTAGGCAAAAATTAGGGATTTGGCAGGTAACTGCATCCTGACAAGACTTTGTTCTACGACTGTCATCCGTCAGAGATTCTTGCTCATTCGTCATCGGCCGAAGCTTCAAATACATCGGATTCAGAATTGGTGGAGAAATGGTCATTATGTTCAATGTAGCCCTTTTCCAATATATATCACCAATTTCAAATTTGTAAATATCTATGGAGTCTTGCCATTTGCAGACTACCATTCCATCAAATAAATTTGAGCCTTTTATCCAATTATTTGCACTCTTATTTGTTTCTATTCAACAAATTTTTTTCATGTTCTACTTGAAAAAATATATATCATTGTTTTAAATAATCAAATTTTTCATAACTTGTTTTTAAACAAAGTGAACATTCACGATGACGAAAGGATACTTAGGAGATCTTCAGTGCTCTCCCAAGGATGGTATGATCCCCAACAGGGTAAGACATTTGTTCATATTCCTGGCATGTTTGTATCCTCTTCCTGCCGGAGCCTTTTGGTTTCTTCTACCAAGCAGGGTGTTTGGTAAGATATTCACCACTCTTCCCTTCAGCAGAGTAGCGACCTTTCCTCAGCAGATGTGATCTCTTTGGTAGTACGATATTTGGCGGTTACCTTGGAAGCTTCCTGTTTGGTGGTTGATCCCCGAAATTTCCTTTATTTCCTCGGATAGATTCCCCAGTAGAGTTGCTTATGTGGCGGATTTTATCTGTGCAATAACTCCTGTCCTCAGCTGGAGTGATTGATGATTCATCCCCCTGCAGGGATCTTTTCTTCCTGGCATCTCTTGCCCTCATCAGATTGGATACTCTCCAGTGAACCTGGTTTTCTCTCTTGAGATGTAGTACCGGATGTTTGTGTACTTTTTCTTTGGAATTGTTTGTGTTAGAAATGTCTGTTTGTCAGCATTCATCATACATAAAACATGCATGCGTGCATATAGTTTTCAAACATTCAGATATTCATGATTGCATTCTTTGCCATATATCTTTGTTTGTTATCCCCTGCTAGTGGGTAATACATTTCCCAAGCAGATGTCGGTGTCTGATCTCCCCATGTAGAGTCAGCCCCTTAAGCAGAAAGTGTTTATCTTTCCTTCCATATTCCCCACCGAGTTATATCCTCGTGGATGATGGTTGTTTTTGTTCCTTCCCAACATATATTGGGATGAGTTTCCCTATTGAGTTATATCCTCACTAGGACGAGTTTTGATTCAGCTTGCCTCTTTAGTTTGATCCTAGATTGGCTTCTTGTGATTGTTTCCTGCATTTCACTGTGGTATAAATGAATAATTGCTCAGTAACCAGTAATTATCCATCTTTGCCCCGGCAGAGTCTATGGTTTTCTACCTTTATACCGATAGTTGTAAACCCTATTTCATCCCCTTGCAGAGTTAACCTGATTGATGACGGTTACTCCTCCGTGGGTTTCTACCCAGTATCCGGTAGATGTAATCCCCTCCTTGACGGTTATCTTCATCCAATATTCGATGTTGATATCCCCTCATTTTCTCGGATAATTGCTCTGATTAAGCAGTTTATCCCCAGCAGTCATCTTTCATATACCGGTTGACGGTAATGTTTGTTGCTCCCCTTGAATGGTCATCATTATATACCTAGTTTCGGTATCCCGATGCCTTTCTCTGTCGGTAGATTTATCCTTTATTGACCCAGTAACTGGTTGTGGATAATCTTCCATGCGAGTATATTATCTACGTTCTGACGGTAATAGATAATATATCTCATGCACTCTTTGGTCGAAGCCTTTTGTTCTTCCCCCAGTTGAGTAAGATTCGTATCCCTTTTTGGAATCGAATGTCCATCCCATAATCGAGTTCGCTTTTAGCCCTCTTTTGGATGATGAGTGTTTTGGGAATTTTCCCCAATTCACGCTTTGTTTGGTCACCTATTATATGCCCAGTAACCGGCATCCCTGGTGTTCCCTCCTTCTGCTCCCTATTATGACTTTTTGTCCCCTGTGGAGTCAGATTTTCCTGAGTTGAAATATACCTTTTAGGTCTTCCTCAGATGATTTGGTTGATTGATATCTCTCACCCTTATACCGGTCTTATATATTCATTCTTCCGGAGCATGTTTTCCCCTCACCCTTATGTCGGTGGGATTACGTGATCTCTTTTTGAGCTTATTACCTAGTAACCGGTAATACCTCATTTGTTTTTTCTCAGCTGAGTCCTTAGTGGACATCTCCACCTGAGTCCGGATTTTTATCCGAAGTATCCGTTGCGGATAATTTTGCTGTATTGACATATTCCCCAATACATGCATCTTCGAGTCAGCTCGAGTCCTTCCATTGATTCATTTCGTGGATTCTCTCCGTGTCTCTCAGCAAGTTTCAAGTCGTGACCTGCTCACGCGTTTTCATTCCTTTACTCCCCGTTAGGGTCTCTGCCCCATGGAATGAATTATTCATAGGGATTGTCAATTTCCTTCTGATCTTTGCGTTTGTGGACACATATCCCCATAGAATTTTACCATTTTGCATGCATACATCTACATCATGAGGTCTCTTAGGGACCGAAATTCGTCTCTTTGTTATTATTTAAGCCCATTCTACTCCGTCGAGACGAAGATTTTAACCTTCACTTCTCCGGCTAGAATGACCTTAAATAGGGGCATATGTAAGACCCCAATTTTGTCCCTAAGATTCCTCATGACATCATAACATTGCATTTGCATAGCCTCAAGGATCATAAGCATCTTGGTTCCCCTTACCTTTGGGTGGGACCTCTTGTGAGTGGTTTGAGATCACCAAGCATGCTTGAATTATATATTATTGCTTTTCTTATTTTTACTAACCAAAATCATAAAAATATGTCACTAACATCTTTTGTTTGTAGCTTGAGCAATCACAAGGTCCAAAGCTTCAAGGAGATCATTGGTACAAAGATATGGCCAAGAGGATATGAAAGCAAGCATGGTAATGGTTCCCAAATCTCTCATCCATCAAATATGCCTCCCTAGCATCTCAATTTATCATTTTGATCAAAGCTAGTCAAAGGGTTTGAGGTTTGTTCCCCAAGGAAACCCTAGTTCATCTGATCATCCACAATGCCTTGTTCTTGAAGCAACCTCAGCCCATGGTCAAATACAATCAAGGTAAGTTCTTTAATTCATCATTTCATGCATATTCGAACTTATTTGAGTGTCCTCATTCATCAATTCATCAAGATATGAGTCATGGACTTGAGAAGTTGATCAGTCAATTCATCTGACTATTTTGAAATGCACTGAGACCTAACTTGTTATATGTCAGTCAAATGGAGACGATCCCAAAAGAAAACATGTTCTTAAGGACAATATGAACAACTTTCATGTTCATCAAAAATTTATTTGAAGCTTGGAAGGTCATCTCCCATTCCAAGACATTATAGGTCATTTTGACTGAAACCCTAATTTTAGGTCAACTTCCCAAGGACATAACTCATTCATTGTTTATGATTTTGAGGTGGGATCAAATGAATTGGAAAGCTTAAGATGTCTACTTCAAATGTTATGTTGAACAAAATTTCAAAATAATAAAGGAAATACATGTGATAGTGCAAGACATTATAGGTCCTTTTGGACCAAATGCATTAAAAGGCAAAAAAGTCCAACTTCAAGTGCCCATAACTATTTCATCAAAAATCCAAATGATGCATAATTTAAGTCCATTTTGATTTTCTTGAAGATATATACAACTTTGATGTTGGAGGTTTTTTCATTTGGGGCTTGCATCATCAAAACAGAAGGGCTTGAACATTGGTCAAATTTAGAAACTTTGCCTTTTCATGTTTTGCACCTTGCACTTTAAACTCAAATTTCACCAATTTCCACACTTCAAAGGGATTTTTTCCCAACATAACAATTGTTCCTTACATCAAAACCTTTCCAACCATTACTCACATGATCATGTTTGGATTTGGCAAATGGTATTTTCAAAGAGGAGAAGCTTTTGGTTCAATTATGCATAACATCTCGAAATTCCATGCACAAGCAATTACCATTCAGATTACACGTCCATTTCACTTTGGTATGATTTCAGATTGCATTTGGCATTGAATTTGGGCCTTTTGAGTGATCATGCAAGCCCATGCAATGAATGTCCAATTCCATGCACACGGATTGAATCACACTCTCCTTGCCATTCCATCTATAAATAGGACCTCACTCCATTCAAATTTCATCCATGAATCAACCTGAAATGCTGCTGAGCTGAAAACCTAACCTCTCACCAAAGAAGCTATTTCACTTTTCTTCAAATTTTTCAGATCTAAAATTCAACTACATCTGGTTGAATCTTTGGATCTAAAGCTTCTAGACCTTCATCCTTTACTCCATTGATCTTCTGTTATGCCAAAGGAAGCAAGGAAGCAAGCTCAAATTTCCAAAATCCAAGGTTGATCATCAACTGGTTTTCTCTTCGAAACTCATTACTCTTTGATCTATTTGCCTGGCCATTGTGTTTTCTGAAGTCCTCACTTGAGAGGCAAGCTAGTGGTAGCTTCAATTTTGTGTTTTATTGAACTGCATTTTTCATACCTGATCTTCCATCTCGGATTTCTTACTCTAAAGGAATCTTGAGTGTGATTCAAGGTTATAGGGGTGATGTACATCACCCCAGCTTTATTTTGATATAAGGATCGTGCAAAATGATGAAGGTTTGAAAACCTGCAAATGTCACCGGATTCTGGCTTCTCACTGGAGAAGAAGGTGGCTCCGGTGGCCGTCCATTTGCCAAATGCATTGTGGACCATTAGATCTGATTTCCAGATCTAATCTTCACCCTTGCTTCTTATGACTTTCATTAATTCATGGTGTTACGCGTGGACTTTGGTCTATGATGGAAGCGCGCTTCTGGAGCGTATGATCTGCCAGCTCAATTAATGAGCTCAGATCTAACGCTCCTTGTTTTTTTGATTTTTTATTTTCTTATTTTTATTTCTTTTATTTCCATTATTTTCTAAAATTCATATCTTCTTCATTTTAAATCCAAAAAATATGGGACCAATTGCATTCTTCTCCAAATAAATTCTAGTTTCTGATTTTGATATTTTATATTTTTTATTTTATCATTTGATATTTTTTGTGAATTTTCTCTTTTCTGGTTATTTTTAATTCATTTTAAATAGTTCTTGATATTCAAAAAATACAAAAATATTTTCCTAACCTATTTGAATGATGATGAATCTATGAAAAATATTCTCATCAATTTTTTAATTGATTTGAGATTTATTTGAGATTTTAGTTCAATTAGGTTATTTTTATTCATATTTAATTGATTAAAAATAGTTTCTGACTTTTAAAAATGCTGAAATTTTTTGTCAAACTTTGTTTGACCTTGTTGAACTTGGGATAAATCAGTTGGACCTTTCAAGGTTGATTTGAAGTGATTTTGAAGTTTGAACTTTCTTTTATTTTTAATTCAAGTTTATTTTAACATTAAAAAAAATGCCAAAAATATTTTGCTTGATGTTTGACCTCCAATCTTCATCCCATTTCTGATTTCTCATTGTTTGACTTTGACTTTCAATGTCATTTGGTCAACACACATGGATTGGTACATTTTATTTCACCTTATGCACTTTATTCTTTTCCATTTCCTTTTCATCTCTTTCTCCTTCTTCTTCTTCTTTCTTCTTTTTGATCAATGAGTTAAAGGTTGATAAGTTAGCATTGATTAGGGAGACTTAACCTTCCTTGATTCAAATCTATTTCATCTTGATCAATTGATCAAGTGAATGGCTTTGCATTAAGGATAGGTTGTCTCCTAAATCATGCAAAAGACTTAAACCAATACAAGATCAATTCTCTTCTTCTTTTTGGCATGGCAAGTTGTTGGAACTTGGTTCACTAATCAAGACTTCTAACTTGTGTTGTTACCTACATTATTATTGACCGGCCTCAGATAGTTGTGACTTCTACATAAGTCCAATTACGATTGCTTAACATAGCGCTAAATTTGCCTTATGGCCCACTAACTACTAACACTAACCATTAACAATTAACATTTACTTTTTTCCCCTTTACTTTTATGCAATTTACTATTGCACATATTATCCATTTGCTTTTTTCCTTCGCTCACTTGAGCACATGTTTATGTTAATGCCATTTGCCTTTTGCTCACTTGAGCACATAATTGTGTATATACTATTGTGCTTGTATTTTGTTTTGATTGTTGTGAACGAAATGCAAAGAAATGAACAAATGGACTTAGTTTCTAGGACATTCCCTATGCAAAAATGGAGTAAAAAGGATCTTAATGTTGAAGATGGATTAGAAGGACCAAATCTCTAAACTCACTCTTGTCCATTCTTGATTTACTTCATGGAACTTTTGATGTGTGTGCTTTTGTGCTAGGGAATCCTATGAGAGCTCAAATTGAAGAACCATTGCCATGTTCATCCAAAATGAAAGATACAAGATGCATTGAGGATCTCTTAAGAGGCTTGTTTGATTGTTGCTTGAGCTTACTATTATTGTGATTGCTTATTCAAAAGGATGGGAGCTACTTGGATCATCAATATGATCTCAAGAGAGGAACTCCATTGTGGTTTTGTTTCTTATTCCTTACCTCTTGCATGCTTAGAACTTTAGCCCTTTTTCTTCTTCTCTCCACTCTAACCCAAGCCAAAACTTTTGTCCAAACATTTAACTCTTGTTTTAAACATTAGAAACCTAAGCCTTATGCTTTTGATTTTCAAACTTTCTTTTCATAATACTTATTTTGAATTGAATCTTTAAGTTCACTTTGACCACTTTGTATATACTTCTAATTGGTAAATATAACCTACTCAAAAGTCTTTTTGTGGTTCCAATGGCCACTTCCTTAATCAAAACTTTTTTCATAACCTTTAGTTATTAGGTTTGAGTTATCTTTGTGGTAGATGTAATACTCACCTATATCCTTAGTGATGGACAATGAGTCTTCCATGCTTATTATAGGGTTAACCCCTCACTAGCATGTTGAAGCTATCCTCACATGGTGGATTTGTGGTTTTAGGTTGAGTTTTCTCCCTTTGATAACAAAAGACCTTAAGGCTTTTGGACCAATCAATTCACCAACTCATTTTGAGATTTTTACCCCGAACTACGAAGTTTTGATCCTAATCTTTTTAAGATGGTACGTAGGCAATGAGTTTATCCATCCAAACACAAAAATGTAAATAACTTGTATATTCTTTTCTCATCTCTTCAATCATGTTTGCAGAAACAAATTTTTCACAAAACAACAACCTTGCAACAAGTATGAAAAGGGCTCCCTAGGAGTACCTAGGATGTTTTGGGTGCCTAACACCTTCCCATTACATAACCAACCCCCTTACCCAGATCTCTGATTCTCTTTTACTAGTTTTTGTTAAAACTTTTAGGTTTTTGTTCGCTTTCTAACCATTCCTTTGGATAAATAGAAGTGCGGTGGCGACTCGACTTGTATGATTTACCTTGGATTTAGTCAATATCTCTAATGGTAACGAATACCCCGCTACAATTGGCAAAAAGACTTTCTTAAAAAGCATTTGGACTAAATTCTTAGTGAGAGAAAGTAAACAAAATAAATGTTTAGAGAGAGAGAGAGTGTGTGTGTGTGTGTGAGTGTGTGTGTGTGTGTGTGTGTGTGTGTGTGTGTGTGTGTGAGAGAGAGAGAGAGAGAGAGAGAGAGAAGTGTGAAATGGAACACGGTTCTAGATTATTTAAAATGAGGTAAGAGACCTTTATTTATAGGCCAAAGGTTGGCTCAAAAAGGAAATAGTTTTTAATGCATTTTATGACTTGTCAATCGATTGACGACATGCACCAATCAATTGGTTGCATAAGAAATAATCTATTATTAAGTTATAAATGGTAAGAAAAGATATCTAGTCGTTACCCATCATTAACATGATGTCCTAATTATTTATGGCGCATTTTTGAACTCTCCTAATCGATTGGGATAAGGTATTGTTGTTCATATTGGATTGGCCCTTTAGATTGGCTACATTTAGCAAAATAAAACCTTGGATAAGTGTCCAATTGTTCATGATTGGTCTAGCTTGCTAAAGTTGTATGGAACTGCAAAAGGGACACATGTTGGGCGTGATGCTCCAACATGTTGGTACGACATTTGGGCCTTGTGCAACAGGCACTAGATTGTTGCGTTTTAACATAATCTATTGAGAAGATTCAGTTATGTTTTATTGCTATTGGTTAGCAATATGATTATATGATTTGTTGGACAGTTGTGAAGATCAAATCAGATTTAAAAAAGATTTAAATTTGAATCTGTAATAAACCAAATCATATCTTTTTGTTGGAGATATTCAAGGAGAAAATCAAATATCCAACAGATTGTGCAAAGATTCAGGACAACAATAACTGTATATCCATAAAGAAAAATCCCAGAGTTATTTTGTTATATAAGGAGCTCAAACCTACATTGGAAAACAAGCATTCACATTGAAGATTTTAGAGTGTTAGGGTTTACAAAAGTCTTTGTTATTTTATGTACACCTCTATGTTTCAATAACTTGGCATAAAAGGTTTGTCTAGTTGAGTTGTAAATTCAACATTGCTACGTACACCTTTATGTTTCAGTAACTTGGCATAAAATGTTTGTCTAGTTGTGTTGCAATATTCAACATAATCCATCTTGTTAGAATGAAGTTGATCACTAGCGTTTAGTGATTGCTATCCCATATCACGGGTTGTGTGATAGAGAAGAAATTGATTAGGTTCTCATGTTTAGGGGGAGACTCTAAATAGGAATTCATTCGGTAGTGTTAGGAAGAGGCATTGAAAAACAAAGGGTTTGTTGTTTTTTGCTATCGTACCCCAAATTTTGACCACCCTATTAGTCCCTTACTACCAACTTCGAATATAAGTCACCAAGGTCAGAATGTGCGTGGACTATAGGGATTTGAATAAAGCTAGTCCGAAGGACGATTTCCCTCTCCCACATATTGACACCTTGGTTGATAACACTGCTAGGTTTGTTGTTTTCTCCTTCATGGATGGGTTTTCAGGCTATAATCAAATCAAGATGGATCCCGATGACATGGAAAAGACCACCTTCATCACACCATGGGGAACTTACTGCTACAAGGTTATGCCTTTTGGTCTCAAGAATGCAGAGGCAACCTATCAAAGGGCGATGGTCACCCTCTTTCATGACATGATGCATAAGGAGATTGAGGTCTATGTGGACGATATGATTGCCAAATCACAGATTGAGGAGGATCATTTGGACCATTTGTTGAAACTATTTGAGCGCCTCAGAAAATTCAGATTGCGTATGAATCCAGCTAAGTGTACGTTTGGGGTCCGATCAGGTAAGTTACTTGGTTTCATTGTTAGTCAACGAGGAATTGAAGTAGATCCAGACAAGGTCAGAGCGATACAAGAAATGCCGGCTCCACAAACTGAAAAACAAGTTATAGGTTTTCTTGGAAGATTGAACTACATTTCCAGGTTTATTTCCAACATGACTGCTACATGTGAGCCTATATTCAAATTTCTCCGAAAGGATCAAGCAATTGAATGGAATTCTGATTGTCAGCAAGCTTTCGAGAAGATTAAAGGTTATCTGCAAGAACCTCCTATTTTGATTCCACCCGTTCTAGGGAAGCCTCTCTTCATGTATTTGACTGTGCTCGAAGGATCCATGGGTTGCGTACTAGGTCAACATGATGAAACTGGAAAGAAAGAACATGCCATTTACTACTTGAGCAAGAAGTTTACTGATTGTGAAAGCAGATATTCACTTTTAGAGAAAACTCGTTGTGCTTTAGCATGGGCTACCGAACGTCTTAGGCAGTATATGATTTGTCACACTACTTTGTTGATCTCCAAAATGGATCCAATAAAGTATATCTTTGAGAAGCCTGCTTTGACTGGAAGACTTGCCCGTTAGCACATGTTGTTATTTGAATACGACATCCAGTACATAACCCAGAAATCTATCAAAGGAAGTGTTTTGTCTGACTACCTCGCTAATTATCTTGTCGAAGACTATGAGCCATTGAAGTTTGATTTCCCAGATGAAGACATTATGTTGGTGAAAGATTGTGAAACTCCAAGCCCATATGAAGGTCCCGAGCCAGGTTCCTGTTGGAAGATGATGTTTGATGGTTCCTCTAATTGCATGGGGCATGGTGTGGGAGTTGTGTTGATGAATCCCAATGGTGGGTATACTTCTTTCACAATAAGATTGTGTTTTGAATGTACCAACAACATTGCAGAGTATGAAGCATGTATCTTGGGTATTGAAGCTGCAATTGACACCCGAATCAAGATCCTTAAAGTATATGGAGACTCAGTCTTGGTGATCTACCAAGTCAAAGGAGAATGGGAAACTTGTGACAAGAAGTTAATCCCATACCGTGCTCACATTATGGAATTGATAAAGTACTTTGATGAAATCACCTTCCATCATGTTCCGAGAGCAGAAAATCAGATAGCAGATATTTTGGCTATGTTAGCCTCTATGTTCCAAGTCAGATTTCTCAATGAGGCACCACTCATCACAATTGAGAGGAAAATTGCGCCAGCCTATTGTCTATTGGTTGAAGAAGAAATTGACGAGAAACCGTGGTTCTATGATATCAAGAACTACTTACAAAATCAAGAATACCCAGTGAATGCAACAACCCTATATAAGAAGACTCTAAGGAGGTTGGCATCCAAATTCTTCCTTAGCAACGAGGTGCTATATAAAAGAAAATATGACATGGTTCTGCTCAGATGCGTGGACAGACACGAAGCAGGCCTGTTGATCAAAGAGATTCATGAAGGATTATTTGGAACTCATGCCAATGGACATGCCATGTCTAGGAAGATCTTGAGAGCTGGTTATTATTGGTTGACCATGGAGTCTGATTGTTTCAACTACGCTAGAAAATGTCACAAATGTCAAATCTATGCTGACAAGGTGCACGTGCCTCCGACAATGTTGAATGTTTTATCATCACCTTGGCCTTTCTCAATGTGGGGCATTAACATGATTGGGGCAATTGAGCCTAAAGCTTCTAATGGTCACCGTTTCATCTTGGTTGCAATTGACTACTTCACCAAATGGGTAGAAGCTACGTCATGCGCCAACGTGACGAAACAAGTGGTTGCCCGCTTCATCAAGAACCAAATTATTTGTCGCTATGGAGTTCCAAGCAGAATTATCACGGATAATGGGACAAATTTGAACAACAAAACAATGAAAGAGTTGTGTGAGACCTTCAAGATTGAACATCACAACTCTTCTCCGTATCGTCCGAAGATGAATGGAGTTGTTGAAGCCGCAAATAAGAATATCAAGAAAATCCTGCAAAAGATGGTGAAAACTTACAAAGATTGGCATGAAATGTTACCCTTTGCTTTGCATGGATACAGAACCACAGTTCACACTTCAACAGGGGCAACCCCTTTCTCTCTAGTGTATGGGATGGATGCATTTCTCCAAATTGAAGTAGAGATACCATCTTTGAGAGTCTTGATGGAGATCAAGCTAGAGGAAGCTGAATGGATCCAGAATAGATATGACCAATCGAACCTCATTAATGAGAAGAGAATGACTGTTATGTGCCATGGTCAATTGTACCAGAAGCGGATCAAGAGGGCGTTTGACAAAAAAGTCCATCTTCGTGAATTCAAAGAAGGAGATCTCGTACTCAAGAAGATCTTGCCAGTACACAAGGATGTGCATGGAAAGTGGAGTCCCAACTATGAAGGCCCGTATGTTGTGAAGAAAGCATTCTCCAGAGGTTCCTTGATTCTCACAACTATGGATGGTGAAGAGCTTGCACACCCTGTGAACTCTGATCCGGTCAAAAAATATTATGTCTAAATAAAACCCGCTAAGTCGAAAACCTAAAAAGGCGACTAAGGCAAAAAAAATGGGTATCCCGGTGGATCATAACCTATGAAGGAGATCCAAGCAAAAGTTGGGGGTAAAAATAAAAAAAATGAAAGCTCGCTAAGTTGAAAACCCGAAAGGGCGGCTTAGGCAAAAAAGAGCGTCCTGGTGGATTGAAAACCCGAAAGGGCGGTCCAGGCAAAAATTAGGGACAAAAGGCATTTGATTGTATCAGATTGTTTACCATTACTAAAGAATCAAAGTTGAAGATTAATCCAGTTGCTCCCGTCCGAAGCAAAGTTTTGGGAAAATCTTAGTTATTAAGGATAATAGTGGTTATTGGATTCAATGTAAACCTTTCCCTATTGCCATCTTCGAAATGTAATACTCCATGGAGCTTTTGCCACTTGCAAGCTGCCATTCTTGAATAAAAAAAATAGACTTTGCCTATCAATTTTGTCATTTGTACTTCTCTTACCTTTCCTTGTTATGCAAAACGTTATTTATTTGTTAATAATGATTTTTGAAAACGAAAATGTTTTGAAAAGAAAATGTTTTGAAAAAACATTGAAAAACATAATTTTTCTTTGACATATGGAAACATTGAAAGGTAAATCTTTTGTCTCCCCAATAAGTCTCAAGGTTGCAGAAGCACTTTTACACTGTCAATATAGAAATTCCCATTGAAGTCTAAATTGACAAGCACTCTTGGATAAATCCTTCGATTGTGTGAAACTCTCAAGTTTGAGGATCTTCTTAGTGTCCATCTTGTGATACTTATTTAAGTTACTGGTGTTGAGGATGTATTCCCCATTAAGTCTCCACAAAACTCTTTGTCTCTCCAGAGTCAGCATTTGCATATCATGATCATTCACATCATGCTCAATCATGTGCATTTGACATTTAATCTAAATCCTTGTTCTTAGTTTTCGTTCTTCTAACTCCAAAAGTCTAGCTATCACTGGCACTCCAGTTGAAAATCCAATTGTTGTTGGTACCTTGAAGTTTGAACATGACCAATGTTTTTTTCCCAGTAAGTTATTGGCGTCCCCTGTAAAAGTCTAATTGGTTAACCCCAATATTCCCCTTGAAGTCCAGTTGTTACTGGCATTCTACTTTGAAAGTCCAATTATTGTTGACATCATTGTTAAAATCTAGTTGTTGCTGGAATTAAATCCGCTAGAAGATGGTTGTGATACCTTTGCTTGCGGTATAAAATCCAATATGATTTGGCACATACATAAGAGTTTAATTACCCTGTATTCTTCCTGATGGTTCCCGAAGGTCATGTTTGAACTCTTCATTGTAAGGAATTTCCAAAGGATTGGATGTTTTATCTTGTTTGAAAAATCCAATGAGGATATTTCTAAGTGTCAACTGGTCATGCTTGAACTTGTTGATCAATCACTTTGAATACTTCTAGTTTTCTATTTTTAGTGTCAACCGGTCATGCTTGAACCTGTTGATCAATCACTTTGAATACTTCCAGCTTGCTATTTTTAGTGTCATCAGGTCATGCCCGGACCTGGTGATCAATCACTTATTTCTAGTTTGTTTATTTCTTGTTATTCTCAGTGTCATCCGGTCATGCCTGAACCTGGTGATCAACTGCTTTAAATATTCCCCAGTTTGTTTTTTCCCAATACATGTTATCCCCAGTGAGTTGTTGCTCATGGTCATTGACATTATACTTTAGCTCCATCATTTTCTACATATCATATTCATCATTCATCATAAATCATCATGCTAGAATTCATTTCATTTTGCATCATATCCCCAGCTGAAGAAAAAAAACCAAAAAGAGAGTTCGTTTGTCCATAGCATAGCATGCCACTGCATCTAAGGGCAAAATTTCCGGTTATTTCTATATTTAAATACCTTTCACCCTGATTTCATGAGTATTATAATTACTCATGCCATCTGGAAAAGTTATTTAAATAGGGGCAACTGTCACACCCCAAATTTTACCCCTAGATTTCATAATCATTTTCATCCTAGACATCATTCATGCATAGCTAACCTCAAGATCAAGATATACCTGGTTTGTTTCATATGTGAATTAGGGTTTCCCTCAAAGAGCTCAAAGGATTGATGATTCAAAGTTTTGGATTGGTCATCAATAAATGAAGTTCTCATACACTCAATAGATCTCTCTCCATCAACAAATAAGGGTATTGTGGCCTAACCACAAGTGCATCAAGCTTCACTTTCATCTGGCTCACTAATTAGGGTTATTTCAGCAACATTCAATTTCATCTGAGAATTTTGATCAAGACATAATATCAAGCCTTTAGACATAAATCAACATACTAAAGTACATCTTAGGGCCCATCCATGATGTTCAATTGGCTCAAGAGTTTGAATTCATTGAAGATCAAGAAATTCAAATTCATCTAATACACAATCAATGCACTACAAAGTCAAACCTTTGACTTTTGAGATTTATGATCAAACATGAACTTCTCAAGTTAAATTTCATGAGTATATGCTTAATTGATGAATTTGATCAAGAAAAATCAAGATAAATGAGGTTACTTGCAAAAAGGGCAATCTTGAAAACATTGAAAATTTCACTAAGTATCCAAATTTCATGTTCAAGTGCACTACTTTCTCAAGTCATAACTTCCAATCCGAGCATCCATATTCTTTGCTCCAAATCAAAAATTAAAGCTATTGTTCCATAATTCAACTTTGTACTAGAGGGTTGATTCCCTAAAAATGCAAGTATTTTGAGTTATGAGGACATAAAGTTGGTGTCTCAAGTTGAAACACTTGGAAAATTTTCAAGTCAGCTTTGATCCCTAAAAAGTGATAAACTTTACAGCCAGTTTTCACCATGATCCACTTTGATTTAGAAAAAACTTAAAACATGAAAGTTGTAGAGCATGTCTGGGGATTTTTAAAAAGTACAAGTACATTTTTTTCCCATGTATGAGCTGTGAGTTTCGAAAATGGGAAGTTGGGGTTCCAAACTTGAATTTCAAGTCATGTTCATGATGAATTTTTGGAGGAAAACCATTTCAAATGTGAAAATCTCTTGATTTCAGGTCCTCTTGTGTACAAATCTCTTCATAATCAGATGTTTATATGAATCCTAAGTGCATTACACAAGGAGTTGAGGTTTTGTCCATTGCATTATACCATTTATGGGTGAATTTACAAATGGTCACATTACTACTTTGATACAGCAAGCTTTATGCCAACAACTCACTCTTTCACCCTTGAAACTTGTCCCTAAAGATCACAAACAATTTTAAGAGATCAGAAGCAATCTTGTAGAGGCTAGGGAAATATGACAAACTCCTTGAAACTCAATTATTCATGCAAACTTCTCATTCATTCTCAATCAAAACCATAACTTCACAACTTTTGTTTCTAATCAGTTCCAATCCTCACTCTTTTCCTATAAATAGAGGGATCTCTTAAGCCTCAAAACACACAATAATAACCCCTCAACACTTCATCAAATTCCCATTCCATTATAATTTGCAAAAACACACTATTTTTGCAAGTTCTCTAACCAAACTTATTCTCCATGTGTATCTTCCAAACAAATACCACAAATCATCTCTAGACACCATTTAGAGCTTGTTTAATCACTTGAACAAGTTCTGTAACCTCTATTTTATCATTCACCATTTCACTTCTTCATTTTTCAAGAACATTTGTGTGAGATAATACAAGTTGTTTCTGGCCATTCTCATTGTTCAAACACTATCCTCAAGGACCAACAAGGTTGCTAGAATCTCTCTCTTATCTCTGTAGTAGCTAAGAAGAAGAATTTGTAAGAACAAAACTGGTTCTACAATAGAATTCTAAGATTTTGATGATAACAAAGGATGAAACCAAAAATGGCACTCTAACGAGATTTTTTCTAAGTATGCAGGACTCTGAACACTTACGGAAGATTCTGACCTTATATCAAATACAAACGTATGTCAGATACAAAGTATTAGATGATCATATGCCACTAAGGAAGGAGTACGACTACGATGCTCTGATTCTGATCAAAGAAAGATAGCAAAGTCAGAAGCTCCAACAGACTACTGACTATAGACTCTGATACTTAAGAAGACCAGAATACTGAGAGGCTCTGAAGAAGTCAGATGTAATCATCCTCTGAAGACTGACTCTGACACATCAAGATTCTGATGAAGATTCACAAGTCAAGAAAGCGTAACGGAAAGAAATCTCACTATGGAAAGGAAATATTTTAAGAAAGAATTTAAGAGGCGGACAAAATGGTTATAGAAAGAAACAACAGAAGTAATGACATTTAATGCTCATCATTGACCAAGATTCTGTCATCACTCCAACGGTCCCTCTCAACTACTATATAAAGGACGAATTACTTCTTTAGAAAGACACCTGAGACGCACAGAAACATCATCCACATTCTCTCTCAATTTTCACGAGTTGCTGCTCCTTGCGTGAAAAACTCTTGCTCTAATACTTTTTGGTAATACTTGCTTACTATTATAAGCTCTTTATATTACAACTATTTTTTGCTTGGATTATTTTTCCTCAAGTGACTCTGCGTAGTCTGTATACTTGAGAGGGCTAAGAGATTATTCTCTTAGACGATTGGTTGTGTAATCTTTAAAGATTAGTGGATTAAGTCCTTTTTGAAGGCGAAATCACCTTGGCCGGGTGGACTGGAGTAGCTTTATTTTTCAAGCGAACCAGTATAAATTTTTTGTGTGTTCTTATTTTCTTGAAAAAGCTTTTATTTCCAAAACAATTCAAACCCCCCTTTCTTGTTTTTCTCACCTTCAGTTGGTATCAGAGCTTCGGCTCTGTTATTGATTTTCTAATCAAACACTTAACAGTGTAGAGAGATCCAGAGTGAGAAAAATGGCCAACACCAATGAAAGAGATAGTTACAACGCTAAACCTCCAGTCTTTGATGGAGAGAAATTTGATTATTGGAAAGACAGAATTGAAAGTTTCTTTTTGGGCTACGATGCTGATCTCTGGGACATTGTCACAATTGGCTACACACCACCTGTGACAGATGCTGGAGTTACTATTCCTAGAAGCAAAATGTCAGATGATCAGAAGCGTGAATTCAAGAACCATCACAAAGCCATAACGATACTTCTCAATGCCATTTCCTACAATGAGTATGAAAAAATCACCAACAGGGAAACAACTAAAGAAATACTTGACTCCCTGAGGATGACTCACGAAGGAAATTCTCAAGTCAAAGAAACAAAGGCTCTGGCTCTAATCCATAAATATGAAGCCTTCAAAATGGAGGACGATGAAGTTGTAGAGGTAATGTTTTCTAGATTCCAAACTTTAATTGCATGACTCAGAGTGCTAGATAAAGGATATACAATTGCGGATCATGTCAAAAAGATCATAAGAAGCTTGCCAAAGAAATGGAGACCTATGGTCACAGCCTTAAAACTATCAAAGGATCTGAACAACATCAGCCTTGAAGAACTCATCAGTTCACTCAGAAGTCACGAGATAGAACTGGAGGAAGATGAGCCTCAGAAGAAGATCAAGTCTGTAGCACTGAAGTCCAGATCAGAAAGACACAAGTCTGATAGAAACAAAGCCTTCCAGGCTGAAGAAGAAGATATTGATGACTCTGAAAAGGAAGACTCTGACGATGAGGAAGAATTATCCCTTTTAACTAGAAGAGTAAAACAACTCTGGAGAAAAATGAATAATAACTTCAGAAAACCAAGATCCAAAGGAGATCGATCAGAACCAACTTCAAAAGGTAAGACTAACAAAGATATAACTTATTATGAATGTAAGGAAACAGGTCATTACAGAAATGAATGTCCCAAGTTGAAGAAAGAAAGCTCCAGAAGAGAGAATTTCAAGAAAAGTTCCTTCAGAACCAAAAAGGGACTAATGGCTACCTGGGATGACAGTGGATTTGACTCATCAGAATCAGACTCTGATGAACATGCAAATATGGCACTCATGGCTACCACCTCCAAGAACACATCAGATGGAGAATCTGAATCCGAAGAGGTATTTTCTGATCTTTCTTGCTCTAACCTCGAATCATGCCTGTCTGAAACTCTAAATTCATATCAGAAAATTAAACAAAAATTTAAATCCGTAAAAGAAGTTCTTGAAGAAACCCTTGAAGAATGTGGTAAACTTGAGATAACAGTTTCAGATCTAAAAGATGAAAACCGAATTTTGACATTAGAAAGAGATTCCACAAATAAACAATGTTTAAAACTTGAAGAAGCGTTATCTCAAGCTCCACAAACTTCAAACACAGTAATTTATGAATATGAAAAATCTTTTCAAAAGTTTCTGAAGAATGGTATAGAGAGAAGCAGAATGGCATCCATGATTTATGGGGTCAGTCATAACAATAGAAGAGGAATTGGGTACGATCATAGTGAAGATAAATCTTCTAATAATGACAAAACTAAATCTCCGTTTTCTTATCACTATACACATACACAAGCACAACACTTAGATAATTCCAGAAAACCCAAAGTGTTAAGAAACTCTGGAAAAACTAATCAGAAAGGAACCAAAAGATTCTGGGTACCAAAGGATAAGATTGTTTATGTTGCAGATATCTTATGCAGCAGAGTTAAGACACCAGTCATGGTACCTGAACTCTGGATGCTCATAACACATGACGGGAAGAAAGTATATGTTCCAAAACCTGGAACTTAAAGATGCTGGTTTCGTAGGTTTCAGAGGAAGTCAGAAAGGAAGGATCAGAGGCTCCGGAACTATTGGTAATGGTACTCTTCCCTCTATATCTGATGTTCTCTATGTAGAAGGATTAATGCATAATTTGTTATCAATAAGTCAATTAAGTGATAACGGCTATGACGTAATCTTCAATCAAAAAACATGTAAAGCAATTAATCAGAACAATGGAACGGTCCTATTCACTAGCAAGAGGAAGAACAATATTTACAAAATAAATCTCTCAGACTTAAAAGAACAAAATGTAAAATGTTTAATGTCTGTTCATGAAGAGCAATGGGTATGGCATAGACGCTTGGGCCACATTAGCATGAGAAAGCTATCTCATCTAAATAAACTCGAGTTAGTCAGAGGTCTACCTAAGCTGAAGTTTTCTTCAGATGCTCTATGTGAAGCATGTCATAAAGGAAAATTTTCAAAATCATCTTTTAAAAAGAAAAATATTGTTTCTACCTCTAAGCCTCTGGAACTTCTTCACATTGATTTGTTTGGTCCTGTTAAAACAACATCAGTCAATGGGAAGAAATATGGACTAGTTATTATTGATGATTTTAGTCGTTGGACATGGGTAAAATTCTTAAAGCACAAGAGTGAGTCTCACTCTGTATTCACTAGCTTCTGTTCCAAAGTGCAAAATGAATTTGACTCTAAAATCATCAGAGTCAGAAGTGATCATGGTGGAGAATTTGAAAATAAATTTTTTGAAGAATTATTTGATTCTAATGGAATATCCCATGATTTCTCCTGTCCTAGAATTCCACAACAAAATGGAGTTGTAGAAAGGAAGAATAAGACACTCCAAGAGATGGCCAGAACCATGATCAATGAAACAAATATGGCTAAGCACTTTTGGGATGAAGCAGTAAATACAGCGTGTTATATTCAGAATAGAATCTCCATAAGACCTATTCTGGAAAAGACTCCCTATGAACCGTGTAAAGGAAGAAAACCCAACATTTCTTATTTTCATCCTTTTGGATACTCTTGCTTTATTCTGAATACTAAAGAACATCTTAACAAGTTTGATTCAAAAGCACAAAAAGGTATTATGTTAGGATACTCAGAACGCTCTAAAGGCTACAAAGTATACAACACATAAACCAAAATTATGGAAGAATCAATTCATGTCAGATTTGATGATAAGCTTGACCCTGAAAAGTCAAAGCTAGTTGAGAAATTTGCAGATCTGGAGATTACTCTTGCAGGTTCTGACGAAAATATCAAAGCACCAGAAGTATCTGATATATAAAGTTCAGAAGGAACTAAAGCTCCAGCGATCCAAAAGAAATCAAAGAATCGCCTCACCATCTCTGAAGATCTGATTCTGGGAAACAAGGATGAACCTATCCGAACCAGGTCAACATTCAAGGTACCTGAAGAAAATCCTCTGGGACTAGTATCTCTGATTGAGCCTACTTCCTGTGATGAGGCACTTCAAGATGATGACTGGGTTCTATCCATGCAATAAGAACTAGACCAATTCTCAAAGAATGACGTCTGGGATGTTGTTCCCAAGCCCAAGGGCACTCACATTATTGGAACCAGATGGGTGTTCAAAAACAAGCTAAATGAAAAAGGCGAAGTTGTCAGAAGTAAAGCTCGACTGGTGGCACAAGGGTACAGTCCACAAGAAGGCATTGACTACAACGAAACCTTTGCCCTAGTCGCCAGGTTAGAATCTATTCGCTTACTTGTTTCATTTGATGTAAATCATTCTATCAAACTATATCAAATGGATGTCAAGAGCGCATTTCTTAATGGCTATATATCAGAAGAAGTGTATGTCAATCAACCTCTAGGTTTTGAAAATTCAAATTGTCCAGAACATGCTTTTAAACTTAAGAAATCTTTATACGGACTAAAACAAGCTCCTAGAGCTTGGTATGAAAGGCTAAGTAATTTTCTTCTGGAGCATGATTTTATCAAAGGGAAAGTTGACTCTACACTCTTCTGTAAAAACATTAATAATGACCTCATGATATGTGTAGCGGGGTATTCGTTACCATTAGAGATATTGACTAAATCTAAGGTAAATCATACAAGTCGAGTTTCCACCGCACTTCTATTTATCCAAAGGAATGGTTAGAAAGCGAACAAAAACCTAAAAGTTTTATCGAGTCAAAAACTAGTAAAAATGTCAGAGATCTGGGTAAGGGGTTGGTTATGCAATGGGAAGGTTTTAAGCACCCAAAACATCCTAGGTACTCCTAGGGAGCCCTTTTCATAAATGTTGTTCTAGTCTAAAGGGTGTAGGTATATCTAAAGTACTATTTACTAAAAGGAAAGTTAAAAGAAAATGACTCGCAAGGATGTCACATCCACTGCCTACGTATCTCATCTGAGTATGAGAATCAGAGTCTTCGTAGCTCGGCTACCTATGGGTTAAAGAGAAGTGTGCTCGGTAAGACGTCACGTCTTATGCCTACGTATCTCATCTGGAATGAGAATCAGAGCAAAACGTAGTTCGGCTAATTACGGGAACAAGGGTCTCGATTGCAACTAGGGCAAGGGAAAGGGACGGTATCGATCGCAACGAGGGCGAGAGAAAAGAATCGCAGCAAGGGCGAAAGAAAGCAAGGATTAGTTGTTAGTCGTCAGTCAAACTCGGCAAGACATCGCGTCTCATGCCTACGTATCTCATCTGAACATGAGAATCAGAGTTGTCGTAGTTCGGCTAACTAGGGGTTAAGGATTGCCATCTGAACATGGACTTACAAAAGAGGACACCAGTTGTGTCAAAGGAGGGTGGGCAGTGTGTTCAACGTCCTAACAGTAGGTGTCGCAACTCACTTAATCGAGTCTTAGGCAGTTACCTCTTTGCAATAGAACGGACTGACATGCCACAAGATCGGAGACGCACGGAAGGTCTAAAAGTGGGGAAGCTCTGCTCTAGAGTTGTCATGCAATATGGACCTATGTGTTAGGATTTATAAAGGAGAACATCTACCTAATGTTAGCATGCAAAGAATAGGGGAATTCTACCTATGTTATCATACAAAGGGTTCTACCTAATGGGTGCTACCTAAACGGAACAAGAGTCTATGGATGGAGCGCGGAGAGGAGTTACGGATAAGGGTAGATGGCGATGCCGGAGGCAATCGACTTACAGGTAGATGGCGATGCCTGAGGCAATCGACTTACAAGAGGATGGATGAATGCGTGCTGGTTCTGTTAAGTTTTGAAAATGATTACTCGACGTTGGATCGAGCTTTTGATCTTATTTTGAATTGGTTATCGGATGTTCGTTTTAATTCTTGTATTAACAGGTGACTAAAGAAATAAAGAAATAAATATTATACACTTTATGGGAGAGGGGTATATTTGTTATGAATGGGGATTTATCATGGCAAACAAACAATAAGAATATATACCTCATACATCATACAAGTAGGCAATAATTATCAATCAGATAGGATAAATAAACAATATATAATCAAACCAAAGAATCAAATAATGGAGCATTTAAACAATGCATGGGAGTATGAACATGTTAAATAATCAAGCAATAGAAAGCATGAATGAGAGAAACAAGTATAAAAGATAACAGATGAATCAAACAGATGAAAATATGCATACGAAGGGTCCACTGAATAATTTAATCAGGAAATGAGGTAAGGACCAAATAAAATCAAGGTAAAAGGCCTCTAATACATGGCATATGAGATGAACAAGGGAGGATCAAAAGATCTCTTCAATTTCCATAAGCAATCCCTAAGTCAAACATCGTTCATAAAGTGAAAAATAAAATAATTAAAAAAGTGTGTTAAAATGGACCATTTAGAATAAATAATTAAAATAAAATATTAATATTAAAAAAATACGAAAATAAAAATTATATAAAATTAAATAAAACATTAAGAAAAGTGAAAAATATTTTTGGGTAATTTTATGGACGACGAAAATGTTTTAAATAAGAAAAAGAAATATGAAAATGGAAGGATTAATGGTGATGAACATGTTAAGCAAGTGTAGATATATTAAAATATGGCCATGGAAGAGATGATTACCTAATGGAAAATAGAGTGGAATGGAATTTGATATGTGATGAAGCTTTTCCTCCTTGCCACAAAATTCCAATGCTCCTTTAGGGTTAGGGTTTCAGCTTCTTAAATAGGGTGGATTAGGTGTTCTCATGGGCTTTTTAATAAGTGATTTATCCATAAGAATAAAAGTGTGAAGTGAGGTGTAAAATATTGTTATTTTGGGCCAAACTTAATTGAATGGATTTCCAATGCATGGCCAAAAGAGGTAAAAAAAAAACATGACTGGTTTGTGCAGCATGCTCAAAAAATCTGATTGGGCCAGCCAGGCCCAAAATCTGCCTAGAAAATCAAGTCATGGTGCCCACTTCAAATGAATGTATCTCTCAAACCATGGATCCAAATGAGATGATTCCAAAAGGATGTGAAAGAGGAAATGGCAAGGTACAATTGTTGTGAAGAAATTATTTTCAAATAATGCCTTGAAGTGCAAGAAAACTGGCCAAGAAGTCTTGACAAATTTTGAAGATTTTGGACTTAGAAATTTTTCTAAGTGTCCTAAAAAAATGTCTCACTTTGACTAAGCATAACTTTCTCAATTCTAATACAAATTGAGCAAACTTTATATCTATATAAAGCTTGGAACAAGAGGAACAACTTTCATGTTGAAGAAATTTTCAAATGGAGCATTTATCTTGATGAAAAATGGGCTTAAAGTGACTGCAACGATCATGAAAACTTGCCCTAAATGGAAAGTCAACCATTTCCAAATTAAGTAACTTTTCCAATTCCTGATGAATCCATGATCCAACCTTGATCAAATTTAACATGTAGGATCCCCTAGGCATGGATTTTGAGATTCCACTCTCAAAATGTCAGGAGTTGACTCTTCTGGCCCCATAGTTGACTTTTCCTGAACTATCTGATTCCCGATTCCATTGATCAATTGCAGCACTTCTAGCTCAAATAAAGAGCTGGTTTTTTGTATGTAGACCCTTGTGGACATATGGAGGACCATGGAAAAGAGTTTCACCCAAAGAATCAGAAATAAACTGATTTTATACCAAACCCTAGTTTTAGGGCAAAATGATCAGGAATTGATTGCCTTGACTGCCAATGGATCTTTCTGAGATAATTGTGAATCTTCCTAGACCAAGATGCCTCTCTAATCATGACATGGATGAGCTCCTCTACTTTCAACCAAACATTGCATGTTGCAGGTAGCCATGAAACCCTAATTTCTGATTAAATTCAGATGAACACTCTGATAGCTTTGAATCCTTCACTGATGAACTGAGGACCATAATAAGATACTTGGACCCCCCCTGAGACCCTTGAGACTTGTGTACTTAGAGAATGAAGTCCAATTCTCAATCCTGCTTTGTGCGGGTTCCTTCTGTTAAGGAGTGATCGATCAAAACCTGATCTCCATGTCACTAATGCAGTATGCAATGAGTATGACCTAATATGATGCTAATGAAGTGTAAAACATAATCCCATGCTTCCAGGAAAAATGAAGGGTAAATTTTGGGGTATTACAATATGCCAGATATATGTTGATGACATTATTTTTGGTTTAGCTAACCCTTCTGTATGTCAAGAATTCTCTGAGCTAATGCAGGCAGAATTTGAAATGAGCTTAATGCAAGAACTAAAGTTCTTTCTAGGAATTCAAATCAATCAAGCTTCAGAAGCCACCTATGTTCATCAAAGTAAATACATAAAAGACATTACGAAGAAATTCGAAATGGCAGAATGCAAACCTGTAAGACACCTATGCATCCAACTTGCATTCTGGAAAAAGAAGAAGTCAGTCATAAGGTTTGTCAGAAGCTCTATCGCGGTATGATAGGCTCTCTTCTCTTTCTAACTGCTACACGTCCTGATATCCTGTTTAGTGTATGTCTCTGTGCCAGATTCTAATCAGATCCTAGAGAATCTCATTTAACTGCTGTTAAAAGAATACTCGGATATTTGAAAGGAACTCCTAACATGGGCCTGATGTATAAGAAAACATCAAAGTATAAACTTTCTGGTTATTGTGATGCAGATTACGCAGGGGACATAATGGAACGTAAAAGTACATCTGGGAATTGTCAGTTCTTGGGAAAGAATCTGATATCCTGGGCCAGCAAAAGACAATCAACAATAGCCTTGTCCACTGCAGAAGCAGGATATATTTCAACATCATTATGCACTACTCAGATGCTCTGGATGAAGAATCAACTAGAAGATCTTCAAATCTTTGAGAGTAACATTCCTATCTTCTGTGACAATATTGCTGCCATCTGTTTAAGTAAGAATCCTATTTTGCACTCCAGAGCTAAGCACATAGAAATAAAACATCATTTCATTAGAGACTATGTTCAGAAAGGGGTAGTAACGTTAAAATGTATTGATACAGACCATCAATGGGCTGGCATCTTTACCAAACCCCTTGTTGAAGATAAATTCTCTTTTATCTTAAAGAATCTAAACATTCAAAATTGTCCTGAATAAAATGTGCCTCTGAGTTAGCAAAATAAGACTCTGAAGTAAACAGTTGGATTCTGTATCTAACTCTGATGCTACTACCAGTTAGAAGTCATCTGAGTTAGAAATCTCCAGGAACCAACCCTTTGGTATTCCTGAAGATCAGATAAAGTAACACGTGGAGCATCATGCGTCTGACCTTGGAACTTCTAGACAGCTGTCTAGCAGTAATCAAGAAACAGTCTTTTGAGATCTCCTCGAGTCGTGTGCTGATTTTGGGATTAGACATCATTTATGAGCTGTAATCATTCTCCCTTCTAACGTGCGTACTTGATTTTTGTGCTAAACTCTCATTTCTGTGTCGTTTTGCATGCGCCCTAATTTGGGTATTTATACGTTTCACATTTCACAACTGCACACTTTTCACTCACGAACACACCTAACCCTCTCTCTTAGTTTTCCTCTCTCTCAAAGGCATTTCTGCAGTTTTTACTCAAGTTCTTCAACCTTCATCTCAAGTTCATCAATGCTCTTCATGGATACTCAACAACAGTCTGTGTATAACTTCTCTCAACAAATGAACTCAACTGAGCAAGCTCCAAGTTCAATTCATCAAAACCCTGCAGTCACCGGCATTGTTTCCACTCCCATATACAAAGAACCCCACATTCTTGATCGTGAGCCTCATATTCATCTTGCAACACCGTTTGAGAAGCTGGAAGTGTTGTGTAAAACCTTGGTGGATTTTGACAACATGAAAAGAAATGGTGTCGACCTCACAGATGAACTGAAGAAGCAAGGGTGGGAAAACTACTTTCGACGCCTCTATGGCCCAGTATATACAAATCTGGTAAAGGAGTTCTGGAGGTTCGCCAATTCTGATGATCACTATATTGTCTCCTACATTCTGGGAGTCAAGATAGTTATCACAGAGAAATCAATTGCTGCTCTTCTGAACATGGAGAAGACTGGAGGAAGACGCATATACAACATCAATCCTAGGCAAAGTATCTGTCCCATGAGATAAACCCTACAATATTTCAACAGAATGCTGAAGGCAAGCATTCCAAGAACAAGGAACTGCATCAGAACCTCCGGGTATGGCTGAAGATCATCTTAGGTACCATCCATCACCGCCTAGCCTCTAACTCCTCAGATTACATCAACACATACCAGAAATGCATTCTTTACTGCATTCACAAGGGTCTGAAGCTCTGCCTTCCTGCATTTCTCTTCAAATATCTCAGAGACTCTGTGAAAGATACCAGAAACAACATGAAGATAAGAAACTACATTCCTCTGGGGAGACTCATATCTGATGTGCTGATTGAAAGTGGCCTCGTGGACCATCTGATACAGCTCAGACTCATGGAAGATGTGATGATAGATACTAGAAGACCTCTAAACGCTCGCAATCTGAAAAGCATGGGAATTATCAATCAAGTAAGGGTCAAACCAACATTGGACACCTCCTCGGAAGCACTTAAAGATCAGAGGGAGATTCCAAATGGACTCTATCTTTTCTCAAAGATTGACCCTCCAGAGGTAGTCGCATACTATCTAGAGGATCTGCACAAACAAGGAGTAGACATCTCAGATTTCTCCTTAGACTGGCTGCCCGAATTTCCTCCAGACTTCCAGAAGAGGACACGAGAACCATCTGAGAAGACCAAGCAGGCATAGAGAGCGAAGCTGGGAGAACCATCTGGATCAAGACCTCTAGTACCTCTGGTTGGATCACCCGGTAAGTCTGTATCTCTCCCTCCCTCTGTAAAAATTGAACTTGTTGCTTCCTTACTCCCCTAACCTTTTCCCATATATACAACCTCTGATACTCCTCCCTCAACCTCTAGACCCTCTAACCAACCATCCCAAAAATTCAATCTTGCCACCACAACTTTACCTATTTCAGAAGCAGAAATGCTAAACAAAACCACTTCACCCTCCTCATCACCATCTCCACAATCCCCACATTACTATAACCTCTCATCTGACACTGAACCCTCTGATCCTCACTCCCCAACTCTGGCTCAGCTCCAAAATTGTGCTTTGGCCTCTCAACAACCAACACAATCTAACCCTGAACCTGAAGTTACCTCTCCACCCCCAAAAAACCCAAACACAACCACCTCTGAACCTCCACGATCAGAACCAATCCACTCCGAATCACAACCATCAGAACCAACCGACTCTGAATCTCAACCATCTGAACCACCACACTCTGAAATACCCTAACATACTGCCTCCGCTGACCCAACAACTCCCACACTCAACCTAAGCCCTCCCGCCTCTCCCTCCCAAGTCTCTGAACCAGAAACCACCCTTCTAACCCTTGAGGAAGCAATTACAGTTTTTGCAGAGTCTTCAGTTGACAAGGTCAAGTCTCTGACCATCAACTCTGGCATCAGTGATGATCCCTCCGCTGTAAGGATTCACTGGAACAGAGTGATAAGTTGGATGACCTCTGAATCCTTCAAGCTGAAAGGCCTCTCTGAACAAGTCTGCAATGACTTCATCAGAGACGCTGAGATCAGACTCCAAGAGCGTCTAGCCAGAGAAGCTGAGGAGCGGGCAAGACAGGAAGCTAAAGAGAAAGCAAGACAATAAGAACTTCATAGAATCAAAGAAGCTGAAGCCAAAGATCTTGTTGATGTTGTTGTTGAAGCTGAGGCAAAAGCCAAAGCTGCCGCTGAAGAAGCTGCTCGTCTTGCTAAAGAGTCTGCTGCCAAAGTCAAAAATGATGCACTGACTCAGGGGGAAACCTCCAACTTCGTCCCTCTGGTCCTGAAGACCCTTGAAGAGCTGCAGAAAGAACAACAGGTAGTTTGAGCCAGACTGGACCAACAGGATTCTGTCAATGTCAACATTCAGAACATGCTGTCCCAGCTGCTCCAGAGGATGCCTCCACCTCCAAACCCTTAGGCACTTAGGATTATTTTTGCTTGTTACTTTCTGATTTGCTTGTTGCTTTATCTGCTCTGCTTGTTGCTTCTTGTTTCCATATCTGCTTTCTGCGTTTCTAGCTTCTGTAAATGTTATCTGTTTATATCAAACTGTTCTTGCTAAGTTCCTTTTACTAAATCTTTTTTATTCTGAGAAAAAGGGGGAGAACTAAAAACAGCTCTGATGAAAACATATCTAATTCCTTTCAAACTCTGCAAACATTGTCTCAAAATCTGACTTAAGATATGCAGGAAAGTAGCTAAAAACACCAAACCATGGAAGGTCCGGTAAGAATTTCTGAACTCCCAGATCTAACTCAGGGGGAGCTTACTCCGAATCTGATTTAAGACCCTTTTCTGAAAATGTTTCATCTTTAACTTAAACTGTTTTGTCATCATCAAAAAGTGGGAGATTGTAAGAACAAAACTAGTTCTACAATAGAATTCTAAGATTTTGATGATAACAAAGGATGAAACCAAAAATGGCACTCTAACGAGATTTTTTCTAAGTATGCAGGACTCTGAACACTTACGGAAGATTCGGACCTTATATCAGATACAAACGTATGTCAGATACAAAATATTAGATGATCAGATGCCGCTAAGGAAGGAGCACGACTATGATGCTCTGATTCTGATCAAAGAAAGACAGCAAAGTCAAAAGCTCCAACAGACTACTGGCTGTAGACTCTGATACTTAAGAAGACCAGAATACTGAGAAGCTCTGAAGAAGTCAGATGTAATCATCCTCTGAAGACTGACTCTGATACATCAAGATTCTGATGAAGATTCACAAGTCAAGAAAGCGTAACGGAAAGAAATCTCACTATGGAAAGGAAATATTTTAAGAAAGAATTTAAGAGGCGGACGAAATGGTTATAGAAAGAAACAACAGAAGTAATGACATTTAATACTCATCATTGACCAAGATTCTGTCATCACTCCAACGGTCCCTCTCAACTACTATATAAAGGACATATTACTTCTTTAGAGAGACACCTGAGACGCACAGAAACATCATCCACATTCTCTCTTAATTTTCACGAGCTGCTGCTCCTTGCGTGAAAAACTCTTGCTCTAATACTTTTCTGTAATACTTGCTTACTGTTAGAAGCTCTTTATATTACAACTCTATTTTTTGCCTGAATTATTTTTCCTCAAGTGACTCTGCGCAGTCTGTATACTTGAGAGGGCTAAGAGATTATTCTCTTAGACGATTGGTTGTGTAATCTTTCAAGATTAGTGGATTAAGTCCTTTTTGAAGGTGAAATCACTTTGGCCGGTTGGACTGGAGTAGCTTTGTTTTTCAAGCGAACCAATATAAAAATTATGTGTGTTCTTATTTTCTTGAAAAAGCTTTTATTTCCAAAACAATTCAAACCCCCCTTTCTTGTTTTTCTCACCTTCAGCATTGGACTTTCTCCAATAGGTAAGTGCACTTACACTTGAAAACTCTTGTTCATGCATCATTCTTGAATATTTATTGAAGTAAAAATGTAGTACATAGTGTGTTTGTTGTATGTTTTCTACTCTATGCATTATACCATGCTCATGCATTGAGATTTTATTGTTTGGAAATTAAAAGTGTAGTTCTGGTTTTTGCCTTGGCACGCTTTGTACATTGAGTTTTAGGATTAGATAATGATACCATTAGATTCCTTTTGAAAAATAGAGCAATTTAGGTTCTTACGGTTTTTAATTTCATGGAAAATAGAGAGAGTTATGGTTGTTTGAAGTTTGGAGAAAAAAATAAAAAGAAACATGCAAGAACACAAGGAAGAAGATGATGAGTTTGTGCCATTTTCCAATTTCTTGAACCCTTTTATTATGTATATTAGTGTTTGCATTTTGAGTACTGGATGTATCACCACCCTAGCGGTTAGAGTCTGTGTGTTAAGGCTTTGTATGTGCAAGGGGTCTGGGGTTTGAATCCTGCTTGTCTTAGACCCATTTTTATTCATTGTTTTTTTGCCTATTTATTTTTGTTATATTTCATAACTTCAAATGCTCATAACTTGATGATCCCTAAGCCTTTTTGATCCACTCTTTTTGCTATGTGTTCGTAATTTTGTCTATTTTATGATGATAGAAATAAATTCCAGAATTTATTTATTTTTCACATACTTGTACTTGTCTAAAGTTGGTACCTTTTTAGGATTGTTTTAGGGTTGTTTTAGGATTACAAATGACCTTCTTTGGTTGATACTTTAATTTTTCTTGATCACCATGACTTGTATGAATGTTGTGCATCATATATGAACTTTTTTTGATGTTGTTAATATGTGCCTCTTGGTTTTTACCTAATTTTGACTTATTTTAATGTATGTTTACATGTTTATGTGCTTTGAACTTTTGTTAATATGCCATGAACTTTTGTGTGCTTATTTTTCCATTGACCCATGATTCACATGTCATTATTTCATGTCTTGTTGGACCTTTGTGTGCATGTGTTCCCTTGTGTTTGTGTTTGTTTATGTGTTTACAAATGCTTTAAACTTGTAATAACATGTCTTTGTATGACTTGTATGCTTACATGTTCAAACTTTTTGTATGATGTTGAACCTTTAATTGTGATCATATTAAACCTTAACATGCATGTCTTGAATACCTTAACTTTTTTTCATGATTAAGTTGATGTTATGTCCAAACCATGTCTTACTTCATGCATACACATGTTCATTCATACTTATTATGACATCCATATACATGTTCATGTTTTGTTATGTCATTCATTTTTGTTTCTTCATGATGATATATCCATGTCATTCACATTCATGTTAACTTTATACATCTTTGATTGATGTTATTGTATATTTGTTCATGTTCACATGTTGTACATATGTGTTTACATACCATGCTTGATATTGTTATAATCATGCTTCTATATATTTGTTGATGTCACGCTTGAACATCTTCTTCATTTGATTATCTATGTGGATGTCATGTTTGAACATCTTCTTCATCCTTGTTTATCATTGTTGATGTCATGCTTGAACATCTTCTTTACCATTTGTTTATCTTTGTTGATGTCATGCATGAACATCTTCTTTACCATTTGTTTATCTTTGTTGATATCATGCTTGAACATCTTCTTTATCATGTGCTTATATTTGTTGATGTCATGTATGAACATCTTCTTCACTTGCTTATCTTTGTGGATGTCATGTTTGAATATCATCTTCATCCTTGTTTGTCCTTGTTGATGTCATGCTTGAACATCTTATTTACCATTTGTTTATATTTGTTAATGTCATGCTTGAACATCTTCTTTATCATCTGCTTATATTTGTTGATGCCATGCTTGAACATCTTCTTCATCTTGCTTATCTTTGTTTATCTTTTTCCCTAAATCCAAGGGAAAGACCTCTTTATTGACTTAATGTCATAGGTAGTTTAGCAATCCCTAGTTTCCCTTTGACCTTGTTAGAGTCATTCTCACTTTCAACTTAGATTTAAGTAAGAGTTTATAACTCTTATAAGTATGTTTGTTATGAACACTTACTTCCCCTTTTGGAACCTTGACCACTACCAAGTTTTCTTTCACCCTTAGTTAGGTGAACTACGGCTGCTCTGATTCCATCCTTATAAGGATACGTAGGCACATGACCGCGAAGTTTTGGCGAGCAAACTTAATAAAAACCTTTAGGTCCTTCCCAACAAAAAATTTCCAAATAATAACATAACACAAATACTTTCAAAAGGTTCCTATAGGATACTATAGATACTGAGGATGTTAATACCTTCCCTTAGTATAACCAACCCCCGAACTTTAGATCTCTTCGCATTGTTTTTACATTGCACAATTAGGGTTTTATTCGATCTTTTCCCTTTCCCTTGGATAAATTAAAGTTCGGTGGTGAACATTTAATGTTTTGTGATTCAAGTTAATACAATAGCTTGATATCTGATTCTCACCGCGATAACTGCTCAGAATCCAATACTATTGGGAATGAGGGATCTTCATATCAGAAGACGAACTCCGCTGGGGAATACAAGAGGTAAAACTATGCATGAGGATTTAAGCAAATTGTTAGGGATGTTATGACCAATACCATCACATTCCTCAATACTTATTGAATTCTTCTTGGAAATTGCAAAATAAACCAATTCCAAGGCAAAGATAACCGGATCTGATTCACACAAAGGAGAAACTGTCGAAGTTATGTAACATAATCAAATGCAAAAATGGAAACCAAATAAAATTTCTGGATCTCTAGGGTCCAATCATAAACTACTAACAGGGGGATACAGAACGTGAGCACCTCAGCTGGGGAATATGAATTTGCAAAGGGGACTGATCATCAACTTAATTCTACTGTGGGATGATAAATTACTCGGGGAGATACTCATCAACCAAGCTGGGGATAAATGATGAACTGTTGGGAAGGAAAGTAATTACCAAACCAACTACTTGGGGAATACCAATAATGCTTTCCACTTCAAGACTTACCTGCTCTCAGATTGCTGTTGTCATTCCTTACTGAAATAGATTATTCTTAAAGCGATTGTTTTTATTATTTTAAGAAAAATAATTATTATTCATTAATTTATTTTAAAATTATTATCAATTCAATTTTATTTAGCGGAAGTAAGTAAGAATAGAAACAATTGGATAAAATCTCAATTTTATTTAATAGAATGGTAGTCCGTAAATAACGAAACTCCATAGATCTTTACAAAGTTTGAAAATGGTAATTTACATGGAAAAGGGCTACATTGAATACAATGATCACTACTCTTCCTACCAACTTCAACATCCATTGTGTTTGTCTTCGGTTGAGAATGATGAATCATGTCGGTTCTATGTGTTGGCATCAATTTTGGTAAAACCTAGAGTTATCACAAGTTGTCACGAGTGTTGTCTTGACATGAGATATCAGTTTCCTACAGGATGTTTAAATATGGTTGTGCAGGATTTAGCTGAGATGTCAGACCCGATGTTAAGACATGTGTATACAGAATATTCAGTCTAAATGTTATGTATCTTAAGATTGCGCTTTTCATGCAAATCTGTGTGTGATTGATGTGGAGATTGAACGTGCCATTCTGAATTAAAATTAGATTGATTTATTTTCCAAAAATATATGATCAGCTGTCGTGAATAAAAAGATACAAAAGGAAAATAAATTTAGGGTTTTATGATGTCCAAGCCCATTCAAAAGCGTCTATTTAAAGGCCATGTAAAACCTGGTTTTAACACACAAGAAAACGAACGAAATAGTGAGAGAGAATAAGGGTTTTAGTCTTGTGTGAGCTTGTGTATTGTGAGCCATTCATTCATCCTATTGATGATTGAATTGGACTGACTTTTGTGTTGTAATTTGTCCACTCTAAGCTTTGAAGCATGAGTGTGTGTTTACTTGGTTGAAGCTTTTAAGCAAGATCAGGTATGTGTTCTTGAAGAGTGTCTTCTTTCTTTGTAATATTTGTTTTTATATCACTGTTGTGATTGAGGGGGAGTGAGTAGGGTCTCTTATCTAAGAGTTCTTAGATAGAAGTCACACGGGTAGAGATTAGGTGAAAAGACTGTAACTTGAAGTTGTTTACTGAGAGTCTTTGAACTAATTCTGTTTAGTGGATTTCCTTCCTGGCTTGGTAGCCCCCAGACGTAGGTGAGTTTGCACCGAACTGGGTTAACAATTGCTTGTGTCACTTGTATTATTGTTTCCTTGTCTTTTATCCTGTTTATATTTTAGTGGTTGTTTAGATATTAGTGTCGTGACATTACCTTCGACATCTCATATCTGATACCAGAATTTCAATTGGTATTAGAGCAGGCATCCTGCTCTGGTTCTGGGTGAGATCTTGGGACGTTACTTTCTGGTACTATGGATAGAGACGGAGGATCTGTTCACAGACCACCAATTCTGGATGGATCTAACTATGACTACTAGAAACCTCGAATGGTAGCCTTCCTGAAATCTTTGGATAATAAGGCTTGGAAGGCTGTTCTAACAGGCTGGGAACATCCTGTTATTACTAAGGAAGGAGAAGTTACAACTGATAAGAAGGCTGAGGAAGAATGGACCAAGGAGGAGGATGAACTAGCTCTTGGAAACTCTAAATCATTGAATGCTATATTCAATGGGGTTGATAAGAACATCTTCAGACTGGTGAATAACTATGAGGTGGCTAAAGATGCTTGGAATATTCTCAAAACCACTCATGAAGGTACCTCTAGAGTGAAGATGTCTAGATTGCAGCTGCTTACTACCAAGTTTGAGAATTTGAGGATGAAATAAGATGAAAGTATTCATGACTTCCATATGAATATCCTTGAAATTGCTAATGCCTCAGGTGCCCTGGGTGAAAAGATGTCAGATGAAAAACTTGTGAGGAAAATTCTCGGGTCACTTCCCAAGAGATTTTCCATGAAAGTGACAGCCATAGAAGAATCTCAAGACATCTGCAATATGAGAGTGGATGAGCTAATTGGATCCCTCCAAACATTCGAGTTAGGGATGAGTGATGGATCTGAAAAGAAAGCCAAAAGCATAACCTTCATGTCAAACACTAAAGAGAAAGAGGAAGAAAGTGGTCAGGATACTGATGAAGATCTAGAAAATGATGTAGCATTACTGGGGAGACAGTTCAACAAACTCCTGAAAAGGATGGATGTAAGGTCAAAATCTAATGTCAAGAACAACTCATTTGACATCAGTAGGTCCAATGATACTGGAAGAAGAACAAAATCTGAAGAAAAATCCAAACAAGGCAAAGGAGTTCAGTGCCATGAATGTGAAGGGTATAGACACATTAGAGCTGAATGTGGGACCTACCTCAAGAAACAGAAGAAGAGTCTTGCTGCTACTTGGTCTGATGAAAGTGAAACAGAAGGAGAGTCTGCCAATCTTGTGACTTCCTTGACTGGAAGATGGAGTTCTGATGAAGAATCAAGTGATGATGAAGTAACCTTTGATGAATTAGCCACTACCTACAGAGAGTTGTGTTACAAAAGTGAAGAAGTGTGTCAACAAGTGGAGAATCAGAAGAAATTGATAACCCAACTAGAGGATGAGAAGACATAACACTTGGAAACCATTTCTAAGTTGAAGATCAAAGCCGTGTTCCTGAACTCCAAACTGGATGAGTTGACAAAGTATGTCAGAATGCTAAATAGTGGATCTGACACCTTAGATAGAATCCTCCAGACTGGAAATATGGCAAGAGATAAGTCTGGCCTTGGGTTCAATGAATCCACTCCTGAGTGTAGTCACACTGGTAGTAAACCAAAGATGTCACATCAGGTGTCCCAACATCACAAGGAAAGACAACATAAAGGAAAACACCAAAGATGGAGATGTCATTACTATGAAAAATTTGTCCACATAAAACCATTCTGCTTTAAGTTGTATGGTTATCCTAGTCCTACTCATCATCAACCTAGACCCAAACACCACATCCCTGTCAACAGAAAACAGTGGGTTCCTAGGACTGGTGCTACTAACTTGATAGCTCATACTTCCTTCAGAGTTTCAGCCAAAGAAGACTGGTATTTTGACAGTGGATGCTCTAGACACATGACTGGAAGCAAAAACCTACTAATTGACCTTCATCGTCATACCACCAGCTATGTGACCTTTGGTGATGGAGCAAAGGGTGAAATCAAGGGGATTGGAAAGCTAAACTGCCTTGGAGTCCTTAAACTTGATAATGTGCTACTTGTTAAAGGATTGACTGCAAACCTGATCAGCATCAGTCAACTGTGTGATCAAGGTCTAAATGTGAACTTCACAAAAACTGAATGTTTGATTACTAATAAAAAAATGAGGTGATCATGAAAGGAGTCAGGTCTAAGGACAACTGTTATATGTGGAGTTCTCAAGAAACTGGTTATTCATCAATGTGTACTCTAGCCAAAGAAGAAGAAGTGAAACTATGTCATCAAAAACTGGGCCATCTGCATCTTAAAGGAATAAAGAGGATTATATCTGTTGAAGTTGTCAGAGGAATCCCAAAATTAAAGATTGATGAAGGAAGAGTTTGTGGTGAGTGTCAGATTGGAAAGCAGACAAAGATGTCACATCAGAAGATCAAACATGACACCACATCTAGAGTGTTGGAACTTCTCCACATGGACTTGATGGGACCTATGCAGGTGGAAAGTCTTGGTGGGAAAAGGTATGCTTATGTGGTGGTGGACGACTTCTCCAGATACACCTAGGTAAATTTTATAAGGGAAAAATCTGATGTATTTGAGGTGTTCAAAGATCTTTGCCTAAGACTTCAAAGAGAAAAAGAAAGTCAGGTTATCAGAATCAGAAGTGATCATGGGAAAGAATTTGAGAACAGTAAATTTGTTGGATTCTGTTCCTCTGAAGGAATTAGTCATGAGTTCTTATCTCCCATTACCCCTCATCAAAATGGTGTGGTAGAAAGGAAAAATATAACTCTCCAAGAATCTGCCAGAGCTATGATTCATGCTAAGAAGTTGCCTTACCACTTCTGGGCTGAAGCTATGAACACTGCCTGCTATATTCACAACAGAGTAACCTTGAAGAAAGGGACCCCAACTACTTTATATGAAGTCTGGAAAGGAAGAAGACATGCTGTCAAATACTTCCATTTGTTTGGAAGTAAATGTTATATCCTGACTGATCGTGAACAAAGAAGGAAAATGGACCCCAAAAGTGATGAAGGAATATTTCTGGGTTACTCAACAAACAGCAAAGCATTTAGGGTCTTTAATTCCAGAATAAAAGTAATGATGGAATCTATCAATGTTGTTGTTGATGATCAAGAGACTGATATCACAGACGATGTTGAAACATCTCTGAATGGCTTAGCGGGCAAGTATTCCCTTTGTACTTTTTAAAGTCTGGGACCTTGAATTTCACTGGGATCTTAACATTGGGGACCAAGCAGAGTTCAACAACACTATTTCCAAACAAGTATTTCCCTCTCAGAGTCTTCAACTCTTTGCACAGCTCGAGGAATTGATCTTTCATTTCATCCATCTTATTAAACACATCTGGACCCTCAGAGTGGTATATTGTATCCTCAACACGAGGAAGAGTGTGAACAATCAGAGGAGGCACTGACATGACCAGACTAGATGCGGGCAGAGAAACAAATGTGGGTGCATACCCCTCTGGCATAAAATTTTACGGCATTCCCCAAGGAAATCCAGAAGGCATAGAAGGAATGGATTGACTGGTAGCAGCAACAGGAACAATTGAGGTAGCAACCTCAAAAATAACAGTCTTCTGAAGAGGAGGAGTTGCAGGAGTTGGTGACGACTGATTCTGGGCAGCAATGACAGACTCCATTAGCACCGTAAGCCTGGAGATCTCATCCTTCATCTCTCGGTTCTCTTGCCCTAGATGCTCCATTCTCTTCGGTTGACTAGCACGAGTATTATAGCGGTGAGTCAGCTTGGCTGATGCACAGAAGAAGAACTGATAAGACATCTGGCGACAGAAGCCTGTTATGCAAATGATGCATGAAATGCAATGTTTTTTATTCTTTTTAATTTCAAGGAACATATGAAGTCCTATTTGTAAATATATATATATATATATATATATATATATATATATATATATATATATATATATATATATATATATATATATATATATATATATATATATATATATATATATATATATATATATATATATATATATATATATATATATATATATATATATATATATATATATATATATATATATATATATATATATATATTATTGGTGTAAGCCCTAGAGGCCAATACTTTTGGTACTTGTATCGAATTATTTATTAATAATAAAAGGCTTTTTCTTTATTATGTTTGTTTAATAAAGTCCCTAGAATAGCTAGTCCGTTTAATGTATCAAGTGTGACTTAATCATGAGATCCCATTAAACATAAGGACGCCATTCTTAAAGTATATGTAGTCGAGCTTTGTTGTGAAGTGGGATAACATTAAAGCATTAAGACTATTATGTATATATACCGATGATCACATCTCATGGATCATGGATAAGGAGTTATCAAGTCTTAAACATAAGTATGAATATTGAGAGTAATATTTATACTGAATTGACCCGCTATGAGAATACTGTATAGAATGTTATGCTAAGTGTCATAAGTTATTCTCATGGTGATAATGATGTATACCACCTTTTGACCTGAAACCACTATGTACCCTAGATGTAAAGTCGAGTGCCTTATTACTGATCAAACATTGTCCGTAACTGGATGACCATAAAGACAGTTGATGGGTACTCCACGAAGCATGTTGAGGGACATGAGTGACCTAGATGGAATTTGCCTATCTTGCGTAACAGGATAAATGTCTACGGGCCCAATATTGAATTGGACAAGGATGACACGGTCTATGCCTTGTGTTCAATATAGACATAAGGATAAAAGGGTAATTGTACACATAAGTATTATCACAAAAGGATTTGTCAGATCACATGACATTTTCGTGTCTTGGATAGTAGTGATGTGTTGCTAGATGTTGCCCACTGTTTATTATGTTAAATACGTGATTTAATATAATTGCCAATGCCACGAAAACCTACAGGGTCACACACAAAACGACGGATTGATGAGAGATAGAGTAACTAAGGAATACCATAAGGTACGGTGCACTTAAGTGAATTGTAGAACATTGTAAGGTACAATGTACTTAAGTAGAATACAAAATATGGTAAAGTACCATGCGCTTAAGTGATTTTGGCATATTATAAGATATGGGCCACATACACTTAAGTGGGCCTTTTAGCTTGCATCCCACACACGTGGTTCTATAAATAAAACCCTTGTGCAGAAGCATTTGTGCAGTTGCAATTTCGTTTCTCTCTCTCTCTCTCTCACTAAAAGCCTTCATTCGTAGCAGCTAACAATGAGATTGAAGGAATCCGTTCGTGTGGACCGAGTAGATGCGTTGTCACCATTCAACGTTCGTGATCGCTCCGTAGATCTGCATCAAAGGTTTCAACCGCCATAAGAGGTAACGATTCTATCACTGATCATGCTCATTCGTAAGGATCACTAAAGGAGAATTTTTTTAAATTCCGCTGCATTTTGGATCGCTCTTCTCCTTCAGTGGTATCAGAGCCACTTACGAAACCATGCATCTGATAGTTGTTTATTTTCTGTATTTTCTGTATTAATACGATTAAAAGACAAAATGAATCAAATAATAAACGAGTAATTAAATTTGGCATTATGTGTGTATGATTTGGATGATTAATGTTGACTATGCTTCGAAATCCGACGTTAGTATGGTGAAGCAGCGATGCATCGATCGTCCATAGGTTACCCAATTGAGATCGATCAAGTCATATATATGATATAAGTAATCCTGATGCAAAATATGGTATATATGATATACTTTTTCTGTTTCGTTCATTCAAACACTAAATGGTTGTTTTCCTTTGAGCGATCAATGGTTATTTACTTCTTGATCCGACATTAGTATGGTGAAGCAATGACGTGTTGATCAATCATAGTGAATTAACAATCGAGGTGTGTTTGATAGTGTGAAATTGGTGCATTAGGGTTCATGATGGCACAAGGGTTGTGTTGTCAAAGAGTTATGCGATTAGGGTTGTGATTATGCAAGAGTTGTGCTTTAAAGTATCAAGTGTTGATGCAAAAAACGATATCGATTTCAAATGAATTCTTCATTAAAATTTTGCGTCGGGGCACTGCTCCCTTGATCCCCGTCCGCTGAACGGTCAGCGGAACCACCGTTCGATGACCGGGCAGCGGAACCCCCGGCTAACTCTGTGTAGTGTGATCGGTCGCCGAAAATTAATTTGGTTTTAATTAATTAACATAATTTAAATTAATAATAATTTGTTTATTATTTTTGTCTTGTGGTGATCGGTTATGGCCTTAGTTTTCCTTTATTTTGTTTTGGGATTTTAAAATACGACTTATGTGTCATGCCTCTCTTTTAATCTCTTAATGTAACTTCTTTTCTCATCTCACTCCCTCGTAAGTAAAACGAGTTTCTTTTATGTAATGTAATGTTATGAAGAAAGAGAAGAATACAATATCAAAGGAGGACAACCTTGAAGATCTTGCTTGGAGAAGCTTAGATCGTTATTAGGTTAGCTTAGGTTCTCTCATTGGCTTGGGAGAACAATTGTGCTAGGGGTCATAATTGTTTCATTATGTATGTTGATGCATGTGAGAGATGATTTATATGATAAATAAGCCGGTGAGATCAGAATAATTGCAAATTCCCTCAAATTAAATATTAAGTTTATGCTTTCCAAGTTTTAACACTCATCAAGACTAAGTTTATGCAGATTTGATGGTCACGCGCGTGCATTCCACCATATGCCTTAGTCAATGCATTGTAGGCTTGGTAATTAAAAGGAAAGACCAGGATTAAAACATTTTGGATGTATCAAATGGTTGAGAATACGCCACCACACCACCGGAGCTAGGGCTCCGATCATCTTCTCCAGTGAGCTTCACCGGACTGGATGACCAACAACCATCACCAGAATGAAAAACAAGGACATGATTTTGAAGGAAAAATGCTCAGGAGCTCGAATCTGGCCTCAATTCTCTCTAAACCAAGTATATTGAAAGATACAAGGATTTGAATTTTGAGGATCATGATCTGAGTTGATTCGATTTAACCTCAAAGCAACTCAATCTTGTTGCCTACATTGGTAGGACTTCATCAAACCAACAATCAATCAAAATGGATGAGAAATAAGAGAGAATCGAAGAAGAAAAGTTTCTAAAATTTCACCTTCGAGGAGCTTCAAATTGGCTTGATCTTGCTTCTAATTTGGCTTGGCTTGACTCTAGAAGCTTGCAGAAGATGATTTGGATGGTTAAAAATCTTGGACTCTTGGAGTTTCAATTCAAAAATAGAATGAAAATTGAAACTCGATTTCTCAATAAACCTTCAAGATTATCCTTTCAATGGGGTTTGGGAGAGAATGGGGACGAAGCTTGGGAAAGAGGGATCTCATTCTGAGCTCAAGGCACTTGCATTTATAGGCTTGCTCATTGCTTTTTGCACACTTCAAAAATTGGCCAAAATTGGAAAGGTGAGATGCATGCTTGCATGGGCGTATGATAGGCCCATGAGATGATGTAATTCAGTCCAAAAGTGATCATGAGAAATGCTGAAAGTGTAACATGAAGCCCTGCATTTGAAATTGAAAAGTGGTAATGAGATTCATCCAAATGGAACCATGAAGAATAACCATGGGCAAGTCATTCAAACCTTGGCCAAACGAAGTGATTTTGGACTTTTTGGAAAGGTGAGATCAAGGGGAACAACTTTTGTGTCGAACAAGTTTCCATTTTAAGCTTGGATCATGGTGAATTTTGAGGTGGAAGTTTGGAAAATCAAACATAATTGATATTTTTCTAAGTACTAAGTCAAATGTTCACTTCTTCCACCTTGAATAAATTTTTCCATGAGCTTCAAATGGAAACAGTTCCTTCACCAAAGTTGTAGATATTTCAAACCTATAAAATTTGGTCACAAATGTGACCTCATTTGGATTGGAAGTGGGGAGTTATGCATTTTATAAGTTGAGGAAAATTGCTTGTTCAATGGTAATGGCCCAAAATGACCTATAATGTTTCCTCTTGGCACATGCCCTTGAAAACTGAATTTGAAGTTTCTCAAAGAATAAAAGTTGGGGAGGACATATTGAAATTTATCATGAAACTTGGATGGCCTTTATCTCATAAAAATTGAGGAAGTTATGGTCCTTGTAAGTTGACCTCCTAACTAGGGCACAGACAAAATGACCTATAATCTTTCACCATAAAAAATGACTTTCCAAGCAAAACTAGATCTTGATGTAAACATGAAAGTTGTTTGGAATTTCATAAGGAGTATATTTTCTATTGGAATCATTTTCATATGACAAAAATTGTAAGAGATAGGGTCTAGTGAACCCCAGTTTTGACCAGCTGACTTTCTTTGGTCAACCACCATGAACCAACTTGCAAACTTGAAGTTCTCTTGATCTTTTGGACTCATGGAGAATAATATATGCATAATATGATGCATAATGAAGTATCCCTTGATATATTTGATCAAATGTTGAAGAAACTTGTTGAGGAAGTCACACAAGATACCCAGATGAATTAGGGTCTCCAAGGCAAATAAGCTTCAAGCTCTTGATGAATTCTTGATCAAAATAATAAATGAAGATCATGGGGACCCATATATGATGTATAGAACCAATTTGAGCCATCTCTTTATAGATCTCCTTACATTGAGGGTCTCACACCCTAGTTGTGAGCTTGATGAGACATTGGTGGATGCACACACTACCTACAAAAGAAACAAAGTTATACATAGACATATTTTTGGTATTTTGGTTAGTAAATAATGAAAAACAAAGTATGATACAATCAAATTTGCTTGGTGATCTCTCCCAATACAAACCCAATGAATGAGGGTAAGGAGGATGCCAAGGTGTGATCACAAAGCCAATGCAAATGATGAGATAATATGAGGGATCTTAGGGTCAAAATTGGGGTCTTACACCTGTTCATCGTCATCCCCAATCAAGCCCTAATTTCGCGCACAGTGAACTTCAATCAGAAACTTCCATTTTCATTCAAAAACATCCAGAATTACAAAAAGTGGACTAGATACATTACAAATCTGTTACAATTACAAATTCTATTTCTAGACAGAATCAAAATCTAAAAATAATACAATCGAAATCAATTACATCAATCTAAAATCCCTAAAACTAATCAATCATAATTTAAAACCTAAAACCTGTATTAACCTATAAATATAAGACAAATTAAGATGAACAGGAGAGGTAGAAAAACCCTATAAAGAATCCCCAACATTCTTGTCCCTACGATCCCCCAAATCTTCACCAAAGCTCCCATTAAATAGAGGTTAGGGTTTAATATCTAAACCCTAACTCTCTTGAGCTGAGCCACGATCCAGCAACACCTTGCACAAAAGGAACAAAAGAGGAAGTTAAAAGGGGAGGAAGAAGCAATCAGATTGAACAAAAAAACAAGAGAATATACCTTAGCTTGTCACCGGAATAAGCCTCCATTTCGCAGGTTGGCCTTCGTAGTCTCCCATTTTTGCTTTTAATTGTTGTTTGTATTGATATGTTGATTTAAATTGTGTTTAATTTAGGGGTTTCTGGGAAATTAGGGTTAGGGTTCATCACATGAACCCTAAGGTTCTTTAGGGTTAGGGTTCATAGGGTTCTTCAGTTGGGGGTGTTTCTTGGTTGAAAGGGGTTGTTAGGGTTCATCTTATGAACCCTAGAGTTCATATGAAGAACCCAGGTTGGAGGATTGGGGGGGGGGGGGTGTTCTAGGATTTTGGTTGAAGGTTTGAAGATTCCAGTCAAAGGACAACCGGAATCTAGAGATGGGCGATGGTTTATGGGTGGTTTTAGAGGGGTGAGGTGGTCGGAGGGAGAGGAGATTAGAGAGAAGTTTACAAATAAGCGGGGAGAAGAGAGAGAATGAAAGGAGAGAAATGAGAGTTCTATAGGGAACTCGCTGTTATACTCTCTCCATCCATTGCCTGATAAAGGACGTGTGGCCCCCTAATGGCCATGTGATGGGCATACATTGACTTATCCCAAGCGGGTAGGTCTATGATTGTCATACCCCGATTTTGGCCCTGAAATTTTTCCCCATCAATCACTCGTTTGCATTCTTTCTTCATTCACCTTCATATCCTTCATTCATGTTCATGTTTACTATTTCATATTCTTTTACGTTTTTCACGTTCCAAATTTACGTTCATATTTTTTCATTCACATTAAAAAAAATTCCATTCATATTCAAGAATTTCCACATACTCATTCATAGTTCGATTACTTCATTCATTCATTCAATCATTATCATCCATGCACATGACATATGAATAACTTATAATAAAAAAACATCATCATCATCAAAACCATGTTTGCCAAGAAGTTGTTGCACAAAGCTGTCCACCACCATTTCAACCACAAGTTTCAGCAGATGGTAGTTTGCAATCAATTGAATTTGATCCGAGAATTGTGATTCACTATGGCATTCCGTCTTCTGCTTCACTTCTTGCTTTTGTTTCCATTCAACGACTCTTGGCTATTGGGAATTTGGATGGAAGACTTAAGGTGATTGGCGGTGATAATATTAAAGGACTTTTGATTTCTTCTAAGCAATTGCCTTATAAATACTTGGAGTTCCTACAAAATCAAGGGCATTTAGTTGGGGTCTTAAATGATAATGATATCCAGAGATGAGCACGGCTTGTTTTCTGTGATAAAGTTTGACGCCGAGGAAGGACAACTTTTGAAGTCATCTAATCATTTATCGACTAAGTTTCTAAGGGAAGCTTCCGGGTTTCCAGAGTCCAGCGATCAACCAATTGTCGGAATTCTATCGCAGCCTTATTCTTCTGGGAACAGATTGTTGATTGCATTTCAAGATGGACTGCTAATTCTTTGGGATGTTTCCGAAGCTAAAATTGTGTTCCTTGTTGGCGGAAAGGATCTAGAATTGAAAGATGACGACGGTAACACTTCTGAAATGGACACCAATCTTCCAGCCGATATTTTAGAGCAAAATCTCAGAGACAAAGAGATAAGTGCTCTTTGCTGGGCATCTTCTGATGGCTCCATTCTCGTTGTTGGATACTTAGACGGAGATATCCTGTTCTGGAACTTGTCATCTGCAGCACCTTCAAAAGGTCAACAAACCACTTCCTCTAAAAACGTTGTTAGGCTACAACTTTCAAACGCAGAAAGAAGAATCCCGGTCATTGTCTTACAATGGTCCAATAATCACAAATCTCACAACGATTGTACTGGTCAGTTGTTTGTCTATGGCGGTGACGAAATTGGTTCAGAAGAAGTTTTGACTGTTTTAACTCTTGAATGGTCATCTGGGATGGAGTCATTAAGATGCATCGGTCGTGCAGACCTTACACTTAACGGCACTTTCGCAGACTTGATTTTACTGCCAAGTCTAGGAGAAAGGGATTTGAATAGCAAAGATGATCTTTTTGTGCTAACAAACCCTGGACAGATACACTATTACGATAATGATAGCTTGTCTACATTATTGTCTCAGCAGAGTAGGACATCATCTGTATCTGCACAGGAGTTTCCGGTGCTAATACTTGTAGGGGTGGAAAAATGGATGGATTGGATGGATATGGATTGGATCGTTAATGGATGGATCAAAACAATCCATTATCCATTAACAATCCACTAAAAGTTTTTTAAAAATATCCAATCCAATCCATCCATTAAGAATAAAAATCCATCCAATCCATCCATCCATTTCTTTTTCCTTTAAAATTTTTCTATTTTGAAAAAAATCATTTATTTTTTTGAATTTTTTTTTTAATAAAACAATATCAGCTTTTGTCGAGAAAAATCATTTTTTTTTCAAAAAAAAAATATGTTTTTGTATTTTCAAAAAAAATAATTTAAAAATTGTTTTTTTTCGAAAACAAATATTTTTTTTATATTCATAAAAAAATAAATTTTTCGAAAATAAAATCAAAATTTGGTATTTTTCAAAATTATTTTTAAATTTTTGGAAAAAAAACGATTTTTTGTATTTTCAAAAAAAAATATTTTTTTTCGAAAAAAATAAATTTATTTTTATTTTTCAGAAAAAAGATTTTTTTTCGAAAAAAAATTAATATTTAAAAAATATTATTTTTTTAAAATTAGATAAAAAAATCCATTGGATCATTAAAATGTGTTGGATGGATTGGATCAATCCATGTTTATAAATGGATGGATTGGATTAATCCATTAACTTAATTTTTTATGTAGTGGATGGATTGGATGGATTTTTTGATGGATGGATTGGATGAATTTTCTCTAAATGGATCCAATTGCCACCCCTAAATACCTATGGCCGATCCATCTTTGACCGTTGCAAAACTCATCAAGTTGCCGAGTCAGTTAAACTCATCAAAAACTCTAGCTGAGGTAGCCTCAATTCTGAAAACTAGCACAAAACCTGGCTCAACTAGCTTTGCAAATTGGCCCTTAACCGGGGGTGTTCCTAGTCACTTGTCCACTGTTAAAGGTGCCGGAGTTGACAGAGTTTACTTCGTGGGATATTCTAATGGATCTGTCCTTCTGTGTGATGCCACACATCCAATCTTGTCTTATATTTGCTACATAGAAGGAGAGGCTAATGGTGTGTGGAAATTTGGTGGAACTATCAAACCTGCAGCACAACAACAACAGGACCAAGAAACCGAAGAGATTCAACATGGTCCTCTACCCGTCGAACAACTTCAGACATCTGGTATAGTTACAATTGATGTTAAGAAGCTTGAAGATGCGGGTATTTGCGTTGTCGAGTCTGTTGCTTATACTCCCAGGAAGGAGCAATTCAAATCAAACTCACGAAAATCAGATTCGGCCTGCATCATTTTCCCTCCTAAGGTCTTCCAGTTGTTGGAGAAACCACTGCACGAGTTCCACGGTCATGAAGGTGAAGTTTTGGATGTCTCTTGGTCAAAACATAATTATCTGCTGTCATCTTCAGTTGATAAAACTGTCCGGCTATGGCAAGTTGGACATGACTGCTGCTTGAAAGTTTTCTCACACAGTAATTACGTGACATGCATACAATTCAATCCCGTGGATGATAATTATTTCATTAGCGGATCAATAGATGGAAGAGTGCGCATTTGGGGAATTCCTTATTGTCATGTTGTTGATTGGACCGATGTCAAGGAAATTGTCACCGCAGTGTGCTATCAACTTGATGGACAGGGAGGAATTATCGGGTCCATTACAGGAAATTGTCGGTTTTATAGTGTATCAGATTAATCACTTTCAGATGCAATCACAAATATGCTTACTTGGTAAAAAGAAATCTCCTGGGAGAGGAATAAATGGCTTTCAGTTTCTTCCACAAGATAGTAACAAAGTTATGGTTACCTGTGCTGATTCACAAGTCAGAATCATTGAAGGGCTTAATGTTGTTTGCAAATTCAAAGGCCTTAGTGCAGGGAGCCTAATGTCGGCATCTCTTACTTCGGATGGAAAACACATTTTATCAGCGTCTGAAGACTCCAATGTATATCTGTGGAATGTTAGTGACGACGAGTCTCACACCATGAAGGCTAAGAAGATTAAGTCCCGCGAGCGGTTTTATTCAAACGCATCTGTTGTAGTACCATGGTGTGGTTTGAAATCCGACAACATTGAAAATTCTAAACCATTGGATGTCCTAAATAAAAGTTTCCCCTATCAGTATCCTGTATCCACTTTATCTGCTCAGCCATTGGAGCATATATGGTAACTAAAGTGCTGAAGCTTAAACCACTCATATCTGCTGACCCTCAAGATCGCTGGAAAAGAATCTTTCCTATGTCATTTGTGTTTTGCATTAACATAGTTTTGGGAAATGTGAGCCTACGCTACATTCCTGTTTCTTTCATGCAGACAATAAAGTCATTTACTCCTGCAACAACAGTTGTCTTGCAGTGGCTAGTATGGAGGGATTATTTTGATTGGCGTATTTGGGCTTCTCTCATACCCATTGTTGGAGGGATTCTTCTGACATCTATTACAGAGCTTAGCTTTAATATGTTAGGATCTTGTGCTGCCTTATTTGGCTACTCCTACAAAGACTATCCTTGCAAAAGCGTTGTTGCATGGTTATAAATTTGACAGCATGAACACAGTTTATTACAAGGCACCTGATGCAAACGAGGATCTATTACCGGTACCTAAAACAGAAACACAAAAAACGGTAACAGAACGGAGCCGTTTTCACCAACTAACCTCCAATCAAATCCTGAACTCTATCAACATTCCCAAAACTGAAACTTCAAAGGAAAACCCCTTCTATTCTTCACAGAACTGCTTCATTCACTGCTAATGTATTGGCAACTGCTCACCCTTTACTCTTCCTCATTGATGCAAGAGCTGGACTTCATCCTCTTGATCAGGAAGTTGGAAATTGGTTTCGCAGAAATGCACCTCAAATAAAACCTATTCTTGTTATCAATAAATCTGAATCATTGTTTGATGCTGATGACTCTCTTACGTCTGCTGCTAATGAAATGTCTCGATTTGATGCTGATGACTCTCTTGCGTCTGCTGCTAATGAAATGTCTCGGTTAGGGTTTGGGGATCCTATTGCTATATCTGCTGAGACTGGTTTGGGTATGCATGACTTGTTTTTGTCTCTTAAGCCTGTCTTGGAGGATTACATTGTTAGTCTCTTCAATGATGAAAGTGCTAGGAAGGATAGCTGCGGTAATGAGACTAGTTCCCCTGAGGCTGACGAAAGCAAACTGCCGTTGCAGTTAGCAGTTGTAGGACGCCCCAATGTTGGTAAGTCAACCTAACTGAATACTTTGTTGCAAGAAGACCGTGTTCTTGTGGGTCCTGAAGTTGGTTTGACTCGAGATGCAATCAGAACTCAGTTTGAATTTCAAGGAAGAACAATTTATCTAGTTGATATTGTCGGCTGGTTACAGAGGACAAAACTGGAGAAAGGAGCATCATCCTTGAGCATTATGCAATCAAGAAAGAGTCTACTCTGGGCTCATATAGTTGCTTTGGTACTAGATGCAGACGAGATGGTAAATGCTAAACGAAGTATGAAACATGCTGAAGTAGTTATAGCCAGACGAGCCGTGGAAGAGGGATGTGGTCTGGTTGTGATTGTGAACAAGATGGACCTTCTAAGGGGCAAAGACAAATCATCATCCTATGAGCAGATTATGGAGGTTGTTCAAAAAGAAATTCAAACAGTTATACCTCAGGTTACCGGAATCCCAGTATTATTCATTTCAGCATTAGAAGGAAGGGGTCGGACAACTGTCTTACATCAAGTCATTGATACATATGAAAAATGGTGTACAAGATTATCTACAGGTCGTCTTAACCGTTGGTTGCAAAAGGTTATGAGCAGGCATTCTTGGAAAGACCAGACAGCACAACCCAAGATCAAGTATTTCACTCAAGTTAAGGCTCGACCACTACATTTGTTGCGTTTGTGTGTGGGAAGGCCCGACTTTCTGATACAGACATCAGGTTCTTAACGAATTCCTTGAAGGATGACTTCGATTTGGGTGGAATTCCTATATGAATAATGCAATGTGTTATCTCTAAGAAGGATGGCAGTGGAACTAGCAAGAGTATCCATTCAGTAGGCAGAGTGGCTGAAAGAATTAAGTCCGACAAGAGAGAAAGAGGCGCCAAATCTCTTGAAATACTTATTTCACAGATTCATCCTGATCTGTTTGGCTGATATTGTCATAGCTAATATGAAGCACTTGCCTAAGACACCACCAACACTAGCAAGGTTTGAGAACCCATCAATAACTCGACCAGTAGGTTCCCAAGTCGGTCAATCGCAGGTTATAATAGCATCTGCTTCAACGAGTTCTGTCCAATCCTTGGTTGTTTCTGCCGAAGCACAATTCCCTTCAACTACTGCCATTTCTTCTGCCACTACCTCATCACCATCCACTGACATGATCAAAATGCAATCTCTTAAAGTACTAGTTTAACTGCAGGCTTGAGAAAAGTAGCAGTTATTGTTTGTTACACAGAGACCGTCCGTCTTGAGCTTGCAGAACTGCTACAATAACAACACGAAATCAGTTAATTCCAAAAATGCAAGTTTTTTTCAGTTGAAGTAACTTACGATGGTAAAAGTTTTTTTTACCAGCGGTGAAGTTTTCAAAATGGAGAGAATTGAGGGAGGGACCACCGAGCTGGGGTGAGGACAAAAAAACCTCCTAGCATCCTCCGTACGACCACTACTCTGAAAACGCAGCAGAGAGAAAGAGGATGGGTGGTATATAATAGGAGGTCACTGTTCATGAGGGGAGAGAGCTGAAAACCCCTAGTTTTTGGAGAGGATTGGCGGCTACCATTCAGAAAAGAAAAGTAGAAAATTGAAGGCAACGCTTGTCTACATTCACCTGTCGAGCTCGCCGCAACCGGTTAGCTTCCTTTCCGAGCTTTATTTCTATGTTTCGATTATGCTTTGAACTCCATGTTTGATTTAGCAACACCGTTGCCTGTTTGTTTGTGATGTTAACTTGCTGTTAAAATTTTGATTTTCAAAATGGAAAGAAAACTGAGCTTTGGTCATTCATCGTTACTGTTTTCAACACGAGTTTTGGTTATTCGTCGTTACTGTTTTCAAATTGTGTTTTATTTAAAAGGTTTGGTGCGTCTTTTGTTGTATTATGTATTAGCGTTTGAAACTATATAACAAGGATGTCTATCTGGCTGAGTTGGTAAAGGGGTGCTTTGGCAAGCCTTTGGTCTATCTGGCTGAGTTGGTAAAGGGGTGCTTTGGCAAGCCTTTGGTCCTGGGTTCAACTCCCATATGTGTCATATTTGATTTTTGCAAAACTTTAATTTCTATTTCATATTTTTGTTTTAATCCCCTCATAATGTTTACCCTTTTATTTTATTTTAATTGTTAAACATCGATTTTAATTTATGGATTCAACAATTTCCATGTTGTTTATCTATGATTATTTTTTATCGATACATTGATAGTATTTCGCCGCGTTTTAATTAATCGCATATGACATTTCAATTATTGTCAACATGCGCAAACCGGCTTTGAGCACATTATTTAGGTTTTTTGTGTCCCTTAATTTTTATCCGTGCAAATCCCGATTTTACCTTTTTTCGATTTAATTTTTAAGTGTGTTATAAATATAACTTGTTGTGTTATTTTCTTCACATGGCTTACTCTTGGGCCTTCTTACAATGAGACATTTCACTTGCACCTACACTCATACATTGCATTATTTGTTGTTTGGGCCCGATTTAATTATTCCAGTACTTTGAATCCCCATTTGACAAAATGTATCCCACTCCCTCAATGTGTAATAATTTTACTGTTTTATTTCTTTATTGCTTGACTGTTTAGTTAGCTACTAACACAAGAATAAAATCAACAATTTCAAAAGATCAAAAATAATGACTCGATCCAACGTCGAGTATTTTCTCAATCAACAAATCAATTCATTTCTTCCTCTCATTTTATTCCATTGCTTTCAAACCTTCATCAAACGCTTGATCCAACGTCAAGCCATTTTCATAATAAAAACTCAAAAAGTATTAATTCATATTTAAGACCTTTTTAATAAAGATGGAAATGGAACGTGGTGTATACTGCGCACTCCTGAGACTAGGATTCGAGACGGATGTCTCGCTCATCCTAGTTCTCGCCATCATCCAAATTTATCCACTTTGTTTTCTCTCAAACAGTCATTCAAATCTTTCTCAATCGCTCATCAAATGCTTGATCTAATGTCAAACCATTTTTCATAATCAAAAACTCAAAATATTTAATTCCTATCTAAACACCTTTCAATAAAGATGGAAATGGAACGTGGTGTATACCACGCACTTCTGAGATTAAGATTCGAGGCGGATGCCTCGCCTATCTTAGCTCTCGCCATCATTTAAAATTGTCAATGCGATTTCTTTAAACCCTTTCTTAATCAAACCTTAAAAACACTTAATGCTTATTAAACATTTTTGCAAATAAGATGGAAATGGAACGTGGTGTATACCACGCATTCCTGAGGCTAGAATTCGAGATGGATATCTCGCTCATCCAAGTTCTCGCTATTTTTCAAAACACATCAAACCAATCAACTTTTTTCCTCGCCGCCGTGCGATTAACCCTCCAAACCTTTTCTCAAATGAAAGGTATTTTGTTTCAAAACGATGCAAGGCAATGTTTCTCCACCTGTTTTGGGTAGTCCAACAATGTTTTCGTCGATTTGACACAAAGTAGCTTTCGCTAAAATCGACCAACAAACAAACATTTTTCTCCAGAACTACGTAAGCCTTGATTTCTCTGTTGAGATACGTAGGAGCAGGATTTGTAAATCTTGTCAGGCCCACTAATAAAAAACTTAGGTTTAGTCCTTCGTCAAAAAATCCAAAAACATTCTCCTTGCTTCTATTCTTTCTTTCCCATCTAATAACTTGAAAAGCCTAACATTTCAAACTAACACTAACGCGCACAACTGACCTAATGGTTCCCGTTGAGTACAACGGACATGAGGGGTGCTAATACCTTCCCCTTGCGTAATCGACTCCCGAACCCTGATTTGGTTGCGACGACCATAATCATTGTCGTTTCTTTCTTGGGTTTTTTCGATATTTCCCCTTTCCTTTTTAGGAATAAATAAAGTTCGGTGGCGACTCTGTTCAGTCCATCATTGCGAGTGTGCGATTGCGTTTCGCTAGGTCGTATTCCCATATTTTTCATATGAGGTACGACAATGATGTATCGACGTTTGACCTCCATCGTGTCCCTCCGTCTTGATAACTTCCTCTGGTCATCCCATATGTGTCATACTTGATTTTTGGAAAACTTTAATTTCTATTTCATATTTTTGTTTTAATCCCCTCATAATGTTTACCATTTTATTTTATTTTAATTGTTAAACATCGATTTTAATTTATGGATTCAACAATTTCCATGTTGTTTATCTATGATTATTTTTTATCGATACATTGATAGTATTTCGCCGCGTTTTGATTAATCGCATATGACATTTCAATTATTGTCAACATGCGCAAACCGGCTTTGAGCACATTATTTAGGTTTTTTGTGTCCCTCAATTTTTATCCGTGCAAATCCCAATTTTACCTTTTTTCGATTTAATTTTTAAGTGTGTTATAAATATAACTTGTTGTGTTATTTTCTTCACATGGCTTACTCGTGGGCCTTCTTACAATGAGACATTTCTCTTGCACCTACACTCATACATTGCATTATTTGTTATTTGGGCCCAATTTAATTATTCCAGTACTTTGAATCCCCATTTGACAAAATGTATCCCACTCCCTCAATGTGTAATAATTTTACTGTTTTATTTCTTTATTGCTTGACTGTTTAGTTAGCTACTAACACAAGAATAAAATCAACAATTTCAAAAGATCAAAAATAATGACTCGATCCAACGTCGAGTATTTTCTCAATCAACAAATCAATCCATTTCTTCCTCTCATTTTATTCCATTGCTTTCAAACCTTCATCAAACGCTTGATCCAACGTCAAGCCATTTTCATAATAAAAACTCAAAAAGTATTAATTCATATTTAAGACCTTTTTAATAAAGATGGAAATGGAACGTGGTGTATACTGCGCACTCCTGAGACTAGGATTCGAGACGGATGTCTCGCTCATCCTAGTTCTCGCCATCATCCAAATTTATCCACTTTGTTTTCTCTCAAACACTCATTCAAATCTTTCTCAATCGCTCATCAAATGCTTGATCTAATGTCAAACCATTTTTCATAATCAAAAACTCAAAATATTTAATTCCTATCTAAACACCTTTCAATAAAGATGGAAATGGAACGTGGTGTATACCACGCACTTCTGAGATTAAGATTCGAGGCGGATGCCTCGCCTATCTTAGCTCTCGCCATCATTTAAAATTGTCAATGCGATTTCTTTAAACCCTTTCTTAATCAAACCTTAAAAACACTTAATGCTTATTAAAATTTTTGCAAATAAGATGGAAATGGAACGTGGTGTATACCACGCACTCCTGAGGCTAGAATTCGAGATGGATATCTCGCTCATCCAAGTTCTCGCTATTTTTCAAAACACATCAAACCAATCAACTTTTTTCCTCGCCGCCGTGCGATTAACCCTCCAAACCTTTTCTCAAACGAAAGGTATTTTGTTTCAAAACGATGCAAGGCAATGTTTCTCCACCTGTTTTGGGTAGTCCAACAATGTTTTCGTCGATTTGACACAAAGTAGCTTTCGCTAAAATCGACCAACAAACAAACATTTTTCTCCAGAACTACGTAAGCCTTGATTTCTCTGTTGAGATACGTAGGAGCAGGATTTGTAAATCTTGTCAGGCCCACTAATAAAAAACTTAGGTTTAGTCCTTCGTCAAAAAATCCAAAAACATTCTCCTTGCTTCTATTCTTTCTTTCCCATCTAATAACTTGAAAAGCCTAACATTTCAAACTAACACTAACGCGCACAACTGACCTAATGGTTCCCGTTGAGTACAACGGACATGAGGGGTGCTAATACCTTCCCCTTGCGTAATCGACTCCCGAACCCTGATTTGGTTGCGACGACCAAAATCATTGTCGTTTCTTTCTTGGGTTTTTTCGATATTTCCCCTTTCCTTTTTAGGAATAAATAAAGTTCGGTGGCGACTCTGTTCAGTCCATCATTGCGAGCGTGCGATTGCGTTTCGCTAGGTCGTATTCCCATATTTTTCATATGAGGTACGACAATGAGGTATCGACGTTTGACCTCCATCGTGTCCCTCCGTCTTGATAACTTCCTCTGGTCATCCCATATGTGTCATACTTGATTTTTGCAAAACTTTAATTTCTATTTCATATTTTTGTTTTAATCCCCTCATAATGTTTACCATTTTATTTTATTTTAATTGTTAAACATCGATTTTAATTTATGGATTCAACAATTTCCATGTTGTTTATCTATGATTATTTTTTATCGATACATTGATAGTATTTCGCCGCGTTTTGATTAATCGCATATGACATTTCAATTATTGTCAACATGCGCAAACCGGCTTTGAGCACATTGTTTAGGTTTTTTGTGTCCCTCAATTTTTATCCTTGCAAATCCCAATTTTACCTTTTTTCGATTTAATTTTTAAGTGTGTTATAAATATAACTTGTTGTGTTATTTTCTTCACATGGCTTACTCGTGGGCCTTCTTACAATGAGACATTTCTCTTGCACCTACACTCATACATTGCATTATTTGTTATTTGGGCCCAATTTAATTATTCCAGTACTTTGAATCCCCATTTGACAAAATGTATCCCACTCCCTCAATGTGTAATAATTTTACTGTTTTATTTCTTTATTGCTTGACTGTTTAGTTAGCTACTAACACAAGAATAAAATCAACAATTTCAAAAGATCAAAAATAATGACTCGATCCAACGTCGAGTATTTTCTCAATCAACAAATCAATCCATTTCTTCCTCTCATTTTATTCCATTGCTTTCAAACCTTCATCAAACGCTTGATCCAACGTCAAGCCATTTTCATAATAAAAACTCAAAAAGTATTAATTCATATTTAAGACCTTTTTAATAAAGATGGAAATGGAACGTGGTGTATACTGCGCACTCCTGAGACTAGGATTCGAGACGGATGTCTCGCTCATCCTAGTTCTCGCCATCATCCAAATTTATCCACTTTGTTTTCTCTCAAACAGTCATTCAAATCTTTCTCAATCGCTCATCAAATGCTTGATCTAATGTCAAACCATTTTTCATAATCAAAAACTCAAAATATTTAATTCCTATCTAAACACCTTTCAATGAAGATGGAAATGGAACGTGGTGTATACCACGCACTTCTGAGATTAAGATTCGAGGCGGATGCCTCGCCTATCTTAGCTCTCGCCATCATTTAAAATTGTCAATGCGATTTCTTTAAACCCTTTCTTAATCAAACCTTAAAAACACTTAATGCTTATTAAACATTTTTGCAAATAAGATGGAAATGGAATGTGGTGTATACCACGCACTCCTGAGGCTAGAATTCGAGATGGATATCTCGCTCATCCAAATTCTCGCTATTTTTCAAAACACATCAAACCAATCAACTTTTTTCCTCGCCGCTGTGCGATTAACCCTCCAAACCTTTTCTCAAACGAAAGGTATTTTGTTTCAAAATGATGCAAGGCAATGTTTCTCCACCTGTTTTGGGTAGTCCAACAATGTTTTCGTCGATTTGACACAAAGTAGCTTTCGCTAAAATCGACCAACAAACAAACATTTTTCTCCAGAACTACGTAAGCCTTGATTTCTCTGTTGAGATACGTAGGAGCAGGATTTGTAAATCTTGTCAGGCCCACTAATAAAAAACTTAGGTTTAGTCCTTCGTCAAAAAATCCAAAAACATTCTCCTTGCTTCTATTCTTTCTTTCCCATCTAATAACTTGAAAAGCCTAACATTTCAAACTAACACTAACGCGCACAACTGACCTAATGGTTCCCGTTGAGTACAACGGATATGAGGGGTGCTAATACCTTCCCCTTGCGTAATCGACTCCCGAACCCTGATTTGGTTGCGACGACCATAATCATTGTCGTTTCTTTCTTGGGTTTTTTTCGATATTTCCCCTTTCCTTTTTAGGAATAAATAAAGTTCGGTGGCGACTCTGTTCAGTCCATCATTGCGAGCGTGCGATTGCGTTTCGCTAGGTCGTATTCCCATATTTTTCATATGAGGTACGACAATGATGTATCGACGTTTGACCTCCATCGTGTCCCTCCGTCTTGATGACTTCCTCTGGTCATCCCATATGTGTCATACTTGATTTTTGCAAAACTTTAATTTCTATTTCATATTTTTGTTTTAATCCCCTCATAATGTTTACCATTTTATTTTATTTTAATTGTTAAACATCGATTTTAATTTATGGATTCAACAATTTCCATGTTGTTTATCTATGATTATTTTTTATCGATACATTGATAGTATTTCGCCGCGTTTTGATTAATCGCATATGACATTTCAATTATTGTCAACATGCGCAAACCGGCTTTGAGCACATTATTTAGGTTTTTTGTGTCCCTCAATTTTTATCCGTGCAAATCCCGATTTTACCTTTTTTCGATTTAATTTTTAAGTGTGTTATAAATATAACTTGTTGTGTTATTTTCTTCACATGGCTTACTCGTGGGCCTTCTTACAATGAGACATTTCTCTTGCACCTACACTCATACATTGCATTATTTGTTATTTGGGCCCAATTTAATTATTCCAGTACTTTGAATCCCCATTTGACAAAATGTATCCCACTCCCTCAATGTGTAATAATTTTACTGTTTTATTTCTTTATTGCTTGACTGTTTAGTTAGCTACTAACACAAGAATAAAATCAACAATTTCAAAAGATCAAAAATAATGACTCGATCCAACGTCGAGTATTTTCTCAATCAACAAATCAATCCATTTCTTCCTCTCATTTTATTCCATTGCTTTCAAACCTTCATCAAACGCTTGATCCAACGTCAAGCCATTTTCATAATAAAAACTCAAAAAGTATTAATTCATATTTAAGACCTTTTTAATAAAGATGGAAATGGAACGTGGTGTATACTGCGCACTCCTAAGACTAGGATTCGAGACGGATGTCTCGCTCATCCTAGTTCTCGCCATCATCCAAATTTATCCACTTTGTTTTCTCTCAAGCAGTCATTCAAATCTTTCTCAATCGCTCATCAAATGCTTGATCTAATGTCAAACCATTTTTCATAATCAAAAACTCAAAATATTTAATTCCTATCTAAACACCTTTCAATAAAGATGGAAATGGAACGTGGTGTATACCACGCACTTCTGAGATTAAGATTCGAGGCGGATGCCTCGCCTATCTTAGCTCTCGCCATCATTTAAAATTGTCAATGCGATTTCTTTAAACCCTTTCTTAATCAAACCTTAAAAACACTTAATGCTTATTAAACATTTTTGCAAATAAGATGGAAATGGAACGTGGTGTATACCACGCATTCCTGAGGCTAGAATTCGAGATGGATATCTCGCTCATCCAAGTTCTCGCTATTTTTCAAAACACATCAAACCAATCAACTTTTTTCCTCGCCGCCGTGCGATTAACCCTCCAAACCTTTTCTCAAACGAAAGGTATTTTGTTTCAAAACGATGCAAGGCAATGTTTCTCCACCTGTTTTGGGTAGTCCAACAATGTTTTCGTCGATTTGACACAAAGTAGCTTTCGCTAAAATCGACCAACAAACAAACATTTTTCTCCAGAACTACGTAAGCCTTGATTTCTCTGTTGAGATACGTAGGAGCAGGATTTGTAAATCTTGTCAGGCCCACTAATAAAAAACTTAGGTTTAGTCCTTCGTCAAAAAATCCAAAAACATTCTCCTTGCTTCTATTCTTTCTTTCCCATCTAATAACTTGAAAAGCCTAACATTTCAAACTAACACTAACGCGCACAACTGACCTAATGGTTCCCGTTGAGTACAACGGACATGAGGGGTGCTAATACCTTCCCCTTGCGTAATCGACTCCCGAACCCTGATTTGGTTGCGACGACCAAAATCATTGTCGTTTCTTTCTTGGGTTTTTTCGATATTTCCCCTTTCCTTTTTAGGAATAAATAAAGTTCGGTGGCGACTCTGTTCAGTCCATCATTGCGAGCGTGCGATTGCGTTTCGCTAGGTCGTATTCCCATATTTTTCATATGAGGTACGACAATGAGGTATCGACGTTTGACCTCCATCGTGTCCCTCCGTCTTGATAACTTCCTCTGGTCATCCCATATGTGTCATACTTGATTTTTGCAAAACTTTAATTTCTATTTCATATTTTTGTTTTAATCCCCTCATAATGTTTACCATTTTATTTTATTTTAATTGTTAAACATCGATTTTAATTTATGGATTCAACAATTTCCATGTTGTTTATCTATGATTATTTTTTATCGATACATTGATAGTATTTCGCCGCGTTTTGATTAATCGCATATGACATTTCAATTATTGTCAACATGCGCAAACCGGCTTTGAGCACATTATTTAGGTTTTTTGTGTCCCTCAATTTTTATCCGTGCAAATCCCGATTTTACCTTTTTTCGATTTAATTTTTAAGTGTGTTATAAATATAACTTGTTGTGTTATTTTCTTCACATGGCTTACTCGTGGGCCTTCTTACAATGAGACATTTCTCTTGCACCTACACTCATACATTGCATTATTTGTTATTTGGGCCCAATTAAATTATTCCAGTACTTTGAATCCCCATTTGACAAAATGTATCCCACTCCCTCAATGTGTAATAATTTTACTGTTTTATTTCTTTATTGCTTGACTGTTTAGTTAGCTACTAACACAAGAATAAAATCAACAATTTCAAAAGATCAAAAATAATGACTCGATCCAACGTCGAGTATTTTCTCAATCAACAAATCAATCCATTTCTTCCTCTCATTTTATTCCATTGCTTTCAAACCTTCATCAAACGCTTGATCCAACGTCAAGCCATTTTCATAATAAAAACTCAAAAAGTATTAATTCATATTTAAGACCTTTTTAATAAAGATGGAAATGGAACGTGGTGTATACTGCGCACTCCTGAGACTAGAATTCGAGACGGATGTCTCGCTCATCCTAGTTCTCGCCATCATCCAAATTTATCCACTTTGTTTTCTCTCAAACACTCATTCAAATCTTTCTCAATCGCTCATCAAATGCTTGATCTAATGTCAAACCATTTTTCATAATCAAAAACTCAAAATATTTAATTCCTATCTAAACACCTTTCAATAAAGATGGAAATGGAACGTGGTGTATACCACGCACTTCTGAGATTAAGATTCGAGGCGGATGCCTCGCCTATCTTAGCTCTCGCCATCATTTAAAATTGTCAATGCGATTTCTTTAAACCCTTTCTTAATCAAACCTTAAAAACACTTAATGCTTATTAAACATTTTTGCAAATAAGATGGAAATGGAACGTGGTGTATACCACGCATTCCTGAGGCTAGAATTCGAGATGGATATCTCGCTCATCCAAGTTCTCGCTATTTTTCAAAACACATCAAACCAATCAACTTTTTTCCTCGCCGCCGTGCGATTAACCCTCCAAACCTTTTCTCAAACGAAAGGTATTTTGTTTCAAAACGATGCAAGGCAATGTTTCTCCACCTGTTTTGGGTAGTCCAACAATGTTTTCGTCGATTTGACACAAAGTAGCTTTCGCTAAAATCGACCAACAAACAAACATTTTTCTCCAGAACTACGTAAGCCTTGATTTCTCTGTTGAGATACGTAGGAGCAGGATTTGTAAATCTTGTCAGGCCCACTAATAAAAAACTTAGGTTTAGTCCTTCGTCAAAAAATCCAAAAACATTCTCCTTGCTTCTATTCTTTCTTTCCCATCTAATAACTTGAAAAGCCTAACATTTCAAACTAACACTAACGCGCACAACTGACCTAATGGTTCCCGTTGAGTACAACGGACATGAGGGGTGCTAATACCTTCCCCTTGCGTAATCGACTCCCGAACCCTGATTTGGTTGCGACGACCAAAATCATTGTCGTTTCTTTCTTGGGTTTTTTCGATATTTCCCCTTTCCTTTTTAGGAATAAATAAAGTTCGGTGGCGACTCTGTTCAGTCCATCATTGCGAGCGTGCGATTGCGTTTCGCTAGGTCGTATTCCCATATTTTTCATATGAGGTACGACAATGATGTATCGACGTTTGACCTCCATCGTGTCCCTCCGTCTTGATGACTTCCTCTGGTCATCCCATATGTGTCATACTTGATTTTTGCAAAACTTTAATTTCTATTTCATATTTTTGTTTTAATCCCCTCATAATGTTTACCATTTTATTTTATTTTAATTGTTAAACATCGATTTTAATTTATGGATTCAACAATTTCCATGTTGTTTATCTATGATTATTTTTTATCGATACATTGATAGTATTTCGCCGCGTTTTGATTAATCGCATATGACATTTCAATTATTGTCAACATGCGCAAACCGGCTTTGAGCACATTATTTAGGTTTTTTGTGTCCCTTAATTTTTATCCGTGCAAATCCCGATTTTACCTTTTTTCGATTTAATTTTTAAGTGTGTTATAAATATAACTTGTTGTGTTATTTTCTTCACATGGATTACTCTTGGGCCTTCTTACAATGAGACATTTCACTTGCACCTACACTCATACATTGCATTATTTGTTGTTTGGGCCCGATTTAATTATTCCAGTACTTTGAATCCCCATTTGACAAAATGTATCCCACTCCCTCAATGTGTAATAATTTTACTGTTTTATTTCTTTATTGCTTGACTGTTTAGTTAGCTACTAACACAAGAATAAAATCAACAATTTCAAAAGATCAAAAATAATGACTCGATCAAACGTCGAGTATTTTCTCAATCAACAAATCAATCCATTTCTTCCTCTCATTTTATTCCATTGCTTTCAAACCTTCATCAAACGCTTGATCCAACGTCAAGTCATTTTCATAATAAAAACTCAAAAAATATTAATTCATATTTAAGACCTTTTCAATAAAGATGGAAATGGAACGTGGTGTATACTGCGCACTCCTGAGACTAGAATTCGAGACGGATGTCTCGCTCATCCTAGTTCTCGCCATCATCCAAATTTATCCACTTTGTTTTCTCTCAAACACTCATTCAAATCTTTCTCAATCGCTCATCAAATGCTTGATCTAATGTCAAACCATTTTTCATAATCAAAAACTCAAAATATTTAATTCCTATATAAACACCTTTCAATAAAGATGGAAATGGAACGTGGTGTATACCACGCACTCCTGAGATTAAGATTCGAGGCGGATGCCTCGCCTATCTTAGCTCTCGCCATCATTTAAAATTGTCAATGCGGTTTCTTTAAACCCTTTCTTAATCAAACCTTAAAAACACTTAATGCTTATTAAACATTTTTGCAAATAAGATGGAAATGGAACGTGGTGTATACCACGCACTCCTGAGGCTAGAATTCGAGATGGATATCTCGCTCATCCAAGTTCTCGCTATTGTTCAAAACACATCAAACCAATCAACTTTTTTCCTCGCCGCCGTGCGATTAACCCTTCAAACCTTTTCTCAAACGAAAGGTATTTTGTTTCAAAACGATGCAAGGCAATGTTTCTCCACCTGTTTTGGGTAGTCCAACAATGTTTTCGTCGATTTGACACAAAGTAGCTTTCGCTAAAATCGACCAACAAACAAACATTTTTCTCCAGAACTACGTAAGCCTTGATTTCTCTGTTGAGATACGTAGGAGCAGGATTTGTAAATCTTGTCAGGCCCACTAATAAAAAACTTAGGTTTAGTCCTTCGTCAAAAAATCCAAAAACATTCTCCTTGCTTCTATTCTTTCTTTCCCATCTAATAACTTGAAAAGCCTAACATTTCAAACTAACACTAACGCGCACAACTGACCTAATGGTTCCCGTTGAGTACAACGGACATGAGGGGTGCTAATACCTTCCCCTTGCGTAATCGACTCCCGAACCCTGATTTGGTTGCGACGACCATAATCATTATCGTTTCTTTCTTGGGTTTTTTCGATATTTCCCCTTTCCTTTTTAGGAATAAATAAAGTTCGGTGGCGACTCTGTTCAGTCCATCATTGCGAGCGTGCGATTGCGTTTCGCTAGGTCGTATTCCCATATTTTTCATATGAGGTACGACAATGATGTATCGACGTTTGACCTCCATCGTGTCCCTCCGTCTTGATGACTTCCTCTGGTCATCCCATATGTGTCATACTTGATTTTTGCAAAACTTTAATTTCTATTTCATATTTTTGTTTTAATCCCCTCATAATGTTTACCATTTTATTTTATTTTAATTGTTAAACATCGATTTTAATTTATGGATTCAACAATTTCCATTTTGTTTATCTATGATTATTTTTTATCGATACATTGATAGTATTTCGCCGCGTTTTGATTAATCGCATATGACATTTCAATTATTGTCAACATGCGCAAACCGGCTTTGAGCACATTATTTAGGTTTTTTGTGTCCCTTAATTTTTATCCGTGCAAATCCCGATTTTACCTTTTTTCGATTTAATTTTTAAGTGTGTTATAAATATAACTTGTTGTGTTATTTTCTTCACATGGCTTACTCTTGGGCCTTCTTACAATGAGACATTTCACTTGCACCTACACTCATACATTGCATTATTTGTTGTTTGGGCCCGATTTAATTATTCCAGTACTTTGAATCCCCATTTGACAAAATGTATCCCACTCCCTCAATGTGTAATAATTTTACTGTTTTATTTCTTTATTGCTTGACTGTTTAGTTAGCTACTAATACAAGAATAAAATCAACAATTTCAAAAGATCAAAAATAATGACTCGATCAAACGTCAAGTATTTTCTCAATCAACAAATCAATCCATTTCTTCCTCTCATTTTATTCCATTGCTTTCAAACCTTCATCAAACGCTTGATCCAACGTCAAGCCATTTTCATAATAAAAACTCAAAAAATATTAATTCATATTTAAGACCTTTTCAATAAAGATGGAAATGGAACGTGGTGTATACCGCGCACTCCTGAGACTAGGATTCGAGACGGATGTCTCGCTCATCCTAGTTCTCGCCATCATCCAAATTTATCCACTTTGTTTTCTCTCAAACACTCATTCAAATCTTTCTCAATCGCTCATCAAATGCTTGATCTAATGTCAAACCATTTTTCATAATCAAAAACTCAAAATATTTAATTCCTATCTAAACACCTTTCAATAAAGATGGAAATGGAACGTGGTGTATACCACGCACTTCTGAGATTAAGATTCGAGGCGGATGCCTCGCCTATCTTAGCTCTCGCCATCATTTAAAATTGTCAATGCGGTTTCTTTAAACCCTTTCTTAATCAAACCTTAAAAACACTTAATGCTTATTAAACATTTTTGCAAATAAGATGGAAATGGAACGTGGTGTATACCACGCACTCCTGAGGCTAGAATTCGAGATGGATATCTCGCTCATCCAAGTTCTCGCTATTATTCAAAACACATCAAACCAATCAACTTTTTTCCTCGCCGCCGTGCGATTAACCCTCCAAACCTTTTCTCAAACGAAAGGTATTTTGTTTCAAAACGATGCAAGGCAATGTTTCTCCACCTGTTTTGGGTAGTCCAACAATGTTTTCGTCGATTTGACACAAAGTAGCTTTCGCTAAAATCGACCAACAAACAAACATTTTTCTCCAGAACTACGTAAGCCTTGATTTCTCTGTTGAGATACGTAGGAGCAGGATTTGTAAATCTTGTCAGGCCCATTAATAAAAAACTTAGGTTTAGTCCTTCGTCAAAAAATCCAAAAACATTCTCCTTTCTTCTATTCTTTCTTTCCCATCTAATAACTTGAAAAGCCTAACATTTCAAACTAACACTAACGCGCACAACTGACATAATGGTTCCCGTTGAGTACAACGGACATGAGGGGTGCTAATACCTTCCCCTTGCGTAATCGACTCCCGAACCTTGATTTGGTTGCGACGACCATAATCATTGTCGTTTCTTTCTTGGGTTTTATCGATATTTCCCCTTTCCTTTTTAGGAATAAATAAAGTTCGGTGGCGACTCTGTTCAGTCCATCATTGCGAGCGTGCGATTGCGTTTCGCTAGGTCGTATTCCCATATTTTTCATATGAGGTACGACAATGATGTATCGACGTTTGACCTCCATCGTGTCCCTCCGTCTTGATGACTTCCTCTGGTCATCCAATCCAGCAGACCAGATTCGATCTTGTTGACTTTCCAGTCAACAGATTAGACGCCCCTAGTTAAGAGTCTACGGTTGACTCTCCCATGGGGACTTGGGGCACGGTGGGCTCATAGAGGCCAATGGCCTATCTCTTTTGCTGTTAGCACCCCCTCCAGGGGCCCAATTTTTGGCCTAGCTCAAAACGCACCCCTCTGTTTATTTTAATTAACTAAATCATTTAATTATATTTATTAATAAAAATTATGATTTATCCAATTAAATTAATAAGTACATTTCAATTAAATCTTAATAATTAACTCACATTTTTAGAACTTTTGTAATTATTAATTGTTTAATTATTCTATTTAGAGTAATATTCTAAAAGTTTGAATAGTAAATTATAACTAATTTATTTAATTGTGATATTTACATAATCGGGGATAATTAGTAGGGTTTAAGGGATATAAAAGTGGGATAAAATCGGGAAAAGGGGTATGATCGCGTTTGACTGATATGTCTATAGGATTCGTGATTGTAAGTGCACAGTCTTATCGCGTAGTTTTAAAGATTATCGAACCCAAAAGACTAATAATCGAACTTACCATTATCTAATGTTATTGTGTAAATCTAAGGTTGAGGATCTCTCTAGGAGTGGAGGGACGAAGAGAAATAACTACTAACGAAAATAGAATATTAATAAGAATATTTAATAGCGGAATATCAGTATGTAACGCATCAAACTTCGGGGATTCGATAGATAGTTGGTGTAATCTTAAAGATCAAAATATTATTCAGTAGAAATTATTTATTTAAAAGACTTTGTCTCACACTCTCGTTTTTATTGACTCTGATCATACTCTTAAAGCAGAATGCTTGGCTCTCGTTGTCTCATTTGAATTTAAAAGTAATTTTTGGAAATAAATAAAGTCTAATTAATCCTAAAGCACTCTCGCTGTATTTAGGATTAATGCCTAGTCTCAGCTATCTAGTTAAAATCTCAAACTCTCGTTTTTATTAACCGTAACCTTTGTTTGCTTTGTACTCTCGTATGAAAAACAGTTTTGAATTTAGAATAAGAAACTATAACCGGAAAAATAATATTTTATAAAAGTCAACACCAATTATTTATGAATCTCGTCGTTTCAACGGTCTTTACATACTGATACCTATTGGTTTAGCCGGACATGGATCCGGGAACAAACATGATATTCAGATAATTAAGCATACAATAAGGCATAAGCAATTAAAATAAAACCTAGAATATAAACCGAAAAACTTGGAATGAATGTTGATTCTTCAATTCGAACAATGTCGGCACGCTTTGGCAATCAAGTACACCGTTACAATCAAATTCAGTTGCTTAAAACAAAAATTGTAATAGTCCCTGATGTGGAGAATCTATTACTTTACAAAGTAAATATATGCCTAAGAAAATCTAACAACAAAATATGGCTAAAAGTGTGCACCCCCCGGTCTCTTAAGACCGAAGTCTATATATACTCCTCACTCCTACTTAAAAGTAGTCTTGAATATCTACTAGTGGGGAGCGGTTTGTTAAATGAGCAAAAACTGGACATGGCGAAAGTTGTGGAGAGGAACAAGGAAGAATGGGTTGGTGGCGGCTGCCACAATCCTAATTTGATCCATGTGGCGGGTGCCACTTTCACGTGTGGTGGGCGCCACCCTTCTTAATTGCTTGTGGAGGGCGCGACTTTCATGTGTGGTGGGCACCACCATTCTTCATTTTTGCTCATTTTCTTCCCTTTTTTCTTTCCTTTTTTCTATTTATCGCATCTCGAAAAATATGATTCCTCACGATGGTCGCGAAAAAAAATAGTTCGAACAGAGTCGCCACCGAATTTTATTTATTCCAATGAAGGAATAGGAAAATATCGATAAAACCTTTGAAAACTAGAATAATGGTCGTCACAACCATATTCTAGTTCGGGAGTCGATTACGCAAGGGGAATGTATTAGCACCCCTCACGTCTATTGTACTCAACGAAAACCTTTTAGTTTAATTTGCAATTTGAATGTTAGTTAATGTTGTTTGTTTTCTTCGGGTGATAAAAATATTGAAAAGAGATGAATGGAAACATCAGAAGGGGAAAAGGGAGGTTTTTTATTAGTGTGCTCGCCAAGATCTCGTGATCTTGTGCTTATGTATCCTTATAGTGCAATAAGGAAGTCAGAGCATTCGTAGTTCGGGGAACTACGGTTGTTTGGTGTCTTTTAATGAACAACTGTTTAGATCGCGTTCTAAAGGCTAAATGTTGGCTTGTCTACTCTCGGCGGAGGCTTAAGCATTAGTTTGTTGTACGCAATAGAAGGGATTAAACAGTGTTCTTTCTGAAAAGATTTAAGTTGTTGGTCGTACGGGGGCGGGAAATTAGGTTTAATATATTTGGTATTTTTTGAAGAAGAACGACAAAAGATTGAGCAATGTGGTGCACACTAATCGTTCAGTTCTTTCGAGGAATAACAAGGTGAACGCCTTCTACTCCCTTTTCGTTCAAGTTCTTATTAAAAGCTGTTTGCGGAAATTGAATATGCGCGGTAATAAGGCGAGCACCTCCCACTTGCTTATTCAAGGAATAATGAGGCGAGCGCCACCCATTCCTTTATCCAAGCTTATTTAACGTGTTTTAATCGGAAGTCGGTAATTTGAGCAATATGGAGAGCGCCAATCATTCAAATATTCAAGGGATAGTGAAGCGAATGCCTCCTATACTCTTTTTCATCCGCAGTTTAGAATTAAAATTTTTTACTCAGACGACAAGAATTCGAGCAACATGACGAGCGCCAATCATTCGAATACTTGAGAGATAGTGAAGCGAATGCCTCTTATACTCTTTTTCATCCAAAGTTTAGAATTAAAAAGTTTTGATCGGACGACAAGAATTCGAGCAATATGGCGAGCGCCAATCATTCGAATACTTGAGAGATAGTGAAGTGAATGCCTCCTATGCTCTTTTTCATCCAAAGTTTATTTAAAGTGTTTTAATCGGATGACGGAAAAAAATCGAACAATATGGCGAGCGCCAATCGTTCAATTATTCGGGAGGTAGTGAAGCGAATGCCTCCCATTCTCCTTTTTATCTAAAGTTTTAAATTATAAAAATAAAGTTTTTTATAAATGTATTGATAAAAAAAGGTTTGAATTCACATCTAAATGGAGTTAGTCGGGAAAATAATTTGATCAAGATTAATTGGCTAATTAAAATAAATATGATTAGTTAATATAGTTAAATTAATTAAAAGTCAACCAACAAAATTAATTAACAAAAGTAAATTTAAAAGGATTAATTACTTAAGTTTAATCAATTTAATTATGTTTTAATTAACTAATCAAAAGGGTGTTCAAAGTAAAAAGGTTGGTATAAGTTAGTGAAAATTTGATTGGACTCAAAAGCATGAAGCCCACTTAATATTGTTGGGTGCTCGGAGGTGGAAGTAACAAATCAGTGGTGATTAAGACCACTCGTTTGGGCTGAATGAGAAGCAAAAAAAACTGGGTTAGGCCCAAATGATAGGAGCCCAAACCTTATCATCATGAGAATATTAAAGGAAATGCAAGCAAAGCAAAAAAAAAAAAAGCATCCAGAACTCTCCTACCGCGTCGGCCACGTATGCTCTCATAAGATGGGAATTTCAAAAATAAATAAATTGCAATAGATGTAGTACTACATGAATGCAAATAACAATTAATGTCAGTAACTCAAGGGATTCCTATATCTCTCAACAGTACATTGCTATGTCCAAGGGAGATTAGACCAATTCCAATAAATAATTCTATCCATAATTAAAGCATATCCATGAATGATACCAATAGAATTTTGGAAAGAGAAAAACAACCATAAATCACATGAATTGGCACATTTTAAACCGCAATGTTTACTATTTAATTTTTATTTAAAAAAATATATTAATATCCCCATAATAGGCAAACATGATATAAAGAGAAAAAATAAATAAATGTGATAGAAACCAAAAAACTCAACCGTCCTCACTTTCTTTCTCTCTAGTTTAACACAGTGAAACTCTTTTTCTCCCTGTCTCTTTTACTCTCGGGGAAACTACAGCAAAACAAAACGCAGATTCATCCAAGCTCTTCAGATTAACAAAAAAGAAACATTGAAACCCAATCTGATTTTTGCTTTGAATCCAAACCCCCTATTGATTCTATCAAACAAGCATTCAAACATAATAGATATACACAAACTCAAGTGAACCCTAGCCAATCTACAACAACAAAACTTCAGATGATTTGAAGCAATAGAGTGAATAATAAAGAAAAACAACACATGTGCGAGGGAATACAAGTAAAGTGATAGAAAACTAGGCGAAACAAAGCTCGTCGGAAAATGAAGTTTGCGAGGTTACCGACAACGAGATCCGACCTCGAGGTACGCCGATTCCTTTTTGCTTTTTGAAACCTTCTCCCTCTTCCTCCTTCTTCGAGTCTGTTTGTTATAGAGTTGAATTATAGTAAGGCGGTGGTCAAGCTCGACTCTTTGAAGCTTCAATGTGTCGCCTCAAATGTCAAAAACCAGAGCTTTGGTGTAAGGTTTTTGGAAGGAATCTGGGCAGAGTGACGAGGCTTTTTTTCTTTCTCCCCCTTTCAGGATCCCCAATAAATGTATTTATAGGGAGATTTTAAGGAATAAAATTCATGCATAAATTGGATAAGAATGAGCAGAAATCTGTTAGAGGCACAATCTCAAATCCCTGATTTTGTGCAAGTGAGTGGAATTGAAGAGTAGTGCGTGAAAAAATCGTTCAAGGTCCTCAATCAAATATTTTGTGTACCTTTTGTCTTCTTCTGAGTTGTAACTTTTTACTGATGTAGTTATTTTCTAATTAGTGATAGCATTAGTAAGGTAGTGTAAAACCTTTTGTTTCATTCTACTAATATGATTCTATTTATGGAAAAAAATATTAACTGTTATTATCATGAGTTTTTACCTATGCAAATTTTTCTTCCTTCTACTGATGTATATTACAAGAAATGGTTAATCAATACTGCTTCCGAATGAATATATCTTTTACTGATGCAAACTAATGCAAAATCCACCTTCTGGATGCAAACTTTTTTATATTGAAAAATGAAGATTTATGAAAAGAAACGAAAATGAAAGTATTAGTGAAAAAAGGAAAAAGATAAAATATTTATTTAAGATTAGAGATGACATATGTAAGAACAAAGTTGGTTCTACAATGTATCTCTAAGATTTTGATGATAACAAAGGATGAAACAAAAATGGTACTCTAACGAGATTTTTTCTTAGTGTGCAGGACTCTGACCATACATCAGATAGAAAATTGCGTCAGATACAAAATATTCATTTATCAGATGCTACTCAGAAAGAATGTGTTAGAAGGTTCTGATTCTGATCAACGCAGATACCAGCGCAACATAAAGAATGTTGATTCTAAGTGTTGGTAGCAATTTTGGTAAAACAAAGAGTGTTCCCAAGATGTCATGTGTGATGTCTTAACATAAGATATCCTATGTACCTGCTGGAGTTCAAGAACATGTGCATGCAGGATTGTTTCAGAATGCCACATACAATGACAAGGCTTCTGATATGGATGTACCTGCTGGAGCTTAAATGAAAGACATGTTCATGCAGAATTGTTTCAGATGACATACACAATGTCATGGCATCTGATATGGTTGTACCTGCTGGAAGTTATAAAAGGAATTATTGGATTATGCAGGATTTTTCCAGGATGTCAGACCCGATGTCATGACATCTTGTACACAGAACATTCAGTATGAATGTTTGGTGTTTTGTGATTGCACAATTAATGGCAATCTTTAGATGATTGAAGATATGGCTAGTTGGCGCATTCAATCATGGATTACAATCAGATTTACTTATTTTCCAAGGAGATCTATATAGCTGTTATAAAAAGATTTGATTGGAAAATAGATTTAGGGTTTTTAAGATGTCCAAGCCCAGCTGAGAGCTTCTATAAAAAGGGACTTAGAAAACTTGTTTGAACACACAACCAAGACTGAGCGAAATATAGAGAGAGCTAGGGTTTGTGTCTGTTTAGTCGTGAGACTTGTAGGTCATTCAAGTTATCCATTGATGATTGAATTGGACTGATTTGTGGTTGTAATTTGTCACTCTAAAGCTGTTAAGCAAGAGTGTGTGTCTACTTGATCAAAGTTGTGAAGCAAGATCAAGGGTGTGTCTTCTTGATCAAAGCTTTGAAGCAAGATCAAGAGTGTGTCTTCTTGATTGAAACTGTGAAGTAAAATCAAGAGTGTGTAATTGAAAAGTATTTTCTTTTCACAAGGGATTGTTGTTTAAAATCGTTGGTGTGTGATTGTAAGGGAAGTGAGTGGGTTCTCATATCTAAGAGTGCTTAGGTAGAAGTTGCACGGGTAGAGATTAGGTGAGAAAGACTGTAACTTGTTGAAGTGTACGGAGAGTCTTTGAACTAATTCTATTTTAGTGAATTTCCTTCCTGGCTTGGTAGCCCCCAGACGTAGGTGAGTTGCACCGATCTGGGTTAACAATTGCTTGTGTTATTTGCTTTACCATTCTGTTTATCTCATCCATTGTCTGTTAGCAGATATCAGTGTCGTAACATTACCTTCGACATCTTATATCTGATACCAGAATTTCAATTGGTATCAGAGCAGGCATCCTGCTCTGGTTCTGGGTGAGATCTAGGGGCAATACTTTCTGGTACAATGGAGAGAGATGGAGGATCTGTTCATAGGCCACCAATTTTGGATGGTTCTAACTATGACTATTGAAAACCTAGAATGGTAGCGTTTTTGAAATCCCTTGATAACAAGGCTTGGAAAGCTGTGTTAACAGGTTGGGTACATCCTGTCATTACTAAAGAAGGAGAAGCCACCACTAAAAAGCCTGAAGAACAATGGTCCAAAGAGGAGGATGATCTTGCTCTTGGAAACTCTAAAGCCTTGAATGCAATATTCAATGGGGTAGACAAAAATATTTTCAGGCTGGTAAACAACTGTGAAGTGGCCAAAGAAGCTTGGGACATTCTCAAGACCACTCATGAAGGCACCTCTAGGGTAAAGATGTCTAGACTCCAGCTGCTCACCTCCAAGTTTGAAAACTTAAGGATGAAAGAAGATGAAAATATTCATGAATTCTACATGAGTATCCTTGAAATTGCCAATGCCTCTGGAGCCTTGGGTGAGAAGATGTCAGATGAAAAGTTAGTAAGAAAAATACTCAGATCACTCCCCAAGAGATTTGCTATGAAAGTAACAGCCATAGAAGAATCTCAAGACATCTCAATATGAGAGTTGATGAGCTAATTGGATCCCTCCAAACATTTGAGATGGGAATATGTGATGGAGCTGAAAAGAAAGCCAAAAGCATAGCATTTATGTCAAACACTGAAGAGGAAGATGAGGAAGGTGGTCAAGATATTGATGAAGACCTGGAAAATGAGATAGCAATGCTGGGAAGACAGTTCAACAGACTGATAAAAAGGGTAGATGTGAGAGCAAAGGGAAATGTCAAGAACATCACATCTGACATCAGTAAATCCAACAGCTTTGGTAAGAAACCAAAGTCTGAAGAAAAGCCCAAAGAAGTTCAGTGCTATGAGTGTAATGGGTATGGTCATATTAAAACTGAATGTGGGACCTACCTCAAGAAACAAAAAAGGAGTCTTGTGGCCTCTTGGTCTGATGGAAGTGAAACAGAAGAAGCCACAAACCATGTGACTGCATTGACAGGAAGATGGGGGTCTGAGGAAGAGTCAATTGATGATGAAAGAACCCTTAAAGAGTTGTGCCACAGAAAGGCAGGAATGTGCGGACAAGTTGAAAGCCATAAGAAAGTGATAGCTCAGCTGGAAAATGAAAAGGAAGAGCTTGTGGAAACCATCTCAAAATTAAAGGTGGAACCTGTATTCTTGAATTCCAAACTAGATGAGATGACTAAGTATGTAAGAATGCTTAACAATGGATCTGCCATCTTAGACAAGGCTCACCAGACTGGCCAAATAATAGGAAACAAATCTGGTATTGGATTCAAGGCTGAGTACAGTTACACTGGTTGCAAACCAAAATCCAAACCTAATTGCAGCCATGTTAAAAGCAAACATGAGATGTCACAACAGCAAAAAGGGAAGCATCAAAGATGGAAATGCCAATACTGTGGAAAATTTGGCCACCTGAAGCCCTTTTGCTATAAGCTATATGGCTATCCTGGCCCTGTTCAGTCTCAATACCAATCAGGGTCCAAGCATCACAAGACTGTCAACAAAAGGCAATGGACTCCTAAGACAAAGGTCACAAGTCTCATAGCTCACACTTCCCTCAGAGTTTCTGCCAAAGAAGATTGGTACTTTGACAATGGTTGCTCTAGACATATGACTGGGAACAAAAATCTGCTAACTGAACTTCATCCTCATGCCATGAGTTATGTTACCTTTGGTGATGGTGCAAAGGGGGAAATCAATGGAATGGGTAGGCTGGATTGCCCTGGAGTTCCTGACCTTGATGATGTCCTACTTGTTAAGGGATTAAATGCTAATCTTATAAGCATCAGTCAACTGTGTGATCAAGGTTTGAATGTAAACTTCACCAAAACTGAATGTCTGATTACTAACAAAGAAAACAAAGTAATCATGAAGGGAGTTAGGTCCAAAGACAACTGCTACATGTGGAGCTCTCAAGAAACTGGATACTCCTCAATGTGTACCTTAGCCAAAGAAGAAGAGGTGAAGATATGGCATCAAAGATTGGGCCATCTGCACCTTAAAGGTATGAAAAGGATCATATCTGTTGATGCAGTTAGAGGAATTCCCAACTTAAAGATTGATGAGGGAAAAATCTGTGGAGAATGTCAGATTGGAAAACAAACAAGGATGTCACACCAGAGGCTTAGACATGACATAACTACCAGAGTCCTGGAGCTACTTCATATGGACTTGATGGGTCCCATGCAAGTAGAAAGCCTTGGTGGGAAGAAATATGCATATGTAGTGGTAGATGACTTCTCCAGATACACCTGGATCAATTTCATAAGAGAAAAATCTGATGTATTTGAAGTCTTTAAGGAGCTTTGTTTGAAACTTCAAAGGGAAAAAGAAAGTCCTGTTGTCAAAATTAGAAGTGATCATGGGAAGGAGTTTGAGAACAGCAAATTTGCTGAATTCTGCTCTTCAGAAGGAATTCATCATGAGTTCTCATCCCCCATCACTCCCCAGCAAAATGGTGTGGTGGAAAGAAAAAATAGGACTCTTCAAGAATCAGCCAGAGCTATGATTCATGCTAAGAAATTGCCCTATCATTTTTGGGCTGAAGCCATGAACACAACTTGCTATGTTCACAACAGAGTGACATTGAAGAAAGGAACTCCCACAACCCTTTATGAAGTCTGGAAAGGAAGAAAACCCATAGTCAAATACTTCCATGTATTTGGTAGCAAATGCTATATCCTGGCTGATCGTGAGCAAAGGAAGATGGATCCCAAAAGTGATGAAGGAATATTTCTGGGCTATTCAACAAACAGTAGAGCCTATAGGGTCTTTAATTCCAGAACTAATGTATTGATGGAATCCATTAATTTTGTGGTTGATGACCAACAGACGGATGTCACAGACGATGTTGAGACATCTCTGAATGAGTCTCCAGTTGACCACTCAGACAAAAATAAGGAAGAAGAACCTCCTCAAGCTGAACCTGAAGATGACAAAATAAACAAGGGACCCTCTATCAGAATTCAGAAGGATCATCCCAAAGATCTTATCATAGGAGATCCAGATAAAGGAGTCACTACTAGATCAAGGGAAGTAATCTCACATGGCTGCTTTGTGTCAAAATTGAACCCAGAAATATCAAGGAAGCCTTGACTGATGAGTTCTGGATCAATGCAATGCAAGAGGAGCTAGGCCAATTCAAAAGGAATGAAGTATGGGAACTGGTTCCTAGACCTGAAGGGGTAAATGTCATAGGAACAAAGTGGGTTTATAAGAATAAATCTGATGAACAAGGGGTTGTTACTAAAAACAAAGCTAGATTAGTAGCTCAAGGATATACTCAAGTTGAAGGAGTGGACTTTGATGAAACATTTGCTCTTGTAGCTCGCCTTGAGTCCATTAGACTATTACTTGGAGTGGCATGTATTCTGAAATTCAAGCTGTTTCAAATGGATGTGAAAAGTGCCTTCCTGAATGGCTACTTAAATGAAGAAGTATATGTTGAACAACCTAAAGGATTCACAGATCCAAATCTTCCACAACATGTGTACAGATTAAAGAAAGCCCTCTATGGGTTGAAGCAAGCTCCCAGGGCTTGGTATGAGAGACTCACAGTGTTCCTCACTGACAATGGATACAAAAAGGGAGGTATTGGCAAAACTCTGTTTGTGAAGAATGAAGGAGGAAAGCTCATGGTGGCACAAATATATGTAGATGACATTGTTTTTGGTGGGATGTCAGAACAGATGGTTGAACATTTTGTTAGACAAATGCAATCTGAGTTTGAGATGAGCCTTGTTGGAGAACTGACATACTTTCTTGGGCTACAAGTCAAACAGATGGAAGACTCTATCTTTCTATCTCAAAGTAAGTATGCCAAGAACATTGTGAAGAAGTTTGGAATGGAAAATGCAAGCCATAAAAGGACACCTGCTCCTACTCATGTGAAAATCTCCAAAGACGTAAATGGTGTCAGTGTAGATCAGAGTCTATATAGAAGCATGATAGGAAATCTCCTATATCTCACAGCAAGCAGACCTGACATTGCATTTGCTGTAGGTGTTTGTGCTAGGTATCAAGCTGAACCAAAAGTCAGTCACATAAACCAAGTGAAGAGAATACTGAAATATGTCAATGGCACCAGTGACTATGGGATGTTGTATACTCATGGATCTGGATCCATGTTGACTGGGTTCTGTGATGCTGACTGGGCTGGAAGTGCTGATGATAGGAAAAGCACATCTGGGGGATGCTTCTTTTTGGGGAACAATCTGATTCCATGGTTTAGCAAGAAACAAAATTGTGTATCTCTATCCATTGCTGAAGCTGAATACATAGCAGCTGGGAGTACTTGTTCTCAACTGGTATGGATGAAGCAGATGTTGTCTGAATACAATGTCACACAAGAAGTCATGACATTATACTGTGATAACCTGAGTGCCATAAATATTTCCAAAAATCCTATTCAACATAGCAGGACAAAGCACATTGACATTCGTCATCACTTTATCAGAGAACTAGTAGAAGAGAAGATCATAACTCTGGAGCATGTTACTACTGAAAAGCAATTAGCTGACATTTTCACTAAAGCTTTGGATGCCGATCAATTTGAATGTTTAAGGGGGAAGTTGGGGATCTGTGTTCATGAGAACCTATAGCAAGCAAAGGAGTGTGTGGTTATCCCAGAGGATATTTCTGCCTGGGAAAACTGTGTTGTGGTAAGGAAGCTATTCAGATGCTGATGTTTGAAAGATTGAAGTTATAAGGTCACCTTTGGTCAATTTTGACTAAAAAGGGGGAGAAGTGCTTGATATGGAAGCTATTATGGAAGTTGGATGTGGCTTGACTGGAGGACAGCTATTATTAAAAGAAGTGCACAGGTGCTACAACAGAATGGTATTCTGTTTTCAGATGTCAAAGGGGATGTCTGATATGGTGTACAGGTGCTGATGTTGAAGCAGATATCAGTATGACATTCTGGCTGGTACAGTTGCTGGAGTTACAATAACTGTTATATTTGATGAATGCACAGATTTAGGGGGAGAAGAAGTACCCTTGTGCATTGTGCTTTTGTGTGTCTTACTAGTTGCATCCATAACTAGTAATTCTGTTGTTTGTTGCACAGATTTAGGGGGAGGAGAAGTACCCTTGTGCATGTGTGTACTACTAGTAGTCATAGTTAGTAATTGTTTTGCTTTTGCTGCTGATTAAACTTTTGTTATGTTGTTTAACTGCTGATAGTTTACCTTGTGAACAAAAAGGACAGATATATGTTTTAGCCAAAATTTGCCAAAGGGGGAGTTTGTTGATTCTAAGTGTTGGCAGCAATTTTGGTAAAACAAAGAGTGTTCACAAGATGTCATGTGTGATGTCTTAACATAAGATATCCTATGTACCTGCTGGAGTTCAAGAACATGTGCATGCAGGATTGTTTCAGAATACCACATACAATGACAAGGCTTCTGATATGGATGTACCTGCTGGAGCTTAAATGAAAGACATGTTCATGCAGGATTGTTTCAGATGACATACACAATGTCATGGCATCTGATATGGTTGTACCTGCTGGAAGTAATAAAAGGAATTATTGGATGATGCAAGATTTTTCCAGGATGTCAGACCCGATGTCATGACATCCTGTACACAGAACATTCAGTATGAATGTCTGGTGTTTTGTGATTGCACAATTAATGGTAATCTTTGGATGATTGAAGATATGGCTAGCTGGCGCATTCAATCATGGATTACAACCAGATTTACTTATTTTCCAAGGAGATCTATATAGCTGTTATAAAAAGATTTCATTGGAAAATAGATTTAGGGTTTTCAAGATGTCCAAGCCCAGCTGAGAGCTTCTATAAAAAGGGACTTAGAAAACCTGTTTGAACACACAACCAAGACTGAGCGAAATATATAGAGAGAGAGAGAGCCAGGGTTTGTGTTTGTTTAGTCGTGAGACTTGTAGGTCATTCAAGTCATCCATTGATGATTGAATTGGACAGATTTGTGGTTGTAATTTGTCACTCTAAAACTGTTAAGCAAGAGTGTGTGTCTACTTGATCAAAGCTGTGAAGCAAGATCAAGTGTGTGTCTTCTTGATCAAAGCTTTGAAGCAAGATCAAGAGTGTGTCTTCTTGATTGAAACTGTGAAGTAAAATCAAGAGTGTGTAATTGAAAAGTATTTTCTTTTCACAAGGGATTGTTGTTTAAAATCACTGGTGTGTGATTGTAAGGGAAGTGAGTGGGTTCTCATATCTAAGAGTGCTTAGGTAGAAGTTGCACGGGTAGAGATTAGGTGAGAAAGACTGTAACTTGTTGAAGTGTACGGAGAGTCTTTGAACTAATTCTATTTTAGTGAATTTCCTTCCTGGCTTGGTAGCCCCCAGACGTAGGCAAGTTGCACTGAACTGGGTTAACAATTGCTTGTGTTATTTTCTTTACCATTCTGTTTATCTTATCCATTGTGTGTTAGCAGATATTAGTGTCGTAACATTACCTTCGACATCTTATATCTGATACCAGAATTTTAAAGAAGTCAGACTCTGATAAAAGAATACTGAATCCAGACTTTGAATTTAAAGAAGTCTAGAGCATTGAGAAGCTCTGATGTGATTAGACATAATTATCCTCTGAAGGCAAACTCTGATCTATCAAGACTCTGACATAGACCCACCAGCTCAGAATGTGTAACCGAAAAGAAATCTGTATTTGGAAAGAAACTATTTCAAGAAGGAAATTATGAGGCTCTCAAAAATGTTTTAGAAAGAAACAAGGAGAATAATGACATTAAACATTCTTCAATGACCAAGATTCTGTCATCACTCCAACGGTCCTTCATAATGACTATATAAAGGACGAAATACTTTACAAGAGAAGACACCTGAGACACACAAGAAATTTCATTCATTCTCTCTCATCTTTCACGAGATGCTGCTCTTACGTGAAAAGCTATTGTTCTTACAACTCTGTAATTCTTGCTTATTTGTTAGAAGCACTTTACATTACAATTTATACTCTTGCTCGAACTACTTCCTCAAGTGACTCTGCGTAGTCTGAATACTTGAGAGGGCTGAGAGATTATTCTCTTAGACGATTGGTTGTGTAATCTTTCAAGATTAGTGGATTAAGTCCTTTTTGAAGGCGAAATCACCTTGGCCGGGTGGACTGGAGTAGTTTTGAATTTTAAGCGAACCAGTATAAAATTCTGTGTCATTTCCTTTTTATTCTGTGTGTCTGATTTCTGGAAAAAAAATATTTCCAAAAAAAAAACAATTCAAACCCCCTTTCTTGTTTTTCTCAACCTTCAATTGGTATCAGAGCCTGGTTCTGTTATTGATTTTCTAATCAAACACTTAACAGTGTAGAGAGATCCAACGTGAGAAAAACTATGGTCAACACCAATGAAAGAGACGGTTACAATGCTAAACCTCCAATCTTTGATGGAGAAAAAATTGATTACTGGAAAGACAGAATTGAAAGTTTCTTTCTGGGCTACAACGCTGATCTATGGGATATTGTCACAATTGGCTACACACCACCTGTGACAAACGCTGGCGTTGCTATTCCCAGAAGCAGATTGTCAGATGATCAGAAGCGTGAATTCAAAAACCATCACAAAGCCAGAACGATACTACTCAATGTCATTTCCTACAATGAATATGAAAAGATCACCAATAGGGAAACAACTAAAGAAATACTTGACTCCCTGAGGATGACTCACGAAGGAAATTCTCAGGTCAAAGAGACAAAGGCTCTGGCTCTTATCCAGAAATAT